>NC_135235.1:54655076-54968892 GCF_051348905.1 Ranitomeya variabilis | reverse complement strand
AAGACTCTAGTCTGATCCATGTATGTTTCAAATTACAGATTTCTAATTACTATTAGTGATGAGCGAGTATACTCGTTGCTCAGGTTTTTCAGAGCATGCTCGGGTGGTCTCCAAGTATTTATGACTGCTCGGAGATTTAGTTTTCCTTGCCACAGCTGGATGAATTACGGCTGCTAGCCAGCTTGATTACATGTGGGGGTTGCCTCGTTGGTAGGGAATCCCCACATGTAATCAAACTGTCTAGTAGCCGCAAATCATCCAGCTGCGGCAAGGAAAACTAAATCGCCGAGCAGTCATAAAAACTCGGAGACCACCCGAGCGTGCAAGCAACAAGTATACTCGTTCATCACTAATTACTATACTTTACTATACTTTGAATTAGACTGGAATTGGACTGTAAGGTAATGGAATATCAAACCACTACAATGTTTCGGTTTCTTTTTGTTTTCACACCTATACTACTCTATTTTTCCCTACCTCCTGTAATCCCCTCACCTAGTAAGGAACTAGTAATTTCACCCTACATCCTCCCCAGCCATCTCACATCCTCACAGCTGTTCCTCCACATACAATCCTTTTTCTCCAGACACACACGGCCGCATCATGTCCTATCCTATTCCCACCTTCTAACGCTCTGTCTACTACTCCTCATCACTGGTGATGTATGCCCAAATCCTGGCCCTCCTCAACACATCCCCACACTCATTTCTAAACCCCTGCCACAATCCTCTGCACATTTTCCCAACCATGATAACCTCATACCCATTTATCCAGCCCCTACTCCCCCGGTCACCCGACCTGGAGCACTATGGAACGCAGGCTCTGTCTGCAACAAACTGCCATTTATCCATGACCTCCTCATCACCAACAAACTCTACTGAAACCTGGCTCACCTCCTCTGACTCAGCCTCTCCAGCTGCACTTTCCTATGGTGGATTCCACCTCTCTCTCACACCCCCTCGCCCCAGCACCAAATGTGGTGGAGGAATTGGCTTGCTCCTGTCCGACACCTGCTCAGTTACTCCAATCCCACTACCACCCTCCACTACTCTTCCCTCATTTGAGGTGCACTCCGTCCGCATCTACTCCCCCTCCAACCTCCAGCTGGCTGTCTTCTACCACCCCCCAGAACTAGCCATCTCCATCTTCCTCGACCACTTCACCACCTGGCTACTTCATTTCCTCTCTGCTGACATCCCCACTATCATCATGGGTGACTTCAATATCCCCATTGACACTTCCACCTCAGCTGCCTCTAAACTTTTATCACTGACTGCCTCCTTTGGCCTCACTCAATGGTCTTCTGTGGCCATTCACAAAGATGGTCACACACTAGACCTGTACCCGATTCTGTTCCCTTACTAATCTCACCCCTCCCCGTCTGACCACAACCTACTGATATTCTCTTCCCTCTCCTCTCCTAGTGCGCAACCCCCACTCCACAAACTCACTCACCCTCACAGAAATCTCAAACACCTAATTTTACAATCACTCTCTGAGTCCCTTCTCCCTCTTACAGACCTAGCTTTCCTTCATGACATAGATGCTGCTGCCACTTTTTATAACACCATAATAACAGCAACACTCGATTCGGCTGCCCCCTTCATGCATAGCAAAACTCGTACAATCAACAGACAGCCCTGGCTAACTAGCCGGACCAAAGAACTGAAACAGGCTTCCAGGGTCACTGAGTGGAGATGGAAGAGATACCACTCTGCTGAGCACTTCATCGCATACAAGCAGTCCCTCGCCAGCTTCAAGTCCATGCTCACTGCCGCAAAACAAACTTGTTTCTCATATCCTTCCTGTCTCACAACCCTAAACAGCTTTTCAACACTTTCAATTCTCTACTGTCCCCAGCACCTCCTCCCTCCCCTCTAATTTCTGAAGACTTTGACTCTTTCTTTAAACAGAAGATCGATATGATCAGAGAAAGCTTTGGCCCACAGAGTCCAATGCTCCTCTTAGCTGCTCAACCCTGTTCCTCCAAAACCAGCTTCTCCACCATGACAGATCAGCTCTCCACACTCCTGTCTAGATCACATCTCACCACTTGCATGCTTGATCTGCTCCCGTCCCACCTCATCCCTAACCTCACCAGTCTTCATCCCAACCCTAACACACCACTTCAACCTCTCGCTCACAACTGGTTTCTTCCCCTCATCCTTCAAACATGCCAAGATCACACCCATCCTCAAAAAGCCCTCCCTCGACCAATCCTCTGTGTCTAGCTATCGCCCGATCTCTTCTCCCTTATGCCTCAAAACTACGGGAACAGCATGTCCATCTTGAACTGTCCTCCCACCTCTCCTCCTGCTCCCTCTTTGACCTGTTACAATTTGGCTTCCGATCCCATCACTCAACTGAAACTGCCCCAACTAAAGTCATCAATGACCTACTAACCGCCAAGAGCACGCAACACTACTCTGTCCTTCTTTTGGACCTGTCTTTTGCCTTTGACACTGTGGACCATTCCATCCTGCTACAGATTCTATCATCTGTTGGCCTCAAAGACTTGGCCCTATCCTGGATCTTGTCATATCTAACAGACCAAATTTCAGTGTCTTCCTCTCCCACACAAACTCACCTCGCTCCTTGTCTGTCAGTGTCCCTCAAGGCTCAGTTCTGGGACCCCTACTCTTCTCCATCTACACCTTCGGCCTGGGACAGCTCATAGAATCCCACGGTTTGCAGTATCATCTCTACGCCGTTGACACGCAGATCTACCTATCTGGACCTGACCTCACCTCCTTACTCACCAAAATCCCACACTGTCTGCTATCTCGGCCTTCTTTTCAGCTTGCTTTCTAAAACTGAACATGGACAAAACAGAATTCATCATCTTTCCCCCATCTCACTCTACCCCTCCACCAGACCTATCCATCAAGGTCAATGGCTGCTCACTTTCCCCAGTCCCGCATGCTCGGTGCCTCGGGGTGATCCTCTACTCTGCCCTCTTTTTTTAAGCCACATATCCAAGCCCTTGCCCTCTCCTGCAGTCTCAAACTCAAAAATATTTCCCGGATCCGCGCATTCCTCGACAACGAAACCACTAGTGCACGCCCTTATCATCTCCCGCCTTGTCTACTGCAACGTTCTACTCTCTGGCCTCCCCTCTAGCACCACTCCAATCCATCCTACACTCTGCTGCCTGACTAATCTACATGTCTCCCCGCTATTCCCCAGCCTCTCCCCTATGCCAAGCCCTTCACTGGCTTCCTATCGTCCAGAGACTCCAGTTCAGAACCCTTACTATGACATACAAAGCCATCCACAACCAGTCTCCTCCATACATCTGTGACATGGTCTCCCGGTACTTACCTACACGCAACCTTTGATCCTCACAAGATCTCCTTCTCTACTCCCCTCTTATCTCTTCCTATAACCGCATCCAAGACTTCTCCCGTGCTTCCCCGATGCTCTGGAAGTCTCTACCCCAACACATCAGACTCTCGCCTACCATAGAAACCTTGAAGACTCAACTCTTCTGACAAGCCTACAGCCTGCAGTGATCCCCAGTCTACTGAACCGCCGCACAACCAGCTCTACCCTCTCCTAGTGTATCCTCACCCATCCCCTGCAGACTGTGAGCCCTCGCGGGCAGGGTCCTCCCTCCTTCTGTACCTGTTAGTGCTTTTTTGCTCATGTTTATTGTATTTGTCTACACTTGCCCCCTTTTCACATGTAAAGCGCCATGGAATAAATGGCACTATAAAAATGTATAATAATAATAATAATAATAATAAAAGGTGAATGGCGGACCCCTATTTTCTTGGATCCACTTCACAATAGAGATAGAAGTGTAAAGTATGAAAAAAACAATACAAATTTAGATATGCTTTTGTAGATTATCTGTTGTTCCTGTTTACAGTACCAGGCAGATATGTGGGTGAGAAGTTGGGCAGTCCGCTATCAGTCACAATGTTTTATCTTCCAGCACTCATTAAACTCAAGGTTGGAGACATTGCAATGAGATAATCAAGACAGAAGCCTGAAAATGGACTGGCCGGGAGTAACACGAAGTTAACTCTTCAAAGACACATCAGTATTCTGAATAATGTCCCGCAGATCTCCAATATCTGGGGATGTATATATTTGATTTCCCAGAAATAACAATTCTGGATAATAATTCTAGAGCTCCATGTTGTGATGTTCCTTTGCTATTCTTTTTGGAAATTCAAGAAGGATTTGATAACTGGGATTATCATCCTTTATGTCAACGGGACCAGTTGCTACATTGATATTTACAAATCTTTAATAAGACAAACATAAATCCTGATGGAAGATGGTGCAAAAATAAAATAAATAAAATTACAATACTCGCATTCTCTATACTCTGTAATGTTCCCCCCACTGGTCTCCTGAGTTCTTACGGCTCAGAAAAAATTAGTTTCAGGGGGCGTCAGATGCCCCCTTCATAATCTCAAACACTGCAGTCAATCACTTAGACACAGGGAACAGCGAGCGAGACTGCGCTGGATATTTGGAAGCACTAAAAGGGTTATTACTACTCTGCTTGCTTCCATTTCGGGAGGTGAGAGGGGTCGGTGACATTATTTCTACTGATACAATCCCGGATGCAGGAGCGATCGCAGGGGTTCTGCACCTTTTCGATTCCAATATCTACAGGCACCTGCCCATTGCACGCGTGTCCCCGAAGGGAACAGAAGCAGCATCACAGACACGGAAGTGAGCAGACCAGGAATAAGGACTATTTCTCCACTTTAGGAGCACGCTCAGGTAAGAATTGTGCATTCCTGTTGTTCGCGCTCCTCACCTCTCGGTAAAGGGGTGGCTTGAGCGATCAGTGGGGGTCTCAGGACCCAGACCTCCATCAAGTGTAAAAAGGATTAGTTACTCTAAAAATAAACTTAAAAAAAATCCTGAAACTTTGCAGTTTTCACTCAATTGAGCCTCACAATTGACTGACACTTCCTGTTCTGTAGAGATCACTTCTCAGTAGAGCTGAGCAAAAAGATTTGCAGGACTCTGGTCCGGTGGGCCTGTCGGGAGGCCATGAGATAACTGTGAGTCTAGTACCTGCAGCATCTTTGGGGGCCTTGTCTGATTTATTTTCCTTTATTGCAGGTGCCTAGTAATCAGATGAAGGATCAGGCATGCCACATTTAGTAGGAGGTTCGAGGAGCTCTGGTCTGGCAGCCAGACTACTGACATGGCCACCGGACTAGGGTCCTGTGAATGCTTCTGCTTGTCTACTTTTCAATAGTTATTTTATTATCATCACAGACAGGATTTACAATGAACGTTAAAGGAAACCTGTCACATTGTACCTGCAGGATATAAAGCGAGAGGAGCTGAACAGATATATATGCGCGTGGTAACCGACCAACATGGCCAATCAGGCCCCCATATTAAAGTTGTGACTGCGTCCATGTGCTCATCTGCATCGCAACGCGTGTAGTTTTTCAGCTTAGCACATCCACTTCTATGAAGAGATGAAGAGGAATGATGCTCTTCCTCCGAGGAAGCCATAATTATAGTGGGTCCAAGGGTTGCAGTTGGACCTTTGTTCTGGAGCCTACAGAGGCCCAAAAGGTCCAATGGCTCATGCAAAGGGATGAGCGAACGTGCTTGAATTAGGAGTTATCCGAGCATGCTCGTGCGCTAACAGAGTGTCTTCGGTAGGAACCTTTGTTGGTTGAGGTCCCTTTTGGAGGTTTTGCATTTGGACCCATGAGTTTCAAACTATGTCACTGGGGGGAAGGAGAAGCTATGGTTTTGGAATTCTGTAAAGACCCTTTGTGTTTGGGTAGGTGGGTAACCCTAGGTGTGTTAGACCAAAAACACAAAGCAGCAAGAGAGGCATGAAATGCAAACACCGACACCTAACATTACACAAGCGAGGCGCATTTATTGTACAAATACACAGATCAGACACAACAAAGTCAGCGTTACACCAGGGGGAACCAAACGATAACCAAATCCATTGGATGGGAGATTTATTTTCAGTTTTTTTTTTTTTTTGAAACAAAATACTGAGCCAGAGGGATCATACATACAAGAGAAGTACAGACGAGGGGTTAAAAGGGACGGCAACACAAAGACTATAATAAAGCATTCTACACATTACATCTCCTGAATGGGGACATGGAATAACAAAATCATACAAAAATAATAATATAACAATATTATTCATAATTATGGAAGGTACCTGACCCCGGCCAATTACACCGGCCTCACCGCCAGGAGCCATGACACTTTGCATACAAGGCCAATCTCTCGGAGCCATCCTATCACACACAGAAGACTCATCAATATCTTTACACACCTTGGTTCCAGTAAGACAAAAATAGTTCTGAAAGTTACGCATCACCTCATGCTGATATCAGGCAAAAAAAAAAATATTTATTTGACTTTAGTACCAAAATATTAAGAAACATGCTCGTCATCGGCCATCGGTTGGCAAATGTGATTTCACATCCAGATATACTACTCTGGGCCAGTTGTGAATTGTACAAAAAAATAGTTTTATTTGTTATTTTAATTTTTGTTTCAAGTCTTATGTCTTATTACTTTTTTGTTGTTGTCAGGACAAGTATGGCTTTTTCTTCATGGCATATTTTATGTGCAGTATCCAGGAAAAGGGATAATTGGAACGAAACATGCCAATAAGATTCTGCCTTTTACTGTTCTGAAGTCTTAGCACTAGCACTTTGCACTAGCATTTATTTTGTTGTTGCAGAAGTATCGTCGTGTATATTCTTGTCCATATAGTTTAGACATTGAGAAAAAAATCAAGAGTTCTTCTAGACTACATGTTAAAGGGTATAGGAGTAGATACCATAAAGGCTAACCATGCGGCTGCTATGGGGTGTTTAGAGAGAGGAAGCAGAGTCCGGATTATATTATGGTGGCCTTATATTGCTGTTGAGATTGTTGGGCTCACTGGTTGTCCTCCTGACTTTTCAGCAAGTATGTGTTCCCAATAGAAAAGCCACTTACAAAACACCTGTAGTGGCAGCTTCTTTCCCTTGACCAGGCATGTTAAAATCCAAAATGCCCAATCACTCTGCCATCAATATTGGGGGGGGGGTGTAGGTAAACGCATATACACCTAAGATGGTCAGCCGTTTATCTCATATGGCCACCTTTAGCAAATAAAGGGGTGGAAAATTGGTTGCGAAAAGAGTGAGGAACTTGGAAACAAATCCCAAACCCTGTTGTGGATGGCAAAACCAAGTACCGTAGTAGGGAGTAGAGTTGGTGTGAATCGATTTGCACCAGAGCAGTACTTGGTGGCCTCATCCTTCCCAACATTCACAGGATTTGCTGGCCTGGCATGACGTCAGTGTCACGCTGTAACAATGACATTGAGGCTAATCAAGGGAAGTGCCATGGATGCTGAGAGGTAAAAAGTGATTCTTAGGAAGTCCGATGAGCACAGATTACTAACCTGGCCTCTCAACCAGGTTCCGCAAATTAATTTGCACCAACTCTTTTGAAGAGCATTTTGGCCCCCTCTCAAAAATGTATGCCATTGGCCAATGTTCTTTGTAAGATACAGGATATTTTATAAGAATCCCTGAAACATTCACTCATATAACCAGAAGCCAAGTACTGTTGTAAGAAAAGTGACATGAAAACCTTTGACCCAGAGGCTCTCACTACTTAGCAATCCTACACATAATACTATTTAGCTCCTCCCATGAGGAGTCCAGAAGATATAAATTCGTCCTAGAGAATGGGTCATTCTTCTGGTGCTGCCCTGCTTTGTACAGAAGTAGGTTACACTGATTGGTTCCTGTCTCTCTACACCAGAAAAGCTGAAGAGTCTTTATCGTTCAAATTATTATCACGGTGTAAACATGGGAGACAATTGCTTGTAAATGGTTGATGTGAACGCAATATCCTATAGGTTGAAGAACCTGTGCATGGACTAAAAATGTCATCAGTGCAAAAACTGCTGGCGCAACGATGGTCGTCACACATGGATCATCATGAGCAGTAGTGCATAAAATACATCTATGTGGTCAGAATTAGTAATTTACGTCAACGGAAACTGGAAAATTGGACCTACTTGGTGCCCACCGGCTCGGAGGAGATCATGATGCATTAACAATAGTGATGAGCGAACGTGCTCGGATAAGGTGTTAGCCATGCTCGGGTGCTAAACGAGTGACTTCGGCGTGCTCGAAAAAAATGTTCCGTGTCGCCGTTGCTGCATGTCTCGCGGCTGTTTGACAGCTGCAACACATGCCGGGATTGCCCATTTGTTAAGCAAAAATGACAACCGCTAAAACCCCAATTCATGCGCCAAAAATTGGGCAGATGAATGCTTGTACCTGACCGGTGCACGGCCATATTTTGAGCTGTCGCGTGATTACATGCGGCCGTGTAACACACAACAACAATGGTCATAAAAAAATTAGGGAGGGGGTCTGCTTAATATACACAAAATGTTCTCTCCAGTCGTGTGTGATAATAATGGGGGGGCCATAAACATACTCAATGGTGTAAAAATCACAGGAGTCATAAGAAGCAGCTTTATCAAGACTTTTGTGTCTGAGGAGTCCCCTCTGCCACATAGGAGACATCCGTAAATGCTTAAGATGGCCAGGTTTGTGTAAGTGGTTCTTTTTTGTAATGAAAAACTCCTGTTTGAACCGGAAATTACGGTATTGGGCACGGGCCCTGCTCTGCCTATTGGAAAAAGTCTCAAAGGGGGGACCAGCACCACCCATCAGACCCATGTAGCAAGTCTTGTATAAATAGCAAAAAGGACTTAGATGGGACTACCTCTAAGTAAACTTTCCAATCATTTGTTGTAGGTCCTATAATTATGTGCAGATCTGTGGGGTCCGGGTCCTATAGATCATCCAAAAGACCTCAGAAGTGTGCAGCTCAGAGGGCAAGAGCTCAGAAGAAAATCTTTGGACTCCATTGTTCCTTTGTGGCTTTTTTTAATTTATTTATTAGTTATATTGTCTTGCGGTATTAGTTGACGTTTTCTATGCCCCGTTTTTGAAAATATAATTAAGAAAAAAGAAAAGAAAAAGGAATAAGGGGAATATACACATTAAAAGAATAAGGCACAAAAGAAAATAAACAGGCAAAAAAACACAAAAAAGGTGCAAATGCAACAAAGTATAGAGCCACGCGGCTTTCTTTCTGGTAAGTCTATGACTTTCCATTGAGTCTGGACTCTGACTTATCCACTTCTGCGCTTTTCTAAGATCTTTCGAGCGACTGACCCAAACCCCCAGCAATCTGTTAGAAATTAGAGCCCCACGTAACTCAAAAATGTCTTGAAAAAGTTTAATTACTCTTCAAACAACTGAAGATCAGGAGCGAAAAATCGTACCCCCCCATCATTAGTGACCTTTTCAGCTTCTATATTCGGGTCTGTATATTTTTTATTCTGGTTTTCTAGATTTTTTCCCCCATTATTATGAAATATTTTAGTAAATAGCTGTGCAGTAATTACTCCATCATAACTACTTCTGCAGTGAGATTTAGGACAGATCAGAGAACACGGTCAAAAATTACATGTAAAAAGTGTTTGCCGAACTTTGGTGCCCCTTGAGTGCCGCTCAGCCCTCCACCTACTGTAAAATGTAGCGGTTATTGGGAATTAGTCATTCACCTTTCCATAATTCCACCTGGCCACACACAATACTTACACCACACCTAGAGAACAGTCTTAGGTTTGCATAGGATTCCTGTGCCGTCATGAGGATGAACAGTAACAGTGACCACCAACTATATCAAAAAGTCATCATCCAAAAAGTGCAAATTAAGTACCATGGCTACCAATTCAATTCATTTTCCAAACGACCCTCAATGTACCGTTAGATCTTCATAGGAGGTACCATACCACTCCCTTTAAAGCTCCGCCATTTGTGATGCAGACCTTTTTTTTCCTACTTATCACAGTCTGACGTGCATCATTGTCAGGAGTATATGCCAACTGGAGACAGACACTCAGACATATCAGACTGTCTGAGTGTCCAGACACGAGACCCAACGCGACCACTGAACGTGGGCAAGAACGCAATGTGAAAGCACCCCAACATCAGGGAGAAAGTAAAGCACTGCAGTAATTCAAGTATCTGCCTTCTCTGTATCTTAAAGGGAATCTGTCCACCCCCGGGACGTATATGACCTATTAATATGGGCATACAGGCGATAGAAATGTTACACTGGTCCTACCTGTATGCCTCATATTAATGGTCTTGTTGTGGAGAAATATTATATTCTTTATGTTAATGATATCTTCAGAGCCTGGAAGAAATCATTAACATAAAGACATAATATAACATTTCTCAGCAACAAGACCATTAACATGAGGCATACAGGTGGGACCAGTGTAACATTTCTATTACCTGTATGCCCATATTAATAGATCATATACGTCCCGGGGGTGGGGGTGGGTGACAGATTCCCTTTAATTGAACAAATGGAGTGGGCACATGCATAGTGTAAGAGTTTTACATGGATTAAGCTTAAAAATATGAAAGTAAGTGCTTGTCAAGGTCAATCTTTTTATCGTAAGCTAGGTCGACCCAATATACATTTGCCTTAATCTATTACTATGAATCATTATTATCGGAATGAGTCATGTTACAGATAAAGCAGAGATGCAGCCTGGTCTGTACCAACTTGCTCGCTCACGTCACATCCTCTGATACAACACTATGTGCTTGCAGAGGCTGCTGTAATCCCAGGACTTTATTATAACCAGGTTCTATCCATAAGTGCACACCATATCCCTACCTGTCAAGAAATTCAAGTATATAATCTAACTAACAGCAGGGAGGAAGTAAAGCACTGCAGTTATTTCATGTCTCCAAGCATCTTACTGAAACGAATGGAGTGGGCACGGGCAGATTCTGAGAAGTTTCTAAATGGGTCACCGGAGTCACAATTAAAAAACTATAGCAGGCAACCAAGTGCTTGTCATGGTATATATATATATATACACACATGTATATGTGTATGTATGTATGTATGTATGTATGTATGTGTGTATGTATGTATGTATGTATGTATGTATGTATGTATGTATGTATGTATGTATGTGTAATATATATATATATATATATATATATATATATATATATATATACATATATATACACATACATACATACGTACACACAGTACACACACATATATATATATATATTTATACTGTGAGAAAAAAAATAAAATATATAGATATATATATATATTTCTTTTCTAAAGGCAGGTTGACCTATAATTAATTTACCTTATTTCATTAATAAGTTTAGTTAGCCTTGTAGCCAATAACCTTCTAATTCTTGGTTGTGTGCGCAAAATCAAAATCCAACTATTGTTACTTAAAGCCAAGAAACATGGGTAACCCTAAGTGCTACATTTCATCAAACACCAGTCCTTATTTTTTATGCAAAAGTCAAAAATAGGACTGATTGTGATCTGAAAAATGCATACAAAAGAGAAGGAAATAAAAAAAGAAGCTTTCCATGGTTGGTGGATATAGCGACATGGTCACCAGTACAGAGATAGGAACGCATTCGGACCGATTACAGTACGTAACAGAGATCCAATATGAGCAATACATGAGCCCTTTGTGAATACTTGTGTCCCCCCCCAATTTTACTGCTGCCAATCTAAGCTACGAAGACCCCAACAGCCACCGTTTTGCCCTTCCATCAGCTTGGGCAATTCTTCATTTACTCTTTGGTTCTGTTGAAGGGATACAAATGTGCAGGAACGGTTATGTCTATGGCTTTCACTGAAATGTCGCCTTCATCCTTCGCAGTGTGTCCTGTATCTTACGAGAATGTTTCTCGGAGTTCACGTGATGGAAGTTGGCGTTGTTGTCAGCTGCCAGGACGGAGATATCTGCATCGCTGAAATGGGAAATGCGCTGGCGGAGGTAAAACTGCAGGTCTGGATCCGGACTGAAGGAGTACGGGATTTCTTGAAATGCATGAACCTGGCTGACAACTTTTGCAATATTCCTGTGGAGGAAAAAAAAGACGCGAAGAACTGTATTGAAGACATTCACGAGACTCTGGCAGAAAGCCGTGAGAAAGAAGCTTCACAATATAATTTTTCAGATATCAAATGTTGCCAAATATTTTTTCAAGAAACTTTTGCTGTAATCACGAACGCAATTTATGCAACAAAAATTACATTGTATAAGAATCTGCAGAATGTTCGTGACCACAGAGAAAGGCCCTCATACATATCACACTAGTGTGTATGGGGGACCCGGAAAGATAAATCATCTAGAGATACTGATTGGACATGTCCGATTTCAAACTTCTGATCTTTTGGTTCTCCTGGCGATAAGCTGCCGACAGTTCCTTTAAGTGTTTTAGGAATAACTAAACTTATTTTTGCATTTTATTATTCTCCAGGAATTGTAAAGTTATTTTTTTAATACACTTCATTACTCTATTTTGCTTCCTTCTCTCCCAAACGCTATGCTGCATCAATGCTCAATTTATGCTCCTTTAGAAGCTGCTTACAACTGCTGCTTGCACTAGTTTGAAACAGTCTGGGTATGGTACCTTCACTGTCTTAGCCTCTCTGATCCCCCGCTAAGTACTCAGACAGGGAACGTCCTATACTCTGATTATTTGAACGTAATGTTAAGATTTTGCTAAGCAGCAACTAAAAGCAGCTTCTAAAAGAAGCATGAACTGGGCATTGAAACCGCACTACAGCATAGTGTTTGAGAGACAAAAGGTGGTAATGAAATATATTACAAAAATTCATAATTTTGCCATGACTAGAGGATAATTATATGTATAGATGTTTAATTATCCTACAGGCATGGCATTATTATGAATTTTTGTAATATATATTTAATTAACTTCTTTTGCTTCTTTCTTTCTCAAACACTATGTTGCAATGCTGTTTCAATGCCCAGTTCATGTTCCTTTAGAAGCTGCTTTTAACAGCTGCATATACTGTATATGTATGTATATATTTTATGTTACTCTTTAAATGACTGCTGGTTGTATATTTATGGCAGGAAACCTAATAAGTTATCTCCCCTTTACATACATTTGATAAATTAATGATCGCAGAGACTCCCATAGATTGCAAAAAAAGGGTCTCTGGGACCGCTGGAGATAGCGCTACGTTCTACAAAGTCTGGAGTGGATGTGCACGTGTTCCACCACGGCCCCCATTCAGCTCTGCAAACCCAATATCTCAGGATTGTCTAGTGTAGTGTTCCCCAACTCCGGTCCTCAAGAGCCACCAACAGGTCATGTTTTGAGGATTTCCTTAGTATTGCACAGGTGATTGAATGCTTGCCTGTCCAGGTGATGCAATTATCACCTGTGCAATACTAAGGAAATCCTGAAAACATGACCTGTTGGTGGCTCTTGAGGACCGGAGTTGGGGAACACTTGTCTAGTGTAAGGTTCCCACAATAAAAAATAAAATAAAAATTACCAACTTCTGTCCGATAAACTGCCCCCCGTCCCTTAACAATGTACTTTAAGCTGAACACGTGAAATAGTGACATAAAACTACAAAAATGACAAGTAAGAACCAAAAACCATAATAAACAAAAAAAGCATAATATATAAAAAAAAGCATAATAAATAAAAAAAAGCATAATAAATAAAAAAAAGCATAATAAACAAAAAAGTTTAAATCAAGGAAACCTAAAAAAAAAATCGTACTGAGCAAAGCAAGTTAAAGCTTGTGGTCGTGCTGAATTCTGTGCACTTTTGGATGTCATCAATGGGAGTGATCTATCTACAGGTAAACCAGAAGATTACATCCACTATACAAAAAAGACACGTCTGCAGGTTTTTCTCTGACACGAAATCAGAATAAACATTTCCCGTTTTAGGTCAATTAGGATTACCATAATTATTAATATTAGCCAAATGCCGGAATAATGAGAGAGAGAGAGAGAGAGAGAGAGAGAGAGAGAGAGAGAATGCTTTAAGGCATTTTCATTACTTACAGCAAAGTCAAAAGTTTACATACACTCAGATTACTATGCCTTTAACCCCTTAATCCCGTATGACGTACTATCCCGTCAAGGTGACCTGGGACTTAATTCCCGGTGACGGGATAGTACGTCATACGCGATCGACCGCGCTCACGGGGGAGCGCGGCCGATCGCGGCCGGGTGTCAGCTGCCTATCGCAGCTGACATCCGGCACTATGTGCCAGGAGCGGTCACGGACCGCCCCCGGCACATTAACCCCCGGCACACCGCGATCAAACATGATCGCAGTGTACCGGCGGTATAGGGAAGCATCGCGCAGGGAGAGGGCTCCCTGCGGGCTTCCCTGAGACCCCCGAAGCAACGCGATGTGATCGCGTTGCTCCGAGGGTCTCCTACCTCCTTCCTCCCTGCAGGTCCCAGATCCAAGATGGCCGCGGCATCCGGGTCCTGCAGGGAGAAAGGTGGCTTACCGAGAGCCTGCTCAGAGCAGACGCTGGTAAGCCTGCACCGATGTAAGTGAGATCGCTGATCTGACAGAGTGTTGTGCACACTATCAGATGATCGATCTGTGATGTCCCCCCTGGGACAAAGTAAAAAAAAAATTTTTCCACATGTGTAAAAAAAAAATAAAAAAAAAATTCCTAAATAAATAATAATAAAAAAAATATATATTATTCCCATAAATACATTTCTTTATCTAAATAAAAAAACCAAAACAATAAAAGTACACATATTTAGTATCGCCGCGTCCGTAACGACCCAACCTATAAAACTGCCCCACTAGTTAACCCCTTCAGTAAACACCGTAAGAGAAAAAAAAAAAAAACGAGGCAAAAAACAACGCTTTATTACCATACCGCCGAACAAAAAGTGGAATAACACGCGATCAAAAAGACAGATATAAATAACCATGGTACCGCTGAAAACGTCATCTTGTCCCGCAAAAAACAAGCCGCCATACAGCATCATCAGCAAAAAAATAAAAAAGTTATAGTCCTGAGAATAAAGCGATACCAAAATAATTATTTTTTCTATAAAATAGTTTTAATCGTATAAAAGCGCCAAAACATAAAAAAAATGATATAAATGAGATATCGCTGTAATCGTACTGACCCGAAGAATAAAACTGCTTTATCAATTTTACCAAACGCGGAACGGTATAAACGCCTCTCCCAAAAGAAATTCATGAATAGCAGGTTTTTGGTCATTCTGCCTCACAAAAATCGGAATAAAAAGTGATCAAAAACGGTCACGTGTCCGAAAATGTTACCAATAAAAACGTCAACTCGTCCCGCAAAAAACAAGACCTCACATGACTCTGTGGAGCAAAATGTGAAAAATTATAGCACTCAAAATGTGGAGACGCAAAAACTTTTTTGCTATAAAAAGCGTCGCTGGTTTCACACGCGTTTTTTGCACAAAAAAAGCATGCGTTTTTTCCCTATATTTAACATTGAAAATGCATGCGTTTTTTGTACGCGTATGGTCGCGTTTTCAAACGCATGCGTTTTTTTTCTGCATGCGTTCATTTTCAGAAATACAACCTGCAGTATTTTCTTGCGCTTTTAAGCACATGCGTTTGCGTTAAAAACGCATGCGTTTTTATCGAAAAAAAACAGAACACACACTGAAAAGCCACCCACCACCATCAAGGTGATAAAGGGATCCAAACCCTAACCCTAACTCTACCCCTAACCTCACCCCTAACCGTTTAATGAACATTTTCTGACAGTCATAGTGCCACGTATTTCAGTGCCACGTATTTCAGTGCCACGTATTTCAGTGCCACGTATTTCAGTGCCACGTATTTAAGTGCCACGTATTTAAGTGCCACGTATCACGTATTTCAGTGCCACATATTTTAGTGCCACGTATTTCAGTCACGTTTAGGGTTAGGGTTAGGGGTAGGGTTAGGGCTAGGGTTGGAGGTAAAGTTAGGGTTAGGGTTGGGGCTAAAGTTAGGGTTGGGGCTAAAGTTAGGGTTTGGATTACATTTACGGTTTGGATTAGGGTTGGGATTAGAATTATGGGTGTGTCAGGGCTAGGGGTGTGGTTAGGGTTACCGTTGGGATTAGGGTTAGGGGTGTGTTTGGATTAGGGTTTCAGGTAGAATTGGGAAGTTTCCACTGTCCAGGCACATCAGGGGCTCTCCAAACGCGACATGGCGTCCAATCTCAATTCCAGCCAATTCTGCGTTGAAAAAGTAAAACAGTGCTCCTTCCCTTCCGAGCTCTCCCGTGCGCCCAAAAAGGGGTTTACCCCAACATATGGGTTATCAGCGTACTCGGGACAAATTGAACAACAACTTCTGGGGTCCAAGTTCTCTTGTTATCCTTAGGAAAATAAAAATTTGGGGGGCTAAAAATCATTTTTGTGGGAAAAAAAAGATGTTTTATTTTCACGGCTCTGCGTTATAAACTGTAGTGAAACACTTGGGGGTTCAAAGTTCTCACAACACATCTAGATAAGTTCCTTGGGAGGTCTAGTTTCCAATATGGGGTCACTTGTGGGGGGTTTGTACTGTTTGGGTACATCAGGGGCTCTGCAAATGCAACGTGACGCCTGCTGACCAATCCATTTAAGTCTGCATTCCAAATGGCGCTCCTTCCCTTCCGAGCTCTGTCATGCGCCCAAACAGTGGTTCCCCCCCACATATGGGGTATCAGCGTACTCAGGACAAATTGGAAAACAAATTTTGGGGTCCAATTTATTCTGTTACCCTTGTAAAAATACAAGGCTGGGGGCTAAAAAATCATTTTTGAGGAAAAAAAAAAAAATTATTTTCACGGTTCTGCGTTATAATCTGTAGTGAAACACTTGGGGGTTCAAAGCTCTCAAAACACATCTAGATAAGTTCCTTAGGGGGTCTACTTTCCAAATTGGTGTCACTTGTGGGGGGTTTCAATGTTTAGGCACATCAGGGGCTCTCCAAACGCAACATGGCGTCCCATCTCAATTCCAGTCAATTTTGCATTGAAAAGTCAAATGGCGCTCCTTCCCTTCCAAGCTCTGCCATGCGCCCAAACAATGGTTTACACCCACATATGGGGTATCAGCGTACTCAGGACAAATTGCACAACATTTTTTGGGGTCCAATTTCTTCTCTTACCCTTGGGAAAATAAAAAATTGGGGGCGAAAAGATCATTTTTGTGAAAAAATATGATTTTTTATTTTTACGGCTCTGCATTATAAACTTCTGTGAAGCACTTGGTGGGTCAAAGTGCTCACCACACATCTAGATAAGTTCCTTAGGGGGTCTACTTTCCAAAATGGTGTCACTTGTAGGGAGTTTCAGTGTTTAGGCACATCAGGGGCTCTCCAAACGCAACATGGCGTCCCATCTCAATTCCAGTCAATTTTGCATTGAAAAGTCAAATGGAGCTCCTTCCCTTCCAAGCTCTGCCATGCGCCCAAACAATGGTTTACACCCACATATGGGGTATCAGCGTACTCAGGACAAATTGCACAACATTTTTTGGGGTCCAATTTCTTCTCTTACCCTTGGGAAAATAAAAAATTGGGGGCGAAAAGATCATTTTTGTGAAAAAATATGATTTTTTATTTTTACGGCTCTGCATTATAAACTTCTGTGAAGCACTTGGTGGGTCAAAGTGCTCACCACACATCTAGATAAGTTCCTTAGGGGGTCTACTTTCCAAAATGGTGTCACTTGTAGGGAGTTTCAGTGTTTAGGCACATCAGGGGCTCTCCAAACGCAACATGGCGTCCCATCTCAATTCCAGTCAATTTTGCATTGAAAAGTCAAATGGAGCTCCTTCCCTTCCAAGCTCTGCCATGCGCCCAAACAATGGTTTACACCCACATATGGGGTATCAGCGTACTCAGGACAAATTGCACAACATTTTTTGGGGTCCAATTTCTTCTCTTACCCTTGGGAAAATAAAAAATTGGGGGCGAAAAGATCATTTTTGTGAAAAAATATGATTTTTTTATTTTTACGACTCTGCATAATAAACTTCTGTGAAGCACTTGGTGGGTCAAA
Organism: Ranitomeya variabilis; assembly: GCF_051348905.1. Classification (NCBI taxonomy): domain Eukaryota; kingdom Metazoa; phylum Chordata; class Amphibia; order Anura; family Dendrobatidae; genus Ranitomeya; species Ranitomeya variabilis. The sequence goes on along the minus strand of NC_135235.1, from coordinate 54,950,961 downwards.
GTGCTCACCACACATCTAGATAAGTTCCTTAGGGGGTCTACTTTCCAAAATGGTGTCACTTGTAGGGGGTTTCAATGTTTAGGCACATCAGGGGCTCTCCAAACGCAACATAGCGTCCCATCTCAATTCCAGTCAATTTTGCATTGAAAAGTCAAATGGCGCTCCTTTCCTTCCGAGCTCTGCCATGCGCCCAAACAGTGGTTTACCCCCACATATGGGGTATTAGCGTACTCAGGACAAATTGTACAACAACTTTGGGGGTCCATTTTCTCCTGTTACCCTTGGTAAAATAAAACAAATTGGAGCTGAAATAAATTTTGTGTGAAAAAAAGTTAAATGTTCATTTTTATTTAAACATTCCAAAAATTCCTGTGAAACACCTGAAGGGTTAATAAACTTCTTGAATGTGGTTTTGAGCACCTTGAGGGGTGCAGTTTTTAGAATGGTGTCACACTTGGGTATTTTCTATCATATAGACCCCTCAAAATGACTTCAAATGAGATGTGGTCCCTAAAAAAAAATGGTGTTGTAAAAATGAGAAATTGCTGGTCAACTTTTAACCCTTATAACTCCGTCACAAAAAAAAATTTTGGTTCCAAAATTGTACTGATGTAAAGTAGACATGTGGGAAATGTTACTTATTAAGTATTTTGCGTGACATATGTCTGTGATTTAAGGGCATAAAAATTCAAAGTTGGAAAATTGCGAAATTTTCAAAATTTTCGCCAAATTTCAATTTTTTTCACAAATACACGCAAGTTATATCGAATAAATTTTACCACTAACATGAAGTACAATATGTCACGAGAAAACAATGTCAGAATCGCCAAGATCCGTCAAAGCGTTCCAGAGTTATAGCCTCATAAAGGGACAGTGGTCAGAATTGTAAAAATTGGCCCGGTCATTAACGTGCAAACCACCCTCGGGGCTTAAGGGGTTAAACAATTCTGAACGGAGTCTTTTTATACAGTGTATGTAAACTTCTGGTTTCAATTCTATCTGTGTTGATAAATCATCTGTTTCGCACTCACCTCAGCTTATTCCACTTAAATGCTCGATTTGCCATAGTAAAGCCCCCAGTCTCAAGCTGCTGAATGTGCATCGCTAAGAGGTAGGCAGATGGGATGGTGGGTAACGTTCGGAATCTGTCTCCTTTCATCAGACACAAGCTGTCACTTTTTAGGAACACCTGGTGAGAAAGAGGCTTGGTGAAATGTGTCACCGAAGACGGAACATGGACAAAAAATTCAATGTAAATAGACATTGTCCTTTTTTTCCTTTGTCTGTTTAATGGCCAATGTGAACATGCTTCTATTTTGCATCTATACCAACTGATACTCCAGTTACATTTGTTTCGATTTAAATACTAATCTATCTAATAATAAATGATAAAATTACCTCCACGGCTTTGAGTTCCTCCAGGATTTCCGCCACCTTAGTAGGTAAATGTTTCCAAGCCTGAGAGTAATAAAATGCATTGTGTTTTCATACAATGTCAAAACACACACACACATATATATTATAGAATATAAACACACAGTGGGGAAAATAAGTATTGGACACACTGCCAATTTTGCAAGTTTTCCCACCTACAAAGAATGGAGAGGTCTGTAATTTTTATCGTAGGTACACTTCACCTGGGAGAGACAGAATCTAAAAATAAAAAACAGAAAATCACATTATATGATTCTTAAATAATTAATTTGCTTTTTATTGCATAAAATAAGTATTAGATCACCTACCAACCATCAAAAATTCTGGCTCTCACAGACCTCTTAGTTTTTCTATACGAAGCCTCCTACTCTGCACTCATTACATTTATTTATTGCACCTGTTTGAACTCGTTGCCTGTATAAAAGTCGCCTGTCCACTCAACCAATCACACTCCAACCTCTGCACCATGGCCAAGACCAAAGAGAAGTGTAAGGACACCAGGGACAAAATTGTAGACCTGCACAAGGCTGGGATGGGCTACAGGACAATAGGCAGGCAGCTTGGTGAGATGGAAACAGCTGTTGGCACAATTATTAAAAAATGGAAGAAACACAAATGAGTGTCAATCTTCTTCGGTCTGGGGATGCATGCAAGATCTCGCCTCATGGGGTAAGGATGATTCTGAGAAAGGTCAGGAATCAGCCCAGAACTGCATGGGAAGAACTGATCAATGACCTGAAGAAAGCTAGAACCACAGTCTCAAACATTACCGTTAGTAACACACTACGCCATCATGGATTAAAATCCTGCAGGGCACGGAAGGTCCTCCTGCTCACACCAGCAAATGTCCAGACTCGATTAAAGTTCGGCTATGACCATCTGGATGATTCAGAGGAGGCATGGGAGAAGGTCATGTGGTCAAATGAGACTAAAATTTAACTTTTTGGTATAAACTTGGCTCACAATGCTTGGAGAAAGAGGATGAGTACAACCCCAAGAACACTGTCCCACCCATGAAGCATGGAGGGGGAAAAGTCACACTTTGGGGGTGCTTTTCTACAAAGGGTATAGGATGAATGCACAGTATTGAAGGGAGGATGGATGGGGACATGTATCGTGAGATTTTGCCCAACAATCTCCTTCGCTCAGTAAGAGCATTGAAGATGGGTCATGGCTGGGTCTTCCAGCACGACAATGACCTGAAACACACAGCCAGGGCAAATAAGAAGTAGCTCCGTAAGTAGCATTTCCAAGTCCTGGAGTGACCTAGCCAGTCTCCAGACCTGAACCCATTAGAAAATCATTGGAGGGAGCTGAAACTCAATATTGCCCTGTTACAGCCCCGAAACTTGAAAGATCTGGAGAAGATCTGCATGGAGGAGTGGGCCAAAATCCCTGTTGCAGTGTGTGCAAACTTGGTCAAGATCTACAGGAAACGTCCGACCTGTATAATTGCAAACAAAGATTTCTCTACTAAATATTAAATATTAATAAAAAAAAGTTCTGTTTTTCTATTTTAACAAATACTTATTTCAAGCAAAAAAAATCCTACAATGCGATTTTCTGTTTTTATTTTTAGATTCTGTCTCTCACTGGTGAATTGTACCTACGATAAAAATTACAGACCTCTCCATTCTTTGTTGGTGGGAAAACCTGCAAAATAGTTGATCAAATACTTATTTTCCTCTCTTCCTTTGGTGTCAAAGACCTCGCCCTATCTTTGATCTCCTCATACCTTACCAACCGCACATTTAGCGTTTCCTACTCCCATACTACCTCTTCATCTCGCCCCCTCTCTGTTGGAGTCCCCCAAGGCTCTGTCTTAGGACCTCTTCTCTTCTCAATCTATACACTCGGCCTGGGACAACTCATAAAATCCTATGGCTTCCAGTACCACCTCTATGCTGATGACACTCAGATCTACCTCTCTGGCCCAGACGTCACCTCTCTGCTCTCCAGAATCTCAGAGTGTCTATCAGCCATATCCTCCTTCTTCTCCTCTCGCTTCCTCAAACTCAATGTGGACAAATCTGATCTAATTATCTTTCCTCCATCTCACATATCTTCCCTACCTGATTTATCTATCAAAATAAATCAAAACACTTTCCCCTGTCCCGGAAATCCGCTGCCTCAGAGTAACCCTGGACTCTGCCCTGTCCTTCAAACCGCACATCCAAGCTCTCGCCACCTCCTGTCGCCTCCAGCTCAAAAATATTTCCAGAATCCGTCCTTTCCTCAACCCTAACTCTACCAAAATGCTTGTGCATGCCCTCATCATCTCCCACTTCGACTATTGCAACATCCTCCTCTGTGGCCTACCCTATAACACTCTCGCACCCCTCCATCCGTCCTTAACTCTGCTGCCCGACTAATTAATCTCTCTCCTCGCTGAACTCCTGCTTCTCCTCTTTGCAAATCCCTTCACTGGCTCCCAATTTCCCAGTGTATCCAGTTTAAACTACTAACACTGACCTACAAAGCCATCCATAACCTTTCTCCTCCGTATATTTCCAAACTAATCTCTCAATATCTTCCCTCATGTAATCTCCAGTCCTCCCAAGACCTCCTTCTCTCCTCCACGCTTATTCGCCCCTCACAATCGCCTCCAAGACTTATCCCGAATATCCCCCATCCTCTGGAATTCTCTGCCCCAACATGTCAGATTATCCACCACCTTCGGATCCTTCAAAAGAAACCTGAAAAGCCACTTCTTCAAAGAAGCTTATAGCCTGTAATGACCACACGGCCACCTCAACACCATTGGAGCTACTGCAACCCTCAACGTACTGTCTCCTTCCCCACCATCCAGTAGAATGTAAGCCCGCAAGGGCAGGGTCCTCGCCCCTCTGTATCAGTCTGTCATTGTTAGCTTGCTTACTGTAAGTGATATCTGTAACTTGTATGTAACAGCATGGAATCAATGGTGCTATATAAATAAATAATAATAAGAATAATAATAATAATATATACATACACACATAAAAAAGTCTTTACTAGGAACAAGAACAATTAAGATGAATCTCACCGGCAGCTGCCGCACTATCAGGTTTTCGAGTCCCCCGAGTATTTGGACGGCGGTTGCAAAGTCTCGTTGTTCGTAGCATAATTTAGAGACGAGAAGAAATTTTGTCAGGATGCTCGTCTGTAACTAAAGAGTGGAAATACTAAATAAATGGATGACGCACACAGGTCTATCACAGAAATATTACCGCCACCTGGAAGGAGAAGTTTCACTAAAGACTGAATGGTTTTCCTAGACATAATAGTTTATGTGTGCAGTTTTTTCCATACACAGATCACTACAGGCTCATACAGTTAGGTCCATATATATTTGGACAGAGACAACATTTTTCTAATTTTGGTTATAGACATTACCACAATGAATTTTATACAAAACAATTCCGATGCAGTTGAAGTTCAGACTTTCAGCTTTCATTTGAGGGTATCCACATTAAAATTGGATGAAGGGTTTAGGAGTTTCAGCTCCTTAACATGTGCCACCCTTCTTTTAAAGGGACCAAAAGTAATTGGACAGATTCAATAATTTTAAATATAATGTTCATTTTCAGTACTTGGTTGAAAACCCTCTGTTGGCAATGACTGCCTGAAGTCTTGAACTCATGGACATCACCAGTCGCTGTGTTTCCTCCTTTTTGATGCTCTGCCAGGCCTTCACTGCGGTGGTTTTCAGTTGCTGTTTGTTTGTGGGCCTTTCTGTCTGAAGTTTAGTCTTTAACAAGTGAAATGCTGCTCAATTGGGTTGAGATCAGGTGACTGACTTGGCCATTCAAGAATATTCCACTTCTTTGCTTTAATACACTCCTGGGTTGCTTTGGCTTTATGTTTTGGGTCATTGTCCATCTGTAGTATGAAACGACGACCAACCAGTTTGGCGGCATTTGGCTGGATCTGAGCACACAGTATGGCGGCTCTGAAGAACTCAGAATTCATTCGGCTGCTTCTGTCCTGTGTCACATCATCCATAAACACTAGTGACCCAGTGCCACTGGCAGCCATGCATGCCCAAGCCATCACACTGCCTCCGCCGTGTTTTACAGATGATGTGGTATGCTTTGGATCATGAGCTGTACCACGCCTTCGCCATACTTTTCTCTTTCCATCATTCTGGTAGAGGTTGATCTTGGTTTCATCTGTCCATAGAATGTTCTTCCAGAACTGTGCTGGCTTTTTTAGATGTTTTTTAGCACAGTCCAGTCTAGCCTTTTTATTCTTGACACTTATGAGTGGCTGCACCGTGCAGTGAACCCTCTGTATTTACTTTCATGCAGTCTTCTCTTTATGGTAGATTTGGATATTGATGCGCCGACCTCCGGGAGAGTGTTGGTCACTTGGTTGGCTGTTGTGAAGGGGTTTCTCTTCACTATGGAGATTATTCTGCGATCATCCACCACTGTTGTCTTTTGCATTGATGAGTTCACCAGTGCTTTCTTTCTTTCTCAGGATGTACCAAACTGTAGATTTTGCCACTCCTAATATTGTAGCAATTTCTCGGATGGGTTTTATTCTGTTTTCGCAGCTTAAGGATGGCTTGTTTCACCTGCATGGAGAGCTCCTTTGACCGCATGTTTACTTCACAGCAAAACCTTCCAAATGCAAACACCACACCTCAAATCAACTCCAGGCCTTTTATCTGCTTAATTGAGAACGACATAACGAAGGGATTGCCCACACCTGTCCATGAAATAGCCTTGGAGTCAATTGTCCAATTACTTTTGGTCCCTTTAAAAACAGGGTGGCACAGGTTAAGGAGCTGAAACTCCTAAACCCTTCATCCAATTTTAATGTGGATACCCTCAAATGAAAGCTGAAAGTCTGAACTTCAACTGCATCTGAATTGTTTTGTTTAAAATTAAATGTGGTAATGTCTATAACCAAAATTAGAAAAATGTTGTGTCTGTCCAAATATATATGGACCTAACTGTATATATGTGCTACATGCTAAGTCCGTGAAGAATAACGAGCAGCTCTGTAAGTGACACCGCTGGAATCAGGGTCTCTGCTCTCACATCGTGCTAATCTCAGGTGGGGAATAAACAACCTGGTGGCACAGAGGAAGAGGGAGAAAGCGTAAAAAGCATGAGGGGCCGCAGGAGGGGAGAAAGCGACTGGCGAGAGTGGCCGCAGGAGGGGAAAGACAGCGATGAGAGAGAAGAGGAGCAGGAGGGGATAGAGCGACAAGCGAGAAGGGTCGCAGGAGGGGAGAGAGCGACAAGCGAGAAGGGTCTCAGGAGGGGAGAGAGCGACAAGCGAGAAGGGTCGCAGGAGGGGAGAGCGACAAGCGAGAAGGGTCTCAGGAGGGGAGAGAGCGACAAGCGAGAAGGGTCGCAGGAGGGGAGAGAGCGACAAGCGAGAAGGGTCGCAGGTGGGGAGAGAGTGACAAGAGAGGGGCCGCAGGAGGGGAGAGAGCGACAAGCGAGAAGGGCCGAAGGAGGGGAGAGAGCGACAAGCAAGAAGGGTCATAGGAGGGGAGAAAGCGACAAGCGAGAAGGGTCGCAAGAGGGGAGAGAGTACGAGAGAGGGGCGGCAGGAGGAGAGAGAGCGACAAGCGAGAAGGGTCGCAGGAGGGGAGAGACAAGGGGGAGCAGCCGTAAGAGGGGAAAGAACGACAAGTGAGAGGGGCCGCAGTAGGGGAGAGAATGACAAGGGTCGCAGGAGGGGAGAGAGCGACAGGCGAGAGGGGCCACAAAAGGGGAGAGAGCAACAAGCGTAAAGGGCCGAAGGAGGGGAGAGTGCCACAAACGAGAGGGGCCGCAGGAGGGGAGAGAGCAACAAGCGAGAGGGGCCGCAATAGGGGAGAAATCGACAGGCGAGAGGGGCCGCAGAAGGTACAAGAACGGCAAGCGAGAGGGGTGAGCAGTAGAGGGAGAGACAGCAACTAGCAAGAGGCTGCACAGGAGGGAAGAGAAACAGGCTAAGAGGGAGAGACAGCACGACAAAGTGGGTGCAATATGGGGAGAGAGAAAGCAAGAGAGTGAACAAGTAGGAGCTAGAGAGCGTGAGCCATCTCTACCGTTACACGTAGACTTAGATACAGACAGCACCGCGAGGGCGGACGCTCAGACAACATGGGGGGAGCAGACCGACACTGGGAGAGATGCAATCTAACCTTGGCTGTGTGACAGGTCACAATCTCCGCGGCCACCCACATACTGACATTGTCCGCGAATCGTAACATCTGGAGCAGATACTTGTCCTGTGTGCACTTAGGGGAGAAGAGACTGCAAACCTCGGCCGGGAGAGTCTCCACCGAGAACGTTCTATCAAGTCCGAAAAAGAAGAGAAGATGAAGATCACTGAGACTATGACGGCTAAAATGCAAAGTTTATTACAAAGTTACCGAACTTTTCCAAATACAATTATCAGATTTATTTCAATTTACTTGATGCCAAGTTGTGCTTTTTTAGCTTCACTTTTGTCTGATATTACGGATACCCTGGACTTTGGCCAGTATGTCCCTCACCAACCAGTTGTTCGGCAGTTAGTACAATGTATTAAATCTGTTTGCCACCTAATCTGAGAGCAGTATAATATAGAGACAGAGACCCTGATTCCAGCGATGTGTCACTTACAAGGCCGCTTGCTGTAGTTTTATAAAATCAGTGTTTTACTAGTCCTCTAGTGATAATCTCCTGCTAATAAACCTGCTGCCATGTAGTCCTCCACACTCATGAGCCCTGTATAACCATGCCCCACCACTTAATGGCAGCTTTCTGCCTATGCACAGTGTATGCAGAAAGCTGCCAATCAGTGGTGTGGGTGGGGTTATACAGGGAACTGCTAGAGCTGCAGCAGATAAAACAGTAGTTTTATGAAAACTGCAGCAAGCAGCCAAGTGACACATTTCTGGAATCAGGGTCTCCGCCCCTACATCATAAGGGGGAGCAAAAACCTGGTGAGAGATTCCCTTCAAATTCAAGGAATGACTACTACCATAATGAGGAACACTGATGCCCTACAGGACTACGGTTTTGTGCAGAGAACTTCCAATCCAGGTTCAGAACAACGGAGACACATTTATTTGCATAGGAGCTGCATACACAAGGCAGTATAATAAACCCATGCAACATAAATATCAGTTACGAAAGGCAGACATTGCATCTAAAGCGGCTCTGTGCACAGACGTATGGAAAGATGAAGGTCTGTACTACAAGCAGAAAACATGGTTATTTGCCAACAAGATTGATAGAATAGAGCTTCATTCCAGAGACGGGAAGAAGTAGGGGGAGCGATCCCACCATACAGCTGGATCCTTTCATCGCTCCTATTAGTCACATTGATCAACATGCTTGTCTTGTCAGAGTCTGCGCCCCCCACGCTCCCTACAAGGGGGTCAGAGCGTTCCCCTGAGCACTGTGCCCCTTCATCTCACACCTCGAGGTCATTATACCAGGACACCTGCAGCAGCCGGGAAGATCGCACTTGGCCCAGACTTTATTTTCCTCTCCCCCAGCACAAAGGCGCACAAAGGGGCCGAGACTCCACCTGACCTTGGCTCACTATCTCCAGACTTACTTAGGAACATTGCTGGATTTGTCTTTAACTCCTAGCGCCCGAGAGTTCAAGAAGTTGACAGGATGGCACTTCTGAAACATTTCCTAAAAATCACAAATGGAATAAAAAATCACTAGACATTTAGTAATAATGAGGATTAATCTGAAGGTGCAGAAAATAAAATCAGATGTAATAATAGAAGAATAATTAATAGAGTCAGAGACAAGACGTCTCGTGTCATCCGTCTCTCCTTATTCATCACTCGTACAACGCCACTGACATGATTATACGTAATAACCGCAAATGGAAGCGACAGAGGTCGCCATTTACATAATCAATTAGTACATCGGCGGTCTGCAGTCTAGTACAGATGCTGCTGCTGCTGCCGCCGGTCAGGCCGCAGTCTATTACAGACGCCGCCGGACAGCCTGCAAGTCTACTACAGACGCTACTACCGCCGGCGGACGGCCCCACAAGTCTACTACAGACGCTGCTACCGCCAACGGACGGCCCGCAAGTCTACTACAGACGCTACTGCTGCCGCTGGTCGTCCCGCAAGTCTACTACAGACGCTACTATCGCCGCCGGACAGCCCGCAAGTCTACTACACACGCTGCTACCGACGCCGGACAGCCCGCAAGTTTACTACAGACGCTGCTATCGCCGGCGGACGGCCCGCAAGTCTACTACAGATGCTGCTACCGCTGCCGAACGGTCCGCAAGTCTACTCAGACGCTGCTACCGCCGCTGGACAGCCCGCAAGTCTACTACAGATGCTGCTACCGCCGCCGGACGGCCCGCAAGTCTACTACAGACGCTGCTACCGACGCCGGACAACCCGCAAGTCTACTACAGATGCTGCTACCGCCGCCGGACGGCCCGCAAGTCTACTACAGACGCTGCTACCGACGCCGGACAACCCGCAAGTCTACTACAGACGCTGCTACCGACGCCGGACAACCCGCAAGTCTACTACAGACGCTGCTACCGCCGCCGGACAGCCCGCAAGTCTACTACAGACGCTGCTACCGACGCCGGACGGCCCGCAAGTCTACTACAGACGCTGCTACCGCCGCCGGACAGCCCGCAAGTCTACTACAGACGCTGCTACCGCCAACGGACGGCCCGCAAGTCTACTACACACGCTACTGCTGCCGCCGGATGGCCCGCAAGTCTACTACAGACGCTACTGCTGCCGCTGGTCGTCCCGCAAGTCTACTACAGACGCTGCTACCGACGCTGGACAACCCGCAAGTCTACTACAGACGCTGCTACCGCCGCCGGACGGCCCGCAAGTCTACTACAGATGCTGCTACCGCCGCTGGATGGCCCGCAAGTCTATTGCAGATGCTGCAACCGCTGCCGGATGGCCCGCAAGTCTACTACGGACGCTGCTACTGCCACCGGACGGCCCGCAAGTCTACTCAGATGCTGCTACCGCCGCCGGACAGCCTGCTAGTCTACTACAGACGCTACTGCTGCCGCCGGACGGCCCGCAAGTCTACTACAGACGCTGCTACCGCCGCCAGATGGTCTGCAAGTCTACTACAAACACCAGTCAGGCTGCAGTCTACTTCAGACACCAACAGTCTACTTCATACACAGCCAGTCAGGCCGCAGCCTTATATGCCACCAGCTAGGCCGCAGCCTACTACAGACGCCGCCAGCTGGGCCGCAGCCTATTACAGATGCTGCCAGCCGGGCCGCAGCCTATAACAGACACTGCCAGCCGGGCCGCAGCCTATTACAGACACTGCCAGCCGGGCCGCAGGCTACTACAGAAGCTGCCAGTCAGTGCCCCGTACGGCGCACATACAGCTGTCAGTGCCCTGTATGGCGTAATCAAAGCGGTCAGTCCTCTGTATAGCGTAGACGCTGCCGTCAGTCCCCTGTATAGTGTATGTGCTGCGGTCAGTCCCCTGTATAGCATGAGCTGCCTCTGGACAGTCCTAGGTGTCAGTAGTTATAATCACAATTAATGTAGAAACAATAGGAGCAGAGGCGCCTGGCCAACCTCATTGCCCCATCAGCTCGTTAACCTCATCGTGATCCTGCCCCCTTTATTTGGTGATCAGGGGGTCTCCAGAACCAGAACCTCTATCAATCAAAGCTATGATGTGTAAAAAGCTCTCTCTAAACTGCCAGAGACCCGGAGCAGTCACCGCAGAAGCCGGCTGGTAGAAGATCTGCCACCTGCAGCAGCATGGGGAGAGCTTTAGCGCCCTCTAGAGCCGATCGGTTGTCATGTGCCGGTCAGTAAAATAGTACACTAAATACGGTAAGTGCAATTATATAGTAAAATAAAACAGTATTACACTTTAATAATGAAGCAATCTGAGAACAATTAAATGAAGTTCATAAAAAAATAGATAAGATAAAATAAAAAACAAACAAAACTAAATCTAATAAAATTTGCTATTAACAAATACACATATAATGGAAAAAGGACTTTTGGTACTCACCGTAAAATTTCTTGGAGCCTTCATTGGGGACACAGGTAACCATGGGTGTATGATGCTGCTGCCACTAGGCAGAAAAGTTAGCTGCTCCTCAGCAGTATACACTCACCACCGGGCACGAAGCTAATCAGTTCATGAGAAAGCAGTAGGAGAAGCAACAAAGAACTATGCTCTGGCCCAACCGAGGCAGTCAGGCACAAAATGGGCACAAAACAGGGAGGGTGCGGTGTCCTCCAATGAAGGCTCTGAGAAAGGTTTTATGGGGAGCACAAAAACTCCCTCTTTTTTTACCGCTTCATTGGGGACAAAGGTAACCGTGGGACGTCATAAAGCAGTCCCTGGGGAGAGAACAGACTATCGAGCTCAAATCAGGTCAGATGATGGATGACCGCCGCTTGCAGCAACTTTCTACATAGGCCGGATTCAGCTGAGGCGTAGGCATGTACCCTGTAAAATCTCGCGAATGTAGGAAGGGATGACCAGGTAGCGGCCTTGTAAATCTGGGTTGCAGAAGCCTGATGGAGAACGGCCCAGGAGGCCCCCACTGCACGGGTGGAGGGAGCCATCATATAAACCTCCAGTACAGTCGAGCACATACAGCATGTAATAGTAGACTTGGAGGCAGGGAGTCACGATGATCCTCAGGAATGACAAAACGCATCCGAACGTCTGAAGGATGCGGTCCTTGAGACGTAGAAGCATAAGGTTCTGACTAAGTCCAGTTTAGGGAGAGACCATTCCAAGGGTTGGACAGGGGATGGGCAGAAGGAAGGAAGGAACGAAGGAACTGGTAGTAGAACCGCCTTGTCCTGATGGAGGATGAGAAAAGGAGAGAGATGCTAATTCTGAGACCTGTCTGATAGAAGTGATCGCAACCAAAAAGGCCATCTTCCAGGAGAAGTTATTCCACATCTCCTACGTCATGGCCGCATCCACAGGACTCCACATAGATGGCTGCTGTGGAGTGCATAGGCACTGTGTCCTTATGCCTAGCGGCCTCAGCCAGCCGTCATGGGTTGACGCGCACGTGCTTATGACGCCATTGGGTTGTCTATCCTGAACGTGCGCATCGCCATGATGGTGGCGGGAGAGTATATGTAAAGAGAAAGCAGTATGTGAAATGCTCATTGGGCAGTTGTGGTGGGCCCCGCTAATCCTCCCTCACCTATGGGTAAGCAAGACTTCGGATATCAAATAGCACATGTCTTTTCCCTTTGTGTGTATATATGTATATATACAGGTCCTTCTCAAAAAATTAGCATATAGTGTTAAATTTCATTATTTACCATAATGTAATGATTACAATTAAACTTTCATATATTATAGATTCATTATCCACCAACTGAAATTTGTCAGGTCTTTTATTGTTTTAATACTGATGATTTTGGCCTACAACTCCTGATAACCCAAAAAACCTGTCTCAATAAATTAGCATATCAAGAAAAGGTTCTCTAAACGACCTATTCCCCTAATCTTCTGAATCAACTAATTAACTCTAAACACATGCAAAAGATACCTGAGGCTTTTAAAAACTCCCTGCCTGGTTCATTACTCAAAACCCCCATCATGGGTAAGACTAGCGACCTGACAGATGTCAAGAAGGCCATCATTGACACCCTCAAGCAAGAGGGTAAGACCCAGAAAGAAATTTCTCAACAATTAGGCTGTTCCCAGAGTGCTGTATCAAGGCACCTCAATGGTAAGTCTGTTGGAAGGAAACAATGTGGCAGAAAACGCTGTACAACGAGAAGAGGTGACCGGACCCTGAGGAAGATTGTGGAGAAGGACCAATTCCAGACCTTGGGGAACCTGAGGAAGCAGTGGACTGAGTCTGGTGTGGAAACATCCAGAGCCACCGTGCACAGGCGTGTGCAGGAAATGGGCTACAGGTGCCGCATTCCCCAGGTAAAGCCACTTTTGAACCATAAACAGCGGCAGAAGCGCCTGACCTGGGCTACAGAGAAGCAGCACTGGACTGTTGCTAAGTGGTCCCAAGTACTTTTTTCTGATGAAAGCAAATTTTGCATGTCATTCGGAAATCAAGGTGCCAGAGTCTGGAGGAAGACTGGGGAGAAGGAAATGCCAAAATGCCTGAAGTCCAGTGTCAAGTACCCACAGTCAGTGATGGTGTGGGGTGCCATGTCAGCTGCTGGTGTTGGTCCACTGTGTTTCATCAAGGGCAGGGTCAATGCAGCTAGCTATCAGGAGATTTTGGAGCACTTCATGCTTCCATCGGCTGAAATGCTTTATGGAGATGAAGATTTCATTTTTCAGCACGACCTGGCACCTGCTCACAGTGCCAAAACCACTGGTAAATGGTTTACTGACCATGGTATTACTGTGCTCAATTGGCCTGCCAACTCTCCTGACCTGAACCCCATAGAGAATCTGTGGGATATTGTGAAGAGAAAGTTGAGAGACGCAAGACCCAACACTCTGGATGAGCTTAAAGGAAAGGTGCTGCAATTTTGTTTTTGTATTAAAAATGATTGTTTATATAAACAATTATCTTTAATACAAAATTATTTTTTTTAACCTTAATATCTTTTTTATTATTAATAATTTTTGCAGCCACTGGGCGCCGCCATTTTGCTTTGCAGGAGTGTAAGAGTCCCAGCACGACATTTCCACTCTGCATTTACGGCAGCCCTGTGCATAGGACTCAGCAGTCGGGAGCCGACCGCGTTATCTCCTGCTCTGATCTGGCCACGCCCCCTGGGCTGTCTCCACATCACAGCAGAGGCAGGAGGTCGGCGCCATGTTTCTTCAGCCCACAGTGTGTGAGCTCCACTGTGACTGAGAGCTGTGCTGTTGGAGGGGCAGCTCCAGCTGCCTCTTCTTCACACTGTCAGCAGTCGGCCGTTCCCTGTCCTCTGCTGCCTGGTGCCCTGGCTCAATCTCTAGAATCGCTAGAGAGGGTGAAGTGCTGGGGTCTGATGTCCTCTATCAGGAGCTGCAGAGAGGTAACGGGGGGGGGAGGGGGAGAATCTCTGTGCTGCTCCGACCCGACCCTGCCTCTCACTGCAGCCACTGATCAAGGACATCAGACCGTGTATCTATCACTACACTGTGCTGAGCCATGTATCTAATCCTCTCCTGTATGATAGTCTGCTGTGCCATGTACCTAATCCTCTCCTGTATGATACTGTCTGCTGTGCCCTGTACCTAATCCTCTCCTGTGTGATACTATGCTGAGCCGTGTATCTAATCCTATACTGTGTGATACTGTCTGCTGAGCCATGCATCTAATCCTATACTGTGATACTATGCTGAGCCATGTATCTAATCCTATACTGTGTGATACTGTCTGCTGAGCCATGCATCTAATCCTATACTGTGATACTATGCTGAGCCATGTATCTAATCCTATACTGTGTGATACTGTCTGCTGAGCCATGCATCTAATTTTATACTGTGATACTATGCTGAGCCATGCATCTAATTCTATCCTGTGTGATACTGACTGCTGAGCCGTGTATCTAATCCTCTCCTGTGTGATACTGTCTTCTGAGCTGTGTATCTAATCTTATCCTGTGTGATACTGACTACTGAGCCGTGTATCTAATCCTCTCCTGTGTGATACTGACTGCTGAGCCGTGTATCTAATCCTCTCCTGTGTGATACTGACTGCTGAGCCGTGTATCTAATCCTCTCCTGTGTGATACTGACTGCTGAGCCGTGTATCTAATCCTCTCCTGTGTGATACTGACTGCTGAGCCATGTATCTAATCCTATCCTGTGTGATACTGTCTGGTGAACCGTGTATCTAATCCTCTCAGGCACTCCTCTCCCCCCTGCATATCTTTCCCCATTACACACACAACTCAATGCATGCGATAACAGGAGCTGCAGGGGTCATGCTGTATTATGGCATTATGTGAGATCTATATGACGGTATTATGTGATCTGTATGGTGGTGATTATGCTTGATCAGTATTGTGAGAATTATACGGTGGTATTGTGTGTGATCTATATGGTGGTATTATGTGAGAACACTGGCAGTATTATGTGTGATCTATATGGCGGTATGTGAGAACACTGGCGGTATTATGTGTGATCTATATGGTGGTATTATGTGAGAACACTGGCAGTATTGTGTGATCTATATGGCGGTATGTGAGAACACTGGCGGTATTATGTGTGATCTATATGGTGGTATTATGTGAGAACACTGGCAGTATTATGTGTGATCTATATGGTGGTATGTGAGAACTGTATGATGGTATTGTGTGTGATCCATATGGCTGTATTATGTGTGCTCTATATGGTGGTATGTGAGAACTGTATGACAGTATTGTGTGTGATCTATTTGATGGTATTGTGTGTGATCTATATGGCGGTATTATGTGTGAGCTATATGGCAGTATTATGTGAGAACACTATGGCAGTATTATCTTCAGAAAGCGGACCCATTCTATGGTGGTTGTGGCTGAGCACCTTCACGTGGGTCTGGGGTAATAGAGGGGGCAGCATGACCTCCAGTTAGGTGCAGTCAGGGCTGGTCAGGCTGCTGAAGAGAGGGGTCTCATTTTTATTGTTACTATATGGCTAAATTTCCTTCCCAGCGTCACCCCGTACTTCGCCTGTCGTCTCACTTTCACACATCACCAGGACAGGATGGAGAAGACAGGATCTGAGGAGGGGAATGGGGTCTTAGCATGCAAAGTCTGGATCAGAACAGGCCATCAATCCGCAGAAATGTTTCCTGGATTTCTGTGGAGCAGACGGTCCATCCATGTGTATAAAAGACAGTGCTCTATGTACAATCCCTGGCTGCTCCGCGCACCAAACAGGGGGCCCCCATAGACCAGCACACTGCTCTCCTGAAATACTCTGCGCTGCGGTCACCCTGCTCCCTCCACCACATATCTCCCAGAATCCTTGCTGGCTGCCATCCTCGGTGACTGTCTACTTGTCAGTGTAAGGCTGCTTTCACACTAGCGTCAGTACGGGCCCGTCGCAGTGCGTCGGGCCGACGTACCGACGCATGCTGTGAAAGAAATGCCCGACGTGGTAGCGGATGTAGTCTTACGATGCTTCCGCTGCCCCATTGTAAGGTCCGGGGAGGAGGGGGCGGAGTTTCGGCTGCGCATGCACGGTCGAAAATGGCGGACTCGACGCACAAAAAAACCGTTACATGTAATTTTTTTTGTGGCGGTGGTCCGCCAAAACACGACTCAACCGTCGCACGGTGGTTGCGACGTGTGGCAATACGTCGCAATGCGTCGGTAATGTTAGTCTATGGGGAAAAAACACATCCTGCAGACAACTTTGCAGGATGTGTTTTATCTCCTGAACGACGCATTGCGACGTACAGCCAACAACGCTAGTGTGCAAGTAGCCTAAGGCTGCCGTCACACATTCAGTATTTGGTCAGTATTTTACCTCAGTATTTGTAAGCCAAGACCAGGAGTGGCTGATAAATGCAGAAGTGGTGCAGATGTGTCTGTTATACTTCTCCTCTAATTGTTCCACTCCTGGTTTTGGCTACAAATACTGAGGTAAAATACTGACCAAATACTGATAGTGTGACGGCAGCCTTACTCTGCAGTCACCAACAAAATGGCTGCTCACTGGGTTCCTGAATATCATCCTCTTATCCCTTAGCAGACACCCAGAAGGGAAGGAGAGGAGTGACATCACACACGTCAGCAGACTCCGCCCATAATTACTGCAGTGCTGTAATGTGAGCTTGTTGTACACGAGGTTTTTCTGAAATTTCAGCAGCTGCTCCCCCTAGTGTTTAAAAGTGGAAATTCCAAAACTTTTCAAATTATTTTTCATATTTTACTAAATTATAAACAAATGATAATAATTTTTAAGAAAATGTAAACATTAATTCTTTACATTTTTACAATTTCTGTAAAAAAATTTTTTTTGATGGCACCTTCCCTTTAAGGCCGCTATTGAAGCATCCTGGGCCTCCATAACATCTCAGCAGTGTCACAGGCTGATTGCCTCCATGCCACGCCGCATTGAAGCAGTCTTTTCTGCCAAAGGATTCCCGACCAAGTATTGAGTGCATAACTGAACATTATTATTTGATGGTTTTTTTGTTTGTTATTAAAAAACACTTTTATTTGATTGGACGGGTGAAATATGCTAATTTATTGAGACAGGTTTTTGGGGTTTTCAGGAGTTGTAGGCCAAAATCATCAGTATTAAAACAATAAAAGACCTGACAAATTTCAGTTGGTGGATAATGAATCTATAATATATGAAAGTTTAATTGTAATCATTACATTATGGTAAATAATGAAATTTAACACTATATGCTAATTTTTTGAGAAGGACCTGTATATATATGTATGTATGTATGTATGTATGTATGTATGTATGTATGTATGTATGTATGTATGTATGTATGTATATATATATATATATATATATATATATATATATATATATATATTTTTTTTTTTTTTTTTTCTGTTTTTAAAAAACCATTTAAAATAAAAACCTGATTCAAACAGTAAATCATTTATTTTCTTATGACACATTCCCTTTAATCAAAGTGGAAGCACCCCAAACCGGTACTGGATGTCACTCCTCTCCCCTCCACCTCGAAATCCCCTGGTGCCCATTAGGTTAACATGGCTTCTAGAGACAGATTCTTCTCACCTCTTGCAGTAAGGTCAGCTGCGCTGCGATCTGCTGAACGCTGCATTCCTGTATGGAGCTCATTCCGCTCTCCTCTCCCTTCACGTAGTAGGAGGACAGGTCTTCTACCAGTCCGGGGTAACATGGCCGGGGCAGAACTGCAGAGATGGTGTACGTCTTCTCCCTGTGGTGAGGTATGTGGAGGCCATTGCCTTTAGAGAGTCTCCAGTTGAAGCTCTGGAAAACATGGCGGAGCTACAATCACATCTGGGCACTCGCACAATGGACAGAATGGTACCGTATACAAAGCAGCGCATGGCTTCATGGCTGGATGTTCCCATAATCGCAATTATTACATCTGGCCCGCCATTTTCAACCTCAGGTTTGATAGTAAATAATATATATTTATTATATTCACGGCATTTGTTTGTTTGTTAATGCAAAATTAACCATTGTGGCAAATTTGACACACTGGAAGGGGGAGTACGGACCCTAGGCCGCCGGGGAAGGAGGGAACATGGTACACCGGGGGGAGGAGGGATCCTGGTGCGCTGGGGAGGAGGAGGGATCCTGGTGCGCCGGGGGGAGGAGGGATTCCTGGTACGTCGGGGGAAGGAGGGATCCTGGAACGCCGGGGGAGGAGGGATCCTGGTACGCCGGGGGGAGGAGGATTCCTGGTACGCCAGGTGGAGGGGGATTCCTGGTACGCCAGGTGGAGGGGGATTCCTGGTATGCCGGGGGGAGGAGGGATCCTGGAACGCCGGGGGAGGAGGGATCCTGGTACGCCGGGGGGAGGAGGATTCCTGGTACGCCAGGTGGAGGGGGATTCCTGGTACGCCAGGTGGAGGGGGATTCCTGGTATGCCAGGGGGAGGACGGATCCTGGTACGTCGGGAGAAGGAGGGATCCTGGTACACCAGGTGGAGGGAGATTCCTGGTATGCCGGGGGAGGAGGGATCATGGTACGCCGGGGGGGAGGAGGGATACTGGTACGCCGGGGGGGGGAGGAGGGATACTGGTACGCCGGGGGGGGAGGAGGGATACTGGTACGCCGGGGGGGAGGAGGGATACTGGTACGCCGGGGGGGAGGAGGGATCCTGGTACGCCGGGGGGGAGGAGGGATCCTGGTACGCCGGGGGGAGGAGGGATCCTGGTACGCCGGGGGGAGGAGGGATCCTGGTACGCCAGGTGGAGGGGGATTCCTGGTATGCCAGGGGGAGGACGGATCCTGGTACACCGGGGGGGGAGGAGGGATCCTGGTATGAACGTGGGGGAGGACGGATCCTGGAACGCCGGGGAGGACGGATCCTGGTACGCTGGGGGGAGGGGAATTCCTGGTACGCTAGGGGGAGGGGGATTCCTGGTACACCGGGGGAGGGGGATGAAAGGAGGGTGCCTGGCCCACCGGGGGGGGGGCAGAATAACGGCGATCACATGACAGGGGTTCGTAAAAACAGGCCCTGATCATGTTCTCCAGCGTCTCAGCTAGGACCCCAGAGATTTTCCGATACTGGGGGGCGCTATACACTTATTTCTCAGAGCGCTGAGGAATAAGTCCCCTTAACTGCTGCCAGTAAAAGGCGTATCTGCGGTCGTTAAGGGGTTAACACAGATGATTAGTTTTGCATCTATGGTTCCTTTAATGTCAGGCCCAACATAAAAAAATTGGTAACTAGTAAAATATTACAAAGTTCTCCTGAAGGAGCTCAAGGGTCTTCACGTGTAGGGACGGTGGGGTCCTGGAGAGGCGCTATACTGAGGAGACAAACAAGTAACAGATACTGGGGCCGGCATGGAGCAGGAGAGCAGGGAACACACCAACCTTCCTAGAAACATTATCCTCGGAGAACTTGGTGCACAGGGAGTGCAGAGATTTGGTGTCGTCCCTTTTCTCAGACCCCAAAGTAGGAGAAGAGATTGTGCACTTCTTACAGGAGAGCTCCTGCAGCAGTGACAGCAGGTAGTCACCGCGCTCGTCCCTCGGAAGAACCTGGGAGAAAGGAAACATGAAGGTCCAATATTATACGGTTACATGGACTGAGCTCATAGACACAGGGATTGGAATTAAAGGGGTTGTTTGGTTTTAGAAAACCTCTTTCCCCGGCTGCAATCTGTCCTTTACTCCCCCTCACCGGGTCCAGAGTGGAGTCTCCACTATTGTTCCCAATATCTGTTACTATCTGCGCATCCTGGGCTGTGGAGTCGGAGTCATGGTCCATTTTGGTGGAGTCGGAGTCATGGAAATTGAGGAGTCGGAGGTTTGGCTTACCGACTCCACAGCCCCGTGCTCATCAACCAATTAGTGATCGCAGCAGCTCAAGGTGTTAACTCGCCACATCCACATTAGTTTGTGACTGCAGCCTTAAAGGGGTTGTCAACGACTAGGGCGATGCCTCCTCATTCTGAATGTTTTCCCCCCATCAAAATAATAACACTTAAAACTTGCTTCCCGTTCCGGCGCTGTTCCAGCGGAGCCGGCGCTCACGTAAGGAGCTTAAATCACGTGATCCCTGCGCCCAATCACCACTGCTTCTATCTCTACTCCTTTGAACGGTTAAGTAATTGTCAGGAAGTGAGCGGCAGCCCCAGATCTGACTTCCTGGAAATTAATCGTCCGAAGGAGAGAGAGAAGCCGGCAGTGACTGGGCGCAGGGCTCACCTTATGTGAGCGAGTACCAACTATGCTGGAACAGCAGCGGAACGGGGGGGGGAGGGGGGGAGTGTAAGGCTATGTTCACACGTTGCGTTTTTTTATGCAAATTTTCAGCTGCGTTTTACAGTATCAGCAAAGCGTATGAGATTTCAGGACTATCATGCACACAGGTTGTGTTTTTTTTGTCCTCAGTATTTTGTACAATACCATGGGTTTTGCAGAATGGAGAATGTCCCTTATTTCAGGGTTTTTCACCCATTGAAAGCAATGGGTGGTGAAAAAAACGCTGCAGTTTTATTCCGTTTTTGATGCCAAAACTTTATGACGTAGAATCAGATTGTTTTATATAAACTATTCTTCATCAGCATGCACAAAAAACCAATGTACCTCGACAAAAACACAGGAAAAAGACGCAACAAAAACTAAGCAAAACCTTTTTATTTCTAGGTAAGTTTCTTAGGGTTCATGCCCATGATCTGGAATAGCAGCGTTGTGGACACCGCTCACCTGCGCTGCGACCAAACCGCTCTGCTCTAAGTTACAAGCACAGCGGATGGGATTTATAGACATCCCACGCCCACCGTGCTTTCTATTTGACACTGCACAAACTCACCAGCAGTGCGGTTTTACGAAAATGAGAAGGGGTTGTCCTAGTAGTAGACAACCCCTTTAAAGGGAATGTGTCGTGATAAAAATACCTACCGTTTTATTCTGATCATTTTTTTAAATTCCTTTTCATATTATTGTGCAAATGTGTGTATAATATACCGTTGTACTGCTGGGCACATCAACATTAGCAGCAATAACCTGACTTAGACCCTACTGAATTGTATAGAAGTATTATCTGCTCATGCTCTGATTAGGACAAACGTTATTGTGAGGGGAATGGGATAAGGTGAGCTGTGACATGTATTGTGAATGGTGGATTCTGTGTTACTCACTGTATATAAAGGTTTTACCTGTTATTTTACAGAAGGAGGAGGAGGTGAGCTGTGACATCACCTATTGTGACTGGTGGATCCTGTGTTATCTACTGTATACAGAGGTGTTATCAGTCATTGTACAGGAGGAGGTGAGCTGTGACATCACCTGTTGTGAATGGTGGATCCTGTGTTATCTACTGTATACAGAGGTGTTATCAGTCATTGTACAGGAGGAGGAGGTGAGCTTTGACATCACCTATTGTGAATGGTGGATCCTGTGTTATCAATGCTATATAGAGGTGTTATCCGTCATTGTACAGGAGGAGGAGGTGAGCTGTAACATCACCTATTGTGAATGGTGGATCCTGTGTTATCTACTGTATATAGAGGTGTTATCAGTCATTGTTCAGGAGGAGGAGAGCTGTGATATCACCTATTGTGAATGGTGGATCCTGTGTTATCAATGCTATATAGAGGTGTTATCCTTCATTGTACAGGAGGAGGAGGTGAGCTGTGACATCTCCTATTGTGAATGGTGGATCCTGTTTCATCCACTATATATAGAGGTGCTATCAGTCATTGTACAGGAGGAGGAGGAGGTGAGCTGTGACATCATCTATTGCGAATGGTGGATAGTGTGTTATCTACTGTATATAGAGGTGTTATCAGTCATTGTACAGGAGGAGGTGAGCTATGACATCACCTATTGTGAATGGTAGATCCTGTTATCTACTGTATATAGAGGTGTTATCAGTCATTGTACAGGAGAAGGGGGTGATCTGTGACACCACCTACTGTGAATGGTGGATCCTGTTATCTACTGTATATAGAGGTGTTAGCAGTCATTGTACAGGAGGAGGTGAGCTGTGACATCACCTATTGTGAATGGTGGTTTCTGTGTTACCTACTGTATATAGAGGTGTTATCAGTCATTGTACAGGAGGAGGAGGTGAGCTGTGACATCACCTATTGTGAATGGTAGATCCTGTTATCTACTGTATATAGAGGTGTTATCAGCCATTGTACAGGAGGAGGAGGTGAGCTGTGATATCAAGTATTGTGAATGGAGGTTCCTGTGTTAGGTATTGTGAATGGTAGATCCTGTGTTATCTACTGTATATAGAGGTGTTATCAGTCATTGTACAGGAGGAGGAGGTGAGCTGTGATATCACCTATTGTGAATGGTGGATCCTGTGTTATCTACTGTATATAGAGGTGTTATCAGTCACTGTACAGGAGGAGGAGGTGAGCTGTGACATCCCATTGTAAATAGTGGATCCTGTATTACCTACGGTATATTGTACAGGAGGAGGAGGTGAGCTGTGATGTCACCTATTGTGAATGCTCGATCCTGCGTTATCTACTGTATATAGAGCTGTTATCAGTCATTGTACAGGAGGAGGAGGTGAGCTGTGATATCACCTATTGTGAATGGTGGATCCTGTGTTATCTACTGTATATAGAGGTGTTAGCAGTCATTGTACAGGAGGAGGTGAGCTGTGACATCACCTATTGTGAATGGTGGTTTCTGTGTTACCTACTGTATATAGAGGTGTTATCAGTCATTGTACAGGAGGAGGAGGTGAGCTGTGACATCACCTATTGTGAATGGTGGCTCCTGTGTTATCTACTGTATATAGAGGTGTTATTAGTCACTGTACAGGAGGAGGAGGGGAGCTGTGACATCACCTATTGTGAATGGTAGATCCTGTTATCTACTGTATATAGAGGTGTTATCAGCCATTGTACAGGAGGAGGAGGTGAGCTGTGATATCAAGTATTGTGAATGGAGGTTCCTGTGTTAGGTATTGTGAATGGTAGATCCTGTGTTATCTACTGTATATAGAGGTGTTATCAGTCATTGTACAGGAGGAGGAGGTGAGCTGTGATATCACCTATTGTGAATGGTGGATCCTGTGTTATCTACTGTATATAGAGGTGTTATCAGTCACTGTACAGGAGGAGGAGGTGAGCTGTGACATCCCATTGTAAATAGTGGATCCTGTATTACCTACGGTATATTGTACAGGAGGAGGAGGTGAGCTGTGATGTCACCTATTGTGAATGCTCGATCCTGCGTTATCTACTGTATATAGAGCTGTTATCAGTCATTGTACAGGAGGGGGAGGTGAGCTGTGATATCACCTATTGTGAATGGTGGATCCTGTGTTATCTACTGTATGTAGCAGTGTTATCAGTTTTTGTAATCCTGTGCCGATAATGAGATAAGTGCTGAAAAGTCAGTACAGGAATCATAGTAGTCGAGAATTATATGAGTCTAGAATTAGGCCTAGTGGCCAATGTGAAAATTGAAATATTAAAATAGTGATATGACTAACTTAAGAAAGACAAAACACAAAATTAAAACTCTATTTAACATAAATCCTGCGTTAACCACCAGGTCATTCTCAGTTCCCTTTAAAGCGACGTTTGATCAATTCCAATGTATTTTCGCGCTAAGTCACCTGGGAATTACTTAAGTCTTCGATCTTGTCTAGAAGGTCTGGATTCATGGAGAAGTCGATGTGCCAGCATTCTTCTATCCAGGCTTGCAGGAGCACAAGCGACCGGTGATAGATTTTGGCGTCCATACAAGAGGGGTCCGTATCTTCTCTACAATCACACACAACAATATTGGAAAGTAATGACCGCCACATACCGTACATTATATATATATCTATATCAAGTACTGGGAAGAGAACTAGCAGAAATGAGTCAGCGGTCCGCACCCTCCTGGTAAGACGGAGAGGCCGCATTTCCCATGTGGGGAGCCTGTAATGTAGTAACATGGCCTGTTTGGCCGGACACCAGCAATGTGGTATTCATTAAGTGCACTGCACACAGATTACAAGCCGACATTTTAAAATAAGAGTCCTCTATTATTTCCAAAAATAATAAAAGTCCAAAATTCAGCTGTGATGTATCCCAACCCCCCTCCGTACAGCGGCTGGGGGTCCGATATCAGCGCTGTGCAAGCAGTTCTATAAGCAGTGAGCGCCCTCTAGTGGTGGCTGCAGGCTGTACATGAGATCGGGAGCTCTGCAGCACTAAAAGATCAAGGGAAAAATCCACATGGGCTGGAAATGATGCAGACTTTACTAGTGCAATTCAGCAGGTAAAATAACATGTTGGATTAACCTCTTTCTGGCCAGTAATTTTTTTATTCTCTTTGCAATTTTTGGCTATTTTTCAAGAGTCATAACTGTTTTGGTTTTTTTTTTCTCCTCGGTCAACAATAGCCAGATCAGGGTTTTTTTTTTTTCAAATTATACCATTCATATAACCGTATAATGTAAAATGGGGAAAAATAAAAATAATAAATAGTTTGTTCTATTGACAGTACAAGCGTTTTAATACGGTTTCTCTCCAATTCGTCACATTAAAAAGCGGGAAGAAACCGCTTCCAAACACGTGAACCCCCAATCCCCAGCGGGTCTTCTGCCTACTTGCTCCACTGCAGCGCATCATGATCCATGCTTACTTTTATTGAATTTCTACGAGTGCTCGATCAACTACTTTCCCCAAAGTAGAAACGTTAGTACGGATATGGATATTTGTACTAGTTCTCCAAGGACGGACTTACACCGCAGGAATGTTCTAAATGATCATTGAGGAGGGTAAACAGGCGGCCAATCACCATACAAATGAGCAAAACGATTGTCGGGTGAAACGAGATTTAAGCTTGCTGAGAAAATGATCGTTCTTGGTAGCGCACCGTCTTGTGTAAACAGGCGTAGAGCTGCCGAGAACGATGGTAGCCAACGAGCACGGAACGATCGGCCTGGCTACTACTAAGCTAAAAAAAAATAAGGAAAAATAAAATCCTAAAAACATTAATGGTGGGATGAAGGGCGAGAGGTCGGCGTTTCAGGGCCTCCTGGAGGAGCTTAATGGACACAGGTAGTCCAATGTACATACACCGTTACTCTATCATCTCGCTCCCTAATCAATATATCCACTCCATGCAGCGGAACGGAAGAAGATGGCGATCATCGAGGTCACAGAAGGCTCATGAATACGGCCAGTCGACCTATATCAGTTCATCCATTACAACAAATCGTACATTAATATATAGAAATATAAAAACCTCGGCAATGTCTTGTTTATCCTGTCCACAAGGAACTGCAGGAGATCCTCCTGAGAACAGAAGTACCGGAAGGTGTAGAAGAACTGCTGCACATAGCCGTCCACAACAGCGTTTCTGGGGGGAGAAAAAAAAAAGGACAAAGAAAACAAGTCACAAAAAGCAACAAGGAAGGCACAAACTAGTATATGAGACTCTACATTACTACTAAATTATTGTATTGACCGTAAAGTAACAGTTCTGAAACATCTTTACTAGTGGTGAGCGAACGTGCTCGGGTAAGGTGTTATCTGAGCATGCTCGGGTGCTAACAGAGTGACTTCGGCGTGCTCGCGTAATATGTTCGAGGCCCAGCAGCTGCATTTCTCGAGGATGTTCGACAGGCGCGTCACATGCAGGGATTGTCTAACAAACAGCCGCGAGACATGCAGCCGCAGGGACTCGAACATATTATTCGAGCGTGCCGAAGACACTGTCAGCACCAGAGCATGCTCAGATAACACCTTATCCAAACACGCTCGCTTATCACTAACCTTTACTTAAAATTCTTCATTGTGTCGTTCCTCTGTAATACAATACCTTGACATCAGAGCACAACTACCACCCTTGGGATGTGTTCCTACAAAGTCTAAAAAAGTAAAAAGAACTAAAGGACCCCACAATGTAAGGTTTTTTTCTATTATCCCCATACAAAGAAGAACTCCTAATGGGTTATGTGACCATCAGCCACGATGCAACAAAACAGACCATTCCCGCCACCATATTTTACACGTGAAACGCCGCCTCCGGCTCCTATGGCTAAATCTCTACGCCCCGGCTGTACAGAGCACTCAGGGCACCGATTCATTAGTTCATCAGCCGGGGAAAAAAATACTTGAAGTTTTAAAAACTTTTTAAAGCAACACAAAGTTGCTCAGTCATTGTGGTCTGTAAAGAAGGCAGGACGGGGTCCGGGCAGGACGGGGTCCGGGCGAACGCGCCCCCCAAAATTCATCAGAATTTACACCACAAGAGATGAGTAAATAATTAGGACAGAAATCCAGCAGCCCCCGACCAGAGAAGTGTTCCTGGAGGGGCCACATTTCACCTTATACCGATGCTGCTGCGTTCCTTAGGACTGGTGCGTAATGCACAGTTTTTAATGAATTGAGACCTTAGTTGCAGAAATCATGATTTTTTTGTTTGCTTTGACGCTTATGGGTAATCTTTACTTTCCTAAGCTCCAAACATCAGGGTAAGGCTATGTTCACATGTTGCGCTTTTGCTGCTTTTTTAATGCAAAATTTTCAATTCCCTTTTAAAGTACCAGTAAAAGCTCTGAGGTTTTTAGAAATCTCACGCACACACATTGTTTTTTTTTCAGACTGAATTGTAAAACTGCAGCATCTTTCAGAGTTCACCCATAGAAAGCAATGAGTAAGTGCAAAAACCCAGCACAAAATGCAGGCATCGGGTTTCGCTGCGTTTGCAGTGTAAAAACCTAATGAAGTGGCATCATGTTATTTTTTTAGGGGGGCAGTAAACTTCATCAGCATGCATAAGAGACAATAAAAACGCAGAAAAAAAAGCAAAAAAAAAAAAAAAAACCCCCCCAGCAAAACCTGCTTTATGTAAGCAGCTTCTTAACTGCCAAGAGAGCAGGTTTTGCCTGCCTGAAAAACTGCAGCAAAAACAGAACGTGTGAACATAGCCCTAGAAGAAGGATCTAAAGACTTGTTCCTCTGATGGGGAGTTATGATATATAGGCATTTAAAAAAAAAATGGTATGATACTTTAATATATTAAGAAAAAAAAATGCCATGAAATTTGGAGGATTCAGCCTCTTTCTTTCGGCTCTTGGGCTAAACTGAATTTTAGCTCCATATAGAGGTGAAAACAATGGTGGAGCCCATCTAATATATTAGTACGGGTGTCACTGATGGGCTGTAATAAGGCATGGTGGACTACACGGAATAGCAGACACATCATCTAATGCTAAGCAGCCAGCCCCCTCCTAGGTGAGCGAGTGGCTGAGCATCAATGGCCGTCGGGAATATGAGTGTGATCGCTCTCATATCAGTACGCTTGGATTTCTGGGAATTTTATACACTTCAGAAAGATTGGAAATTACATCACAATCATTTTTCATACCCCCCCAAAAAAATAAGATTCATGGAAAACCGATAAAAGTGGCAAATAAGTGTGCCGTCCTCCATATCCATCATCTGTGACTGGTCTCCATGACTCCTACAACAACCTTCTCTCCATCCATATTATTATCCCGCAGCGCGCGTCGGGGTGTACCTGGAGTAGAGGTGCACCAGCAGCCCCAGGGGGGTCCCGGCCTGGAGGTTCTTTGATGTGTGGTCTCGCTTGTGAGATTTTTCATTATACATGAGAAGAAAGGCATCGATTTCAGAAGAGCTCAGAGACGGAAGACTTGCCAGGTTGGCCACCGTGGGGAGGTCCCGAGACTCCAGCCCCCATTGTTCAGAATAAGAGACCTCCAAGTGGAGAGAATATAATAATTAATGAAGGAATAAGAAGATCAATATAACAGAGAAAATTCCCACAATTAAAAATGTCCACGAAATACTCAATCTTTGCACAATTCTAGGCGTAGTAAAAGGCTTTATTGCTTTTTTTTTGTGTTTTTTTTTTACTGTGTCTTTCATAGATGTGTTTGATATTTCTGTGGAGAACACCGGGTTGTAAAAGCCCTCGGCTTCACACGATACTTTTTTTTTTTATGGAGTATGCGGAAAAGAAAAATCCAAAAATGGCAGAAAAAAGAAAAAATCCTTTAATTAAACCTAACTATTATTATATCAATTAAAAAACAGATTCCTGGTAGGACCCTCAAAGCGTTTTACCTGGAAAGAGCACGATAAATATATAATTCAGGCCCCGCCATCTACATTGAGGCAGTCTGACACCAGGTGAGGCTTTAATACTAGATATAGGATAGGACCATCCCGAGCAGGGTCACCTTGACGCTGGTGGAATGGCTGTTACACTTTTTTGATCAGCCAAGATAAATCGCCTTTTTAGCAGATAACTGCTATGACAATCGCCGTACCTGGAGTAATTTTTTGGCCAGTTCAAGAAATTGCACCTTTGATTTCATTTCTTCCAAATGACCTTTAAGCTTGGGCAACAAGTCCTTCACATCAGATCCTACAGAAAACACAATATTTAGAAGTGCAATTTGCATTTCAGTAAGCAGCACAGTCGTTTGCATTTCTAAGGTCTGTCCGACAAGAGCCATTTATGAAGATGGGAATGACCCTTGCGGTGATGACCACGAGTCGCTCACATAGCACTGGCTTCATGGTCACAGAAAAGGAGGAGACATCAATGTCAGGTAACGGCTATTAAAGGGTTATTCCAATCTTTGCCCTTAGGTCTGAGCCACCTCCAGCAGTCCTGTAGATAAGGACTGGAGCAATGGCATGTGTGTGTATCAGTGGGAGTCTCAGTGGCCGGATTCCTCCAGCGATCAGCAAGTTATCGCCTATTCTGTGGATAGGTATGATGGGAATATGCACGGGCAGCAGGAATCCGAGTCCGGCTGCACAACTGCACCCACGTTTCCACAGTTTAAGGGACCATAGGAATAGAGGAGACTAGTCCGGCGCCAACCCTGGACACCTTCCAACCCATGGGACAGACCTGTCAATCACCTAGAGCGAGCCAGTAATGGGCGGCACCGGACTAGTCTCATTTATTTCTATGGTCCCTGACCGGACCTTTAAACTATCCATACTCCAATTCCTACGGCTCGTGGTCTGGGCATTGTGTCTCAATCGACAGGTTCCCTTTTAGTTCTGATCATAGGAGTAGCCCATGGTATATGGGGGTCATCAAACCACAAAGTAGAAGGGACGCGGGCGCTAAAACCCTGAACATCCAGGACATGGCCACTATCTGAAAGCAAAGCATAGCGGCACACTGAGAAGAGGGTGGCACCTGGAAGGTGGTTTATCTTAGGTGCCATATAGGCTGTAAGATTCCTACTAGAGAAGATCATACACCGCGATCACGTGCGGTGTAGTGGACGTCATCGCTCAGTCCAGTGACCGGCAAAAAACTGGAGCGCTAGGGGTATTTAACCAGGGCGGTGGAGTCAGAGTCGGAGTTGTGGAGTCGGAGCCCATTTTGGTGGAGTTGGAGTCATGGAAATTAAGGAGTCTGGGTCGGAGGTTTGGCTTACCGACTCCACAGCCCTGGATTTAATGGGCAACTACATGGTCTCTTATTTTATCCCACGTTCCCCCTTGGCCAAAATTTAACCTGATCCTGAAATATTTTTAAATCTTACACTTTTTCTTCCCCAATCTCAGCACTGCCCACCTCTTGTTCCCCGCCCCATCGCCCGACAGGACGCTGTCATTTACCTTTACTCCGCTTCCCCTTCAGCATCAGATTCTGGTAAAGTTTCACAGTTTTCCTGTAGTTTTTGGTCTCGATCATCAGCTGCTGCTCCAGCTCCTGCAAAGCAGAGAAATAAAATCTCATTTTCAGTTTCGCACATTTATTTATACGTCGTCATCATCTTTTTTATTTGACCCCAAATGTTAATCCCCGGGGGCAGAATATTATAGTGCACAATGAGATCATCATGGAAACTTCCCACAAGATCTGAACCTGAAGGCAATTAAAATTTTACAATCAACAAGTGGCTCCTGCTACTGAAGTGCTAGATTAGGGAAATGTGATAAATGTTAAAAAAGTGTATTTTTAGTGGGCTGTAAATGGCGGCTGACAAGTCATCTGGACCTGAGAAAAACGCCATTATAACACGATAATTACAATCTGAGCCCTGCACTTACCGGCCGAAGATAACGCCTTCTATCATATCATACAGCAGCCATATTGTCCCCGACTGCTCCTTCCATGGAATGCAAGAACTTTGCATCTTTTAGATTCTATGGTGCATGTTCATGCCTTAAAGGGGATGTCGAAGATACTGGTACCGAGGTGCTATTAATGTCTCATTAGACAAGACACATCGATGTACACCACTGCTAAATCGTAAAGTATACGAAGGGGGTGAGGAAAGGGGAAAGGATGTGTAATAAAATGTAACTTTTATTTAATATTAAATAAAATTAATTTTAAGACGTACCATGCATCCATATAGGACGTATATTGGGAACAAACTAGAATATCATCAAAAAGTTAATTTATTTCACTTCTTCAATACAAAAAGTGGAACTCTTATATTATATAGAGCTATTACAAACAGAGTGATCTATTTCATGTGTTTATTTCTGTTAATGTTGATGATTATGGCTTACAGCCAATGAAAACCCAAAAGTCATTATCTCAGTAAATTAGAATACTTAATAACACCAGCTTGCAAATGATTTTAACATCTGAAATGTTGGACTACTGAAATGTATGTTCAGTAAATGCACTCAGTACTTGGTCGAGGCTCCTTTTGCATCAATTACTGCATCAATGCGGCGTGGCCTGGAGGCGATCAGCCTGTGGCACTGCTGAGGGGTTATGGAAGCCCAGGTTGCTTTGATAGCAGCCTCCAGCTCATCTGCATTGTTGGGTCTGGTGTCTCTCATCTTCCTCTTGACAATACTCCATAGATTCTCTATGAGGTTAAGGTCAGGTGAGTTTGTTGGCCAATCAAGCACAGTGATACTGTGGTTTTTAGACCAGATATTGGTACTTTTCACAGTGTGGACAGGTGCCAAGTCCTACTGGATAATG
This sequence comes from Ranitomeya variabilis, assembly GCF_051348905.1. NCBI lineage: Eukaryota > Metazoa > Chordata > Amphibia > Anura > Dendrobatidae > Ranitomeya > Ranitomeya variabilis. The sequence continues at coordinate 54,919,591 of NC_135235.1, read as the reverse complement.
AAATTTCCATCTCTAAAAAGCAGAGGGAAGCATGAAGTGCTCTAAAATTTCCTGGTAGACGGCTGCGCTGACTTTGCGGCAAATACGCAGGTTTTGCTGTGTTTTTTAAATTCGATTCAATGGATGAAAAACGCGAAAAAAAACGCTGAAACAAGTGACATGCGCCACGTCCAAAAAATGCAGCAATATTGTATAGGAACTTTTGGTTCATGTTCACATGATGCAGCAGAAGAAGTTGCCCGCAGCCAAACACAGATTCTCGAAATCTCACATATCTCCCTGCCAAATTCTTACCACTCATTACATTACCGCAGCAGGAAAATTCTGTGTAACAAATTTCAACATAAATACTTGACAAACAAAGAGAAGAAAAAAAATAATATTTTGCCCATTTCACTTACAGAGTAACTGTAGGTTTCATTTCCCACCCCCATAAATCAATAGAACACGTGATAATAAGAAACATTGTAATACATCTTATCAAAGAAATCCGCTGCTTTCTCCTCCTGGACTGATCATTCTCAAAAGTCTCAATTCCGGAGTGAAATCTGCCTACCGTGAATCTAGATTTCCCCATTACTGAGATCGATGCCAGTTGGTGCTTATAAAATTCTATGGAATGAAAGGAGGAGCTAGAGGAACACTGACAATCCTGCAAGTCCTCCTGAAATGACGCTTTCACACTAGACACTTTTGCTGCGTTTTTTAATGCTAATTTTTCAGCGGTGTTTTACAGCACCAGCAAAGCCTACGCATTTCAGAACTCTCGTGCACACACATTGGTTTTTTTTTGTCATCAGTATTTTGTGCTTTGCATGGTTTTTTAGATATAGAGCAGGTTTTGTTTGCGGTTTTGGTGCCAAAATCTGATTCCATGGAATAGAACTTTTTTTTTTCTTCCAACACTAAACTTCATCAGCATGCACAAGAGAAATCTAAAATGCCAAAATCGCCGCAAAAAAAAAAAAGCATTAAAAAATGCAAAAAAAAACAAGGAAAACATGCTGAAAAAAAGCCTAGTGTGAACTTACCCTTACAGTTCTCCATAGAACTTTATAAGCACCAACTGTCAACTGGTTTCAAGAGAACTTGCAACAGAATATCTGTGTTCCTCTGGCTCCTCTCCATAGAGTGTTAAAAGCACCAACTGCCATCTCCTAGCTCAGTAATGGGGAAATCTATATTCACACTAGGAAGATTTTACCCATGAAGAGAGAGTGAATGATCAGTCCAGGAGGAGAAAGAAGCAGAGTTCACAGATAAGATAAATTACAGAGTTGCTTATTTTCATGTGTACTATTGATGTAAATACAAATTCAAATGACGGACACTCTTTATGTACATAGGAATGATGTAAAAGCTCCTCAAAGACAACTAAACAGGAGTCAAGTATAGGGCTACATTATATATATATATATACATATACATACACGTACGTACACACATATATATATATATATATATATATATATATATATATATATATATATATATATATATACATATATATACATATATATATACACATATATATATACACACACGCACTATAAATATATATATTATTTTTCCCAATGAAGGCCGGCTAGGATAACTGATCTTATCAGAATGGGAGCCTGAAATCCATCTCTGGTCTCATCATCGGCAGCTGCCTTTCCCCCCTGCTTTACACTACAGCTCTGCTTTTCACAATAGTACCATAGATTCTCTGTCTCTAGTGAATGGTGGAGGAGGGGGCTATGTAGGTTCGCAGACCGCTGTAAATTGAGACGAGACCACCTGTGCTGGCCCCCATTACATTCTTAGAGAATAAACAGATGTCAGCCTCACAAGCAGCAGACCCCTACCAGCCTCTTGGCCTCCATATTCTTCGAGCACTTCTCCTTTTGCCGGCCGAGGATAGTGACATAGTGCTGGACATCGGGGTCAAACATCTCGGCTCCGCAGAAGGCGCTGGACCAGCCGGGGCTGCACCTGTACACCTCAGACGGGCAGACGGACATGCTTTCTCGCTGCCTTACTTCTTCATTGTCTTCGGAGAGATCCGGACTGGCGCACAGGCGGTTACAGTCGGGGAACGCTCTGTAGGCAAGGCTCTCCTCACTTCCCGCCGGCTGATCCTTATCGGTGGCCCGCGCTGGAGAATCAGCCGTGAGGCTCTCCGTGCTCGTCATCGCCAAACGCGTCTCACAACCTTTAACGGGAAGAAGTAAAAAAAAAGAAAAGGTCAGAAATTCTCCTAAAAGGAGCAAATGCCATAAAATAACAGAGAGGAGTCACAAGGGGAGATCGTCAGACAGCGGAATATTTCGGCTGAGGTGTCTTCACATTACAATGTGGACTGTAGATGAGCCGCTTTAAGGGGAATCCGTCAGCAGGATGTCACCCCCCAAAACTATGTAGACGCGCATGTAGCTTTTCCAAAGACAAGTCCAGCCCGTTACGCCGCTGCTGAGAAATCAGTGTTTTAATTGATATGTAAATGAGGCTAAAAGGCTATGGTAGATCTGAAGCCTCGACCACTCCAGCTCTATTCTTCACCCAGCGCTGCCTGCTCTTGTTTGACGGACAACTCCTTTGCCTGAAGTTTCACAGAATAAAAGCTGTCAGTGAAGCAGGAGGCGGCAGCGCAGGGAGGGGAATAGAGCTGGAGTGACGTAGGCTTCAGATCTACAGTAGCTCAAGGGAGGAATTCTGCTGACATACTCCCTTTAGTGATGAGTGAACGTGCTAGCACCTGCAGTGTACGGAGTGGGCCAAGTGCCGGAGCCAGTTCCATTGACCTGCATGGACTCCACATTTTGGGAGGGGAATAAATGAGGACACCGTGCAATACCAGACGCCAACACAAACAAAAGTGGTGCAATTTCAAGAAAAAAAGAAACTGTTTTACAATCACAAATAATAACAAGTACATATTAAGGCCAAGCTGCGCTGCACAGAGCATATTCCCACCGGCCTAAAGGTTATTATATGCGGCGCTGCAGTCCTGCCCCATTTATATCAACAGAGCAGAGCGGCAGCACAACCCATGCACAGCAGCCGTGCACTTTCTGGGGGGGCGGCAGCATGAATTGTAAAAACCACAAATCCCAGTAAGAAACACAACTGGGCAGAGAATAAGTCCCCATGTGGGATAACGTGTATCCGCCACGTACCTGGCGGCTTTGTATCCACGGTTGGGTCCACGTCCTCCGGGGACAGTGAATAGTGGCGCTCAGCTGGTGATGTCTGCTCTGCAGCACCACGGGAGGCGCCATCCGCGGCTTCTTCTCCATCCGACACGCTCGTCTGCTCGCCGATTGCTGCTCTGCCTTGTTTCCTATTTTTTCTCGTTTTCCTCTGAATCTTCTTCAGGAGTTGAGCAGGATTATTGTTCAGAGCGGAATCTGTCGCTATTTTCCTGCAGAAAACAAGAAGTAGCCGATCTCCAAATCACTCTATTTCCATCTGATAGTCACTAACTCCCAAAAAATCATAGCAAAGAGGCGCCCCGTGGGTGTCTGCCGTCTGAGCAACCTGCTCCCCACAGCCTGATGCAAAGACTAACCATGGGACTCTACAGGAAGTGGGGGGCGGCAGGCGGGACTCTACAGGAAGTGGGGGGCGGCAGGCGGGACTCTACAGGAAGTGGAGGCGCGGAACTCTACAGGAAGTGGCGGCGCGGAACTCTACAGGAAGTGGCGGCGCGGAACTCTACAGGAAGTGGCGGCGCGGAACGCTACAGGAAGTGGAGGCGCGGAACGCTACAGGAAGTGGAGGCGCGGAACGCTACAGGAAGTGGAGGCGCGGAACTCTACAGGAAGTGGGGGGCGGCAGGTGGGACTCTACAGGAAGTGGGGGATGAGGCGCGGAACTCTACAGGAAGTGGGGGGCACGGGACCTCTACAGGAAGTGGGGGGCACGGGACTCTACAGGAAGTGGGGGGCACGGGACTCTACAGGAAGTGGGGGGCACGGGACTCTACAGGAAGTGGGGGGCACGGGACTCTACAGGAAGTGGGGGGCACGGGACTCTACAGGAAGTGGGGGGCACGGGACTCTACAGGAAGTGGGGGGCACGGGACTCTACAGGAAGTGGGGGGCACGGGACTCTACAGGAAGTGGGGGGCACGGGACTCTACAGGAAGTGGGGGGCACGGGACTCTACAGGAAGTGGGGGGCACGGGACTCTACAGGAAGTGGGGGGCACGGGACTCTACAGGAAGTGGGGGGCACGGGACTCTACAGGAAGTGGGGGGCACGGGACTCTACAGGAAGTGGGGGGCACGGGACTCTACAGGAAGTGGGGGGCACGGGACTCTACAGGAAGTGGGGGGCACGGGACTCTACAGGAAGTGGGGGATGAGATGCAGGACTCTACAGGAAGTGGGGGGTGCGGGACTCTACAGTGGGGATGACTTTCTCTCTCTGCTCCTGCTCTCCTGTCTAACTGTGAACAAGCATAACAGAGGTGGCACAGGCAAGCTAGACACAATGCATGCTGGGAAGTGAGAATAAAGTCCCTGCACCTATAGTGATGGCAGAATACTATGGGGAGGAATAGTCAACTGAAAACGAATGGATGGCAAGTTACAAAGAATGAGAATCGGGACATCTCCTGGACATTTTAAGCTGTATAACTTGTAGGAGGAGGGCAGCAGTACCGCACCTTCCTGCAGATTAGTAATCCATGACAACCCATCAATGAATCGGGTTACACGAGTGACACCTACGACGTTCCCCATCTCACCCATAGTGCAGGACACCCCGGCGGCTCTGTCCCTCTTCATAGTGGTCAATAAGAGCAATCTACAGTAGCTGAATGTCCTGACATTGCTCCTATTCCCTGCGAGTGGGGACAGAAGTGGCTGAATGAGAACGTTATGCCATCTCCCGTGCTCCCGATGCTCCTCTTTCCTAGTGCCACTCTTGTTCATGGGTGGTGCCCGGTATTGCAGCTTAGCCTTATTCACTTAAATAAGACATGGACCAAAATGGCGCTTTTTCTGGAAACCTATTTCTAATCCCAGACTATCCCTTTAAAGCGTTCTTCATCTCGATATCTAGCCCAGCTCTCCCAGCTCAAAACCACGATGCTTTCCGTCTGTCCCCCTATGTCACCCATAAATCGATTTGAGCCAATATATGTATTTGTTGCAGCCGTCACGTTCTGGTCCAATATTTGTAGGATGACAGAGGGGAATATTATTGTCATACAGAAAATAAAGATTATTCTGATAGAAAAAAATCTAATACAGGATCTGCTGGAAAAACACGTTCCATGTGCGGCACCTGATGGGTGGAGGAGATCTGCCATTGATTATCTTGTAAAGGTTTTCCAGCAGGAGGTCGTCCCAGTAGAGGTCACAGAACTTCTCACAGATGGCGCTGTTGAAGGTCGTATGCTGAAGACCTTTCAGGGCAAGAATATATTCACCTACACAAAAATAAAAGAAAGAAAAGAAAAAAAATAAAGAAAAAAAAGCTAAAAAAGTCATGCAGACAAGGTGAACTTAAAGGGGTTGTCCAGGCTTGGGGTACAAGTGTAAAGTTACTCTATGTGAGTGCAGGGTGTGCAAGGATTCTCCAGTGCTGGGGCTGCGGGGTCATCTTCCGACAAGTATACGATTTTCATACTTCCGGCCACATTACGACTAGACGTGTCCGGCCTCTTTCAATTCCCTTGTATTGAGCGAGGCCGCGGACGTCTAGTTTGCAGGTGACTGCATGTATCAAATCGCATACTTGCAGTCACGCGCCCGCCAGCTCCCAGCGGCGGAGAATCCTGACAGCAGGCACACCGACTACCTAAAGGGAACCTGCCTAAAGGTCAAAATCAGACAGTTTTTGCTCTGATTCACTTCGTATTAAAATTTTAATCCATTCTATTAACACTTTTTTTTTGTTTGTTTACAGCTCGTTGCCTTGGAGACTGACCACTTTTTGATAACCGAACACGTGCAGTGCCTACAGGCTCCATTCTTTTGACCTTGTAAGCACGGTGTTGAACCTGGCAGAGATCGCTAGAGCACACTGTTGCCTCCTAATCTTGCCTAGCTTCAGCACAGCGCTTACAAACAGGACAGTGGCGGTGGTCAGTCTCCTAGACAACGAGCTGTAAACAAAAAAAAAGAAAAACACTAATATCTCAAGAACGGCGGTAGATTTTAATAAGCAGTAAATGGCAAAAGTGCTTGTTTTTAATAGTCCTATCCATCTAGGAAGATGAGAGTAGGCCTTTAAAGAAGTTTAAGACTTAACCCTCTCCCCTCCATTCTGATCTATAATATCCAAGACTCCTTTAATGGTGTCATAGACTTATTTGTAGAGCCAGGAAACACGTGCAATCATCCTCATGCAATGGGGGGGTGCAGGGGGCATGCAAGTCCTTTTTTTCTGCAGATCAGTAGCGGTTCCATGCCGATGTAACATGTCTCACCTAACCACTTGATGGGTGGTAACCCATTTAGGCCGGATTGCCCCATTACGTACTACACCTTTCTGGATTTGACTACTTACCCATTGCAATATCTTCAACTCCATTTTCCAAGTAGCCATCAAATGCAAACTCCTCATGTAGGAGGGTCACCACTTTCTGCAGCGGAGAACCTGTGCATTTTCTAGGTGGAGATCCTCCATTAACCAAAGTGTCAGGTGGGGCGTTACTGGAGGGGGAATCTTGCTTCCCCAGCCAATTATTGACAAGGGTGCCGTTCACAGAAGGTAACCCATCGTTGGGAGAACTTGGTGGTGCTTTACTTTGGTCGGATGAGGCTGCTGGAGGAGATCTGGAGGACCCATGGTCATTACTAACCGTATCATTATTTACCATAGTTCCAGAAGGGGGCATGGAGGGGGTCTTAATGGTCTTGGAAGCGGGCTCGGCTGCCAGGGATACACTTGGGATATGCTCTGGAATACTGAGCTGGACTCGGACAAGCGTGAGATTTCCAGTTTTCGGATCCTGCTTCAATAGATAATTATTGACAATGGGGCTACTGGTCAGCGTGGAGGAGTTGGAAGACACCGAAGAGGCCGCCGAAGGGCTTTTGTCTTTCCGATCGCAGGAACAGTCCGTAATACTGGAGTTTGGGTTAAAAGAAACTTTGGCTCGGAAGGAATCACCGCCAGATTTTAATACTTGGCTCGATTTATCTGCGGCCACGTGGTTCTCTATGTCAGTCACGGATATGTCCTCTTCTACGTGATCTTCGGGACTCACATACGGTTTTGGGTTCGGTATTTGATTGCTGGAAGAAATATACATGTATTTAGAATAAAAAGGTTTATCCAGGGGCTCAGAACGCAAAAGGGTTAATCTATCGGGCTGTGAGATGATTGACAGTTCAAACCGGTATAGTGGTACTGCTGGTCCGAACAGTGTGCCCCCTTACCCCCAAATGTCGCGAGTAGAGGTAGCTTTGCGTCATCTGAGGAGCGGAGGCACCGAACCTGATCCCACCCATAGTAAAGAGCTTGTAAGCGCTGCCATCCTTGCCTAGGTGACCGGTAGCCTAACAGCTAATTGTCACTATATCAGTGGTCGTAACCATGGATACCTAAGCTACTGCAATGCCCTGCACACGGGGTAAGCAACATAGTGAATCAGAAGAACTATTCTCCATTTCTAATTGGAGGCATTTGCTGATATTATACCCATTACATATTGGGATAGGATCTTGGAGATGAAAATACCCCATTAACTCGGTTCTCGTTCTTTTTGTGCTGGTACAGCAGCAGTCACACAATACAATTCAAGCTCCGCACCTGCGGATGTCTGGGTTCTGCATAATAACGATAGGCTTGAAATACGTGGCTGGAGAGGTGAATGCCACAGGTAGATTGGTGGGGAGGTCCTTCAGCGGGACCGGTCCTCTCACCGCCATCAGCTTTGTTTGCGTTGCGACCGGAACAAAACCTGCGAATAGAAACGTTGATTTCATAAGTTTCCCGGCACAATGGCCGACTCCAGGCCGCTCTACATGGCCGATATCGGGAAGAACAAGGCTGGAGTCCTGGGTTCAATCCCCACCAAGGACAACATCTGCAAAGAGTTTGTATGTTCTCCCCGTGTTTGCCTGGGTTTCCTCCGGGTTCTCCGGTTTCCTCCCACATTCCAAAGACATACTGATAGGGAATTTAGATTGCGAGCCCCATCGGGGACAGCGATGATAATGTGTGCAAACTGTAAAGCGCTGCGGAATATGTTAGCGCTATATAAAAATAAAGGTTATTAATATTATTATTATTATTATTATTAAGAACAAGTCTTTGTAGGAACACGAGATCATCGATGTACATTAAGTGGTTGATCAGATCACTTATACGACCTAAAGAGCAGAACTGTCGGCAGTACATCTCCTCGCGAGAGCAGGGGACGTGCTGCCGATGACCCCACGGGTGGCATCGGTCCGTGTGAAGGGGCTTTAAACGAGCGCTGATCCATCAGGTTATATCTAAGGTCATTAGCAGTTCAAGAAAGACCATCAATTGTCCCCCATGAAACGTTTGGGCGCAGATTATGGACATGAATGTTAGCTTCTGCTTACCTGCTGAAGACCCCGATATATGACGGCCCTCCTCGTCATTGTATAGGCAGCTCGGCACACTCTAAGGGTAGGGAAAACAAAGGGATTATCTTTTTACAATGATGATCAATGGCAGACTGTATGGGCATCCATTGGCTGCAAAGGTCAAGGGCAAATGTCAAAACAAGTGTTTATACCGAACAAAGTGTGAACGGCACCAGATTTGCGCTATAAGCGGCACTAAAAACACACATCCCTTGACAGTTGCCCGCTCCCACCCAATACACACGCTGATGGTGGTGCATGCATCTGGTTTTGATGAGGGGGGGAGTTGAGTAAACTGTGGTCGGACACCTCTGGAGGTGGCGTATCTAAGGGCAATACATTTTGGTGTGCCTATCCTTTCTTACCACCTAGACAAGGTTTTGAAAGCCCCTTTTACGTGCAAAGAAGTCAGAGGTTTGGACGAATCTCCTCAAATGTGTATGGGCACCTTAAGGTTGGCTGAAGCCCTAAGCAAAAATGTCAGGGTGAGATGTCCATGTCACCTCAGGGACCTGAACCCAACTTATCTCCCGTCACAATAGAAGAGATTACCATGAACACGTGTGGCCCCGTACGCCGGTATCTCTGCATCTCCGTAGTCACCTTACATTTCACACGGGAGCCCCACACATACATGGTCACCAGAGATGAAGCATAGTGGATGGTGGGAAACGACTGTTGCCTATTGTATCTCGCTTGGTTTTAACCTGATGACCTTTTAACAATCTTTTTTGGAAGACGTAATAAAAGTTGAACTTTGTCCGCCTTTATTACTCTTTTGGCCTCCACTGCACCTCATCTCTGCTGGATGGGATTACCGGAGGAAGAGGAAGAAGACGAAGAAGAGGAGGAAGAGGAAAAGGAGGAAGAGGAAAAGGAGGAAGAGGAAAAGGAGGAAGAGGAAGGAGGAGGAGGAAGGAGGAGGAGGAAGAGGACAAGGAGGAGGAAGAGTGGAAGAAGAGGAAGAGTAAGGAGAGGAAGAGGAGGAGGAGAAAGAGTAGGAAGAGAAAAAGGAGGAAGAGGAAGAGTGGGTGGTGGAGGCCTGAGGACAGACATGATGGCTTACAAGGTGTGTACGATGCTCTGGACTATGTCGGCTTTATATAAGCTTAGAATGACCCCTCATCTACTTATCTGCCCACCTGATCGGTGAGGCCGATTAATCCTGCCCATATCGCTTTACTGTCTAGTTTCTTTTGCTCCAGATGTTTCCTGCAGACCTGAAATAAGAAGGATTACGCCATCAATAAAACAGGCCACAAACAAGTAAAAAGTTATGTGTGTGTAATATATACAAACTGCTTGGTGGGTTCCCGATCTGAGCCCGCCCGCTCCACACAGTGCAGATGCCGGCTGTGTAATACGGTCAGCCTCTAACAGTGGTCAGTGGTGGTTTAACCACTTAAATGCCACTGTTGACAACTTACAGAAACATTTAAGTTCCACCATTCTGGTGGCACAGCAGTTTGAGCCCATTATTCCCTGCAACGTGATTGGGGGGCTGGTATGGCAGATGGGGGGCTGCTGCCATCTTAGAAGTCCTGGGCTTCATAGGAGAGAATGATGATTTTACTATATTCTGTAATTCTGAGGTATTGCGGAATATGGTGCAAGCAATCAAACTATGAAAAAACTGCAGGTTCAAGTCCCCTAGCGGGACTAAAAATAAAGTGCACTGTAAAAAACTAAATAAATAAATAAATAAATAGAGAAAATGTAAAAATAAATTAATATATCGGGCACCACCACAATCTGATCTTGGAAAATATTTTTTAATTATTGAATCCATATAGTGAAGATTAAAATTGCTGTTCCACCCCACCACCTCTCCTCCCACCCAAAAAAATGCAATTAATGTCATATATAGCCCAAAATGGCCCCAATACAGAACAGTATGGAACAAAAAAAGAAACCCTGCCACAGTTACATCCACAAAATAATAAAAAAGGTTTTGGGTCTTGGAAAAATCGCAACAAAAAACAATTTTTTAAAATTTATTTTGAACAAAGTTCAGTTTTTTTTTTTTAAAACCATTAGAATAAAAAACAAAAAAAATAAAAAATAAAAAAAATAAATTACTACACAAGTTTGGTATCGCTGTAATCGGACCGACCTACAGAATCCGGCTGTTAAAGCGAATAATAAAAAAAACAAGTGCGGATTTCCATTTGTTTTACTATTTACCCCACTTTTTGTTTCACAATTCTGCGTGTACTCCACTTGGAAAGTTTCCTGTTTTTCAGTATAAGGTTTGAACGGCGTCATTCAAAACGACAACTCGTCTCACAAAAAAATAAGTCCGCATACGGTCATATTGACAAGGAAAGAGGACAAATGTAAAATATGACACCCTTAATGGGTGAAATACCGCACTGCGGCACCTTGGAGTTTTACGTTCCGCAGCCGATCTCTTTACATGGCACAGAGCAGAAAACCCACTAGAATAATGACATTTTTGGAATTCACACAGGTACAGCATTTATTTATCCCGGCTGCATCTGCCGTCATCATGTAACCCGATGAGCCTCCGGATGTGGAGCGGGGGAATGTCGCCGCGTTTTCTCCGCCAGGCTCGCATGCATCTGTGTGCGGTTACCTGCGAGGCTTCACCTAAACTTGGCCTCTCCTCCGAGTCCCTCTTCGCCATTTGCAGCAGGAACCGCTTAAGCTTTTTGGGCAGCGCCAGCTTGTGATGAGCCGGGAAATTGAATTTGGCTGCGGACCATAAAATAGCTGCGATGCCATAAACACAGGCCTGGAAATAAGAAAAAACAAGGAAAATGTGCAAAACGTTACAAACCACAGAGATGGACACCGGGATACAAGACAGAGCACGTAAAAGGTAGGGCCGGGATCACACCAGGAAACAAACGGCTGCAGACTGGTAACATCCGCTGATCGGCCTTGGTTTCATAGCAGACTGTCCTGCAGATGTGCACAGAACGATCAGCAATAGACAGTTCTGTGCGTATAGGCAGCCATTGATCTCGGCAGCACATGCGCTGCCGAGAACAACGATCTTGTCACAAAGCCAAAATTAATGTTAATCAGCAGACTATTTACATGGGAAATCACTGCTACCAGGAAAGCTTATATTGTGATTGTACAGTGTCAGTGCACCTTCCGCTAATCATTGTCTTTAGTGAAGACAATGGGACCTGACCACCCTCCTGACGCATCTCCGAAGTATACACTTGTATTCCTTACCAGATTACAAAGATGGAGCAGCTTTCTTAAAAATTCTGTATTTGCCATTCCTCCTGGACATGTATGCTAGGTGCTAAAAAAAACCCTCATCAAAGAGCGCGTCAAGGAGACCAAACAATGTAGACAGTGGTTTTGACGAACCCCTATTCTTTCCAGACCCCCATACACAGGCAGCATTTTAAATGACTGATCTCTCACCCTCATTCCCCAACAATTCAGGGACCCCCGGGACGTATTAAGAAGGTGATCACGGGATCGCACCATGGTATCTAATGTGCATGGGCTCCACTCACACTATAAGCTGGTATATGTGCAAAGTGTAAGAGAACGCTCACACGGTGACCATTTCACAGGCAAAAGCAAAGAAAAAAATCAAAATGAGGAAATACGGTGCTCTACAGCAAGTAAATAGTAATAGTACATGTAAATAACATTGGGTACTTGGGTAATGCTATTTTGATTTAAAAAAAAAAAGCATAAAAGTCATACAACCACGACAAGGTGACCCATCAGGACTGTCCAAACCTGTAACCTCACCATGTGTAAGTTAAACGACGATGGGTACATCTTGTCTAAGTACCCCATGTCATTTACATGGACAATTAGTATTTACTTACTGTAGGGAATTCCCTAGTGATGAGCGAACATGCTTGAAAAAGGCATTAGGTGCCAACTGAGTGACTTCAGCGTGCTCAAAAAAGTTGCTCAACTCGCTGACGCTGCATGTCTCACGGCTGCAACACATGCAGGGGTTACCTGCTTATTAGGCCAGTGTATTAGGCAATCCCTGCATGTGTTGTGGCTGTTGAACAGCCGTGTGACATGTAGCCGCGGCGACTCGAGCATTTTTTCGAGCACATGGAACATACTCAATTAGGACACGAGCATGCTCAGATAACACCTTATCCAAGCACGTTCGTTCATCGCTAGATTTGCTCATTTTTTTTTACAGTTATTTATTTTTTTTAAAGTAAAGTCATATCATCAATTTATTTTTACATTTCCCGGAAGAGTAACAGAGGGATGACAACAAAGAGATGCTCCAGAATTGTTCTTTTCAGGCCGGGTTCTGGATACAGACTGGCCTAATGCAAATTTAGGCATTTACTAAAAATCAGACGTCAGGGTCCTCTTTAAAGGGTGCACTCTTCAGCATTCTTTGCACTGGGCTACACAGAGGATGGCGCCACTTTTAGTTGTCCAGGGGGGCTCTAATCACTGCTGGGCCCCCAGACATCAGACATTCGTCATCATAAATGTCCTTCAGGGATGCGACCTATATACTATATAGCTGATCTGGTAATTTGTAAGGAACAACTACATCTGCAAACCTTGTGCACTTCTTCGCACCTGCAGGTGGCCGGAGCGGTGCTGCCGCAGACGGTAGCGCAGCGCGTGGACGCAGCCAGACATCTGAAGCCGTCCTGTATTATCTACTAATTAGCCACAAATATGGGATAAATCCCAGCACTCGCTGACAAGACTGAGAAACATCTTGTCATACACTTCAGCTTTGGACACAAAGGAGAGGTCAGGCACATGTCTCCCATCTGGTTTCTGGCACAGCTGTCCCTATGGGAATGTAGTGTGATGGTGCCCGCGCCCTAGGAGGGGCTTGCAGTGATTTTAACCCCGATCATGGCTGCAGCACTGGAAACCTCAGCTCCTACATCTCTATGAACACTATATTTAGCCGCCAGAAAAACAGATCCATGTGTGCGCCAGATGTGCGCTCCCTACAACAGAGCGAACTGAATGCAACACTTTTTTTTTTTTCCATTTTGCACGGAGTAGCGAGATGTTTTTGACACAGCGATAAAACTTTCAGATCACATTGGAAAGGGAATGTTGCATTGTACCTTTTCGGTCCCAGATCCATCTCCGTCAGGGTCGTACTCAGGAGGAACACAAAACGCGTCAAAAGGCTCTGAAAAAATAAAAGAAGAAAAAAAGAAATGAAATACACAAAGCGGAAAAATAAAAAAGTATGGAGGAAAAAACCTATAGCCATCCACCCCCCTTATGGAAGTGTGCAACATGCGAACGATGTGAAGTCTTAATATCTGAACCCTCTAAGGACACAGCTGCTTCAGTTTTTTATTCTCACCTTGAAATAACGACATTTTTTTCCCCTAACACATATGGTAGCATTTAGTGTAAGAAGAAAACAATAAAGGCAAAAAGAGTTTTCTTTGAGGAGTGTGGGAGGAAAAAGGAAAAAAAATCTGTTTTTATAGCATAACTTTACGGTGCAGTTCAGCAGGACTATGTTCACATGCAGCAGATTTTTTTTTTTTTAAAGCCGAGTTTTACAGTACCACAAAAGCCATGAGATATCAGAAATCACTTGGTTTTTAACCTGTCTTAATTTGATAAGCGCTGCGTTTTTTTAGAATCTGCAGCATGTCCATTCCATCAGAGATTTTTCACCCGTAGGAAGCAACAAAAAAGTGGAAAAAAAAAAAGCTGCAAAAAACACACCCAAAGTATTTTGCAGGTTTTTATTCATGGCAGCTTTGAAGCATTTTTGGGGGGATAAAATTACATTTATTAAACATGTACTGTAGCCAAAGCATGCATGTAAGTTGGATCCAACAACACTGAACAAACAAACAAAAAAAAAAGCATTTTCAAAGCAGCATTTCTACTGCCAAGAGAGCAGCTTTGGTTGCAGAAAAAAAACACTGCTGCATGTGATCATAGTCTTCTAATTTTCTTCCACTTTACTTGAGTGGAAAAAATGGGTTTTTTAACATTACTACTGCACAGTGTGAGATCTCAGCAGCAGGGAGAAGGGACACTGAGGAACCGTCAGGCTAGATGTGCAGAGATTCAGCATCAGCAGGGAAGAGGGTCACTGAGGATCAGGCTAGATGTGCAGGGATTCAGCAGCAGCAGGGAAGAGGGTCACTGAGGAACTATCAGGCTAGGTGTGCAGAGATTCAGCAGCAGGGAAGAGTGTCACTGAGGATCAGGCTAGATGTCCAGAGATTCAACAGCAGCAGGGAAGAGGGTCACTGAGGATCAGGCTAGATGTGGAGAGATTCAGCATCAGCAGGGAAGAGGGTCACTGAGGATCAGGCTAGATGTCCAGAGATTCAGCATCAGCAGGAAAGAGGGTCACTGAGGATCAGGCTAGATGTCCAGAGATTCAGCAGCAGCAGGGAAGAGGGTCACTGAGGATCAGGCTAGATGTCCAGAGATTCAGCAGCAGCAGGGAAGAGGGTCACTGAGGAAATATCAGGCTAGATGTGCAGAGATTCAGCAGCACCAGGGAAGAGTGTCACTGAGGATCAGGCTAGATGTGCAGAGATTCAGCATCAGCAGGGAAGAGGGTCACAGAGGATCAGGCTAGATGTGCAGAGATTCAGCAGCAGCAGCAGGGAAGAGGGTCACTGAGGAACAATCAGGCTAGATGTGCAGAGATTCAGCATCAGCAGGGAAGAGGGTCACTGAGGATCAGGCTAGATGTGCAGAGATTCAGCAGCAGCAGGGAAGAGGGTCACTGAGGAACTATCAGGCTAGATGTGCAGAGATTCAGCAGCAGCAGGGAAGAGTGTCACTGAGGATCAGGCTAGATGTGCAGAAATTCAGCATCAGCAGGGAAGAGGGTCACAGAGGATCAGGCTAGATGTGCAGAGATTCAGCAGCAGCAGCAGGGAAGAGGGTCACTGAGGATCAGGCTAGATGTGCAGAAATTCAGCATCAGCAGGTGAAGAGGGTCACTGAGGAACTATCAGGCTAGATGTGCAGAGATTCAGCAGCAGCAGGGAAGAGGGTCATTGAGGATCAGGCCAGATGTGCAGAGATTCAGCATCAGCAGGGAAGAGGGTCACTGAGGAACTATCAGGCTAGATGTGCAGAGATTCAGCAGCAGCAGGGAAGAGGGTCACTGAGGAACTATCAGGCTAGATGTGCAGAGATTCAGCATCAGCAGGGAAGAGGGTCACAGAGGATCAGGCTAGATGTGCAGAGATTCAGCAGCAGCAGGGAAGAGGGTCACTGAGGAACTATCAGGCTAGATGTGCAGAGATTCAGCAGCAGCAGGGAAGAGTGTCACTGAAGATCAGGCTAGATGTGCAGAGATTCAGCATCAGCAGGGAAGAAGGTCACAGAGGATCAGGCTAGATGTGCAGAGATTCAGCAGCAGCAGCAGGGAAGAGGGTCACTGAGGAACTTTCAGGCTAGATGTGCAGAGATTCAGCATCAGCAGGGAAGAGGGTCACTGAGGATCAGGCTAGATGTGCAGAGATTCAGCAACAGCAGCAGCAGGGAAGAGGGTCACTGAGGAACTATCAGGCTAGATGTGCAGAGATTCAGCATCAGCAGGGAAGAGTGTCACTGAGGATCAGGCTAGATGTGCAGAGATTCAGCATCAGCAGGGAAGAGGGTCACTGAGGAACTATCAGGCTAGATGTGCAGAGATTCAGCATTAGCAGGAAAGAGGGTCACTGAGGAACTATCAGGCTAGATGTGCAGAGATTCAGCAGCAGCATGGAAGAGGGTCACAGAGGATCAGGCTACATGTGCAGAGATTCAGCATCAGCAGGGAAGAGGGTCACTGAGGAACTATCAGGCTAGATGTGCAGAGATTCAGCATTAGCAGGAAAGAGGGACACTGAGGAACTATCAGGCTAGATGTGCAGAGATTCAGCAGCAGCAGGGAAGAGTGTCGCTGAGGATCAGGCTAGATGTGCAGAGATTCAGCATCAGCAGGGAAGAGTGTTACTGAGGATCAGGCTAGATGAGCAGAGATTCAGCAGCAGGGAAGACGGTCACTGAGGATCAGACTAGATGTGCACAGATTCAGCATCAGCAGGGAAGAGGGATACATCGCTGTCAGGATCACACTCAGGAGATAATATATCATTAAGCTGTAAAAAAGGAAAGCCATCATCCGGGCTAGGTGGGTTGAGATACAGCAGCAGGGAGAAGGACACTGACGGACTGTCAAAAAGGCTAGCTGTGCAGAGATTCAACAGCAGCAGAGAGAAGCGACATGGAGAATCTGTGAATCAGGTTTGGCGCACAGAGATTCAGCAGCAGCATGGAGGAGGGATGCTGAGGAAACGTCAGTCAGGCTACATGCACAGAAATTCAGCAGCAGGGAGAAATAACAGCAAGGTGCCATCTACCAGACTAGGTGTGCTGAGAACAGCATCATGGACTGACACTGAAGAACTGTTAAACAGGCTGGGTGTGCAGATTCAGCAGCAGCAGGGAGGTGTGTCACTGAGGAACTGTCAGGTTGGGTGTGCAGAGATTCAGCAGCAGCAGGGAGGAGGGTCACGGATAGACTATCAATCAGGTCAAATGGACGGGGATGGAGAAAGACTATGCAGCCATTCCGACAATGATTTGCAGAGTAAGTATGCCAGTCTCATCAGGTTGAGGAGACCTCAAATAATGCATGCAGTTTACGAAGTGAAATCTGGCAATAGATTCAGGCTAGGTCTGTGGCACATTCCTGCAAAAAAAGTGGTGTGGAACAAAAAGGAAAAATTGCACACTACAGAAGGATGCACAACTGTAAAGCTGCCCTGGGACACGGCCGGTCTCTACTCCGCTCGGCATCCTCCTGGCATTTCTACACAGGGTCTGACGAGCCGCCTCCTCTAAGGAATAGTCATTATAATTCTGGATTATCACAAACACTTCTACATATAGCTACAAAAAAAAGGAAAAGAAAAAAAAACAGGGCGGGCGAGTCAGCCATAATGAGGCTATTTAGCCAGACTTTCATGTGACAATCATCGCTCGCTTTCATCAGCCACTTCACCTTCCTTCTGATGAGTAACAAAGAGAACTTCTCCGCTGTGGTCGATGAAGACAGACTCCAGGCACAAAATGGCTGCAAAACAGGAGAACAAGACGTCAGCGCTCCCGAAACATCAAGGGTCCGATTAACCATTGCATGCCTGATCAATCAGAAGGGACCACACACATATAGAAACACAATGGCGGTATTATTCCTCACCTGCAGAACCGGAGGACACAGATTACCAAAATTATTCATACAATTACAGCTTTTTTTCTGCTAAATTTACGGAATCCTGAGTCACTCGGCCCATCCGCGGCTCCCGCTTCGATCCGTTATATTGCCAACACCTTACCATTACCCTCTGCTCCTACATTATAGAAGGGGGCAATTATGGAGACCGATTCCAGCTGCTGTACGGGGTCACTGCATATTTTTAGATAAACCCCAGCCATAATCTTGCTGACGTATGGATTTCTGCCACTTGTTCTAGAAACACATCACTCCCAGTGTAAGTCTTCTGAGCGAACCCACTCCAATAATAACCAGTTTGCAGATAATAAAAGAATATTTCAGTTTCAGAAATACCCTTTACTCCAGCTATAGATTAAAAAACAAACAAACAAACAAAAAAAAAACACTGTGCTTTACTCACCCTCCCCAGGTCCATAGATGAATCTCCGCCACTGATCCACATGTCTCTTATTGCTGAAGTCATATAGCCAATCAGTGAGTTCAGCGGCTCAGTGCTCAGAAAATGACAGATACCCCAGAAGCAGCAGTGGAGACTCAGCGCTGGACCTGGAAAGGGAGAGTCTCGCACAGTTTGGCCTAATTTATTTTTTTATATTTATTTTTTATTTATTTGTTTAAACAGAAAACGGTCTCAGGGGGCAGAAGAGTTTTTAGAAACCGGAAAACCCGTTAAAACCCCCCATAATTCATGGTGTACTCTTTTGCCATGGAGCGGAGCCCTCGCTACCATTGGCAGGTGCTGCCTGTGTTATACAGCCGGCATCTGCCCCTATCCGCCCGCTCCAATCGATGCAGTGTGACCGCTTAAATGCATCGGTCAATCACCGACAGTCGCCCCAAGTAGTGCATTTGGTCGGCGTCCATCAGCCCAGCGTGACAATCACGGGTGCCCATAGTTTATCACAGCTGCCAGAGGTCGACAGGAGACCCTCATTGTCGCCATGTTGGCATTCTCAAGGGAGACCGTGATTTTTGCAGTGTACTACAATAGTGTTGAATAGCAGTATATAGCACGAGTGTTCATATGAGCCCATGTTTAAGGGGACTAAAAAAAATAAATAAAAAGTTTTAAAAATAAAATAAAAAAAATAAAATCTGAATTGCCCCCTTTCACAGTGAAAATAATAATAAAAAATAAATATAAATATAAATATATATATATATATATATATATATATATATATATATATATATATATATATATATACAGGTTCAGTATTGCTGTGGGTTAAAAATTATGTGCCCAAGTGGTTTAACATTGGGAGACAATTTTTTTTTCCAAAAATAGAGACTAAAAATGCAATAAACATCATACACACCCCAAAATGGTGCCATTAAAAACTATAACTTGCTACAGCTTTAAAACGAGTATTCCCATCTCCAGGATCCTATCCCAATATGTGGTAGGTGTAATAATATTAGCAAATACCCCCAGTTAATAATGTAGTATAGTTCTTCTGATTCGCTATGTCTCTTACCCCATGTGCAGGGCATGGCAGTAGCTTATGTATCCATGGTTACAACCACTCATATCGTGACAGTTAGTTGCTAGTGGTCGTAACCATGGATACCTAAGCTATTGCAATGTCCTGCACATGAGGTAAGCGATATAGCTAATCAGAAGAATTAAAGGATTCAAAATTGATTAAGATCAAAGGGTGGATTAGCAACTGGTGAACATAAATCCCTTTAAAAACATGTATTTATTTAGAAAATGAATAAAATGCACTATGAATATATACGTCTGGAATAAATCTGCACGGGTTAGTAGCAGTACTTATCTTTTAGACATAAAGGAAAAATTCTGATCCCAACAGCTTATGATCACATTGATTTTTTACAAATATGGATGTAACAGATTTTTCATACAATGATTAATATCTTCTGACACGTATGGAGATACGAATAATTTCTGTGTTGTGTCGGATCAGTAATTCCATCCCAGGTAACGTCACACAACGGGGCCTATTTATCCCTAACATGTCCACTGAGCTCTTCTTACCTAGTAGTGGAGGTTGGCACCCTAATGATACGGGATTTGGCGCTCCCGCTCCACGGTGGCTCGCCCTCACTTCTCCTGCCTGTCCCTAGATATTATGAGAATATGAAAAAACATCCTAGTCTAGACAAAATGCCAGCGAAAGCACAGCACAGAGAGATAATTAAAAACGTATCCGTTTCGCAGTTCTATAATGATGTCAATCTCTGTAGCTCGTGCCTCGACGCGTTTCGCCATAACTGGGTCATCAGGAGGCCCAATTTAGAACTTATGAGAGTTAGAGATGGCCATTAAGGATGCAGGATAATGATATGCCCACTGTGATGTACCATATACCAAATATGTGTACCTAGCAAATCAGAAGAACTATACTATATTTCTAATTAGAGGTATTTGCAAATATTGTGACACTACCTTCATAATTGGGATTGGATATTAGGAGATGGGAATACTCCTTTAAACCAATAAAATATTGAAAACATAAGCTAGAGAAACAAATTTGATATCAACATAATCGTAAGAATCGATTTACAAGGTCAATTTTGCCGGAATACGAATGCTGTAAAAACAAAACCCAAAAAGACAAATGGAATTTTTTAGTATCTTATATGGTAAAATGAATGAAATGGCGGAGGGTCCTATTTTTTTATTTTTCTTACTTTGGCGCGTATCCAAGTGTTAGGACATTTATTAAATTCTGGACAATTTATATAAAATCTAATAATCTGGGAGCATCTAGTGTGTGGAATACGTCATATATACATTGAGACAGAACATGTCCATCTGCAGCCGCTGCGGGCGCTGGATGCCGGCCCTTCTGATCCGGCGGGGACAGATAAGACAATGCCGTATAGTGGTTCTGCCAACCCGGCCACAATGGCTCCCACACAGCTCAGATCCAGACTCGTGTTGTGATGGCTGCAATTACATCAAAATGACTTTATCATCTGCCAGCGAGAAGAGGCTATTGTGCGAGCGGCACAAACGGCCTCTGTCAGCCATTTACTGCAGGACTCCAGTAATGAGGGGCTTGTTCTGTGCCGGGGTCGTGTTCCTGGGGGTGACGACATTGGACAGAAAGAAGAATGACTGTGACAGAGAGGACATGACTCCTCTGCACGACTACACAGAAAATCACAACATCCTCTTGCCTAGGGACATATGTATGAAGAGGGTAGTCCCAAAATCGAAAATCATAGGCGTCTAATCGTAAAAAGGAGGCCGCGGTGGGGGTCACAGATACGTGATGAGAAATGGGGAGCAACAAGATAAACCAGGCATGAGCATTTCCATCCCCAGGGACACCATCATTCTCAGGGTTAATAAATGAAGATGGGACACCAACTTATCTCCGGAAAGACCTAGGACCTAGGAGTGCCCTTGACACAAGACCGTCCATTTATCTAGTATGTTTAGAGGTGTCTCGAATGTTCCACTGATGAAGAAAGAAAAAAAAAAAAAAAGGATCAGGCATATTGAATTTCAACATACCCAATCCTTTTGGGAGAGAAAATATAGCCATAGGGGTCTGGCAGAAATTACCCCACTCTACCCATTAGGAGAACACGTATGAGGGGGTTGGGAATGATTGCGTTCCACTAGAGGTAAGGCGTATGGTTATCATAAAAACATTTGATACAAGTCTAATTCACCAGTTTGCTTAAGCTACTTTCACACTAGCGTTAACTGCAAACCGTCTCAAAACGTCTTTTTTCAGAAAAAACGCATCCTGCAAAAGTGTTTGCAGGATGCGTTTTTTCCCCATAGACTTGTATTGGTGACATATTGCGACGGATTGGCATACGTCGTACGACGGATGTGTCGAAATTTGGCGACACGTCGTCGGCAAAAAACGTTGATTGTAACGTTTTTTGTCTCCGCCTAAAAAACGTGTCGCGACGCATCCTGCGGCATGCGTCGTTGGCTACAATGGAAGCCTATGAGCAACGGATGCGTCGGGACACGTCGTACGACGCAATGCAGCGCTGCAATACGTTTTTTTACACTGAGCATGCTCAGAAGCTGGATTTTGTTGCCAATTGGCCAAACACCCCCAAATCTATATAAACCTGGCCTGGGCTATGATATCCTATGCTATAGGATCCTATCCTATCCTAGGATCCTATCCGATCCTATCCTATCATATCCTATCCTATCACTATGATATCCAGGCGATTCGTCTCAAATATTACGTCATACCAAACTCGCAATCCTCACAAGAACACCTTCCATTGCTGCCACAAAACTAAAACCCACAAAGATGGGCTGTAAAAACAGTAACTATATAGTTTTCCATATTTTCCAGTAGCCAATCAAATTTGGGAGCCTCCCATTTTAAAAATGGATCCGTCGTAAAAACGGATGCAACGGATGCTAAAAACGTATGCAACGTATGCAACGCATCCAGTATTTCGACGGAAACGTTTAGACGGATTTGCGACGGATCCGTCAAAATGCTGTATGCATTGCACACGTTTTTCACTTTTTTGACGCATCCGTTTTTTCAGCAAAAAAGACGTTTTGAAACGGTTTGCAGTTAACGCTAGTGTGAAAGTAGCCTAAGTTTAGCCAGAAAATTAAATTTGCATCAATTTTAAAGTGTCAAAAGAACAAACATTATTATGTTGAAAAGTCCCAGACTCCAGAGCGTAATAATCATATGTGGGAAAAAAAAAAAAATGTATACCCACCTCACCATCACAGGTCCCAGTAAGCAGCCCAGCTCTGGTCATCAGTTTGGTCCTCATTGGGCCATCTTCTACAACTACGGGTCCCTGCCATCTTTGGCCTCCCTGTAACATTGCAGCCTAGTCAACACTAAATATGTTGGGCACCAGAAGATGTCAAAAATGACCGATGCTGGAAAAACACCAAAGAAGAAGATGGCCCAATGACGACCACACTGGTAACCAGATCAAAGAAGATAGCGGGACCGAAGCCCTATTCTTGTAAAATCTCAAATAATCTTTGCTAGAAGTGTCCCAAAATTATTACAATTGTCTGCTTAAGGAGATTCTGTGTAAAATAAAAATTATGCAAGGAAAGAATATACAATAACATTAATGCATTAGTACCTGGATAATCCACATACGTCTGTAGGGTATACAAACACTCATAGCACAGCGCCCACAGATCATCTTCCTGTAAGGGCTTTCCATAGTTAAGTAAGACTTCTTTCAAGGAAACCCACTATTAAAAATATAAAACATTATCAAGTTAGGTTAATGCATGTAATGAACCGTTGCCTAGATGTCTGAAGAAGATCTCTGGCATAAAGAAATGCACTACTATCCTATTTTATTATTACAAAAGCAATTATTAATTTTCTTAGCTAACATGTTCTAAAGATCCTACGTGGGGGCAGCTCTCATCTAAAGTCAGGGGGCAGCAAGAAAAGTTTTACTTTCTGATTCTGTGGTCGAGTGACAACAGAAGAGAGATCACAGGAGCTTACTGTCATCTCTCCTCTTGTACAGCTCTCAGTGTGGTGGGGAGGGGGAGATACAGAAACTTTTCGTCAAGTTATCACCCACAGGAACTTTTCATCAAGTTATCACCCACAAGATCTTTTTGCTAGGTTATAATCCCCCCCCACAGGAATTTTTCTTTGTGATCACCGTCCCGCACAGAAACATTTCTTCATGTTATAATTGCCTCCACCACTCAATCTTAGATAACACACCTCGCAAAACAAAAAATGTAAGGGGATGTTTCTTTTTAATTTTTAGTAAAGGAGTGAGAAGATTAGCAGTTGCACCTAATTAAGTCATTTATCAAAATGATGCCTGGGATGTTTACCGCCATTTGGATCTTTGGTCTATTCCGATGATCTTGTGAAGATACAGTACAGACCAAAAGTTTGGACACACCTTCTCATTTAAAGATTTTTCTGTATTTTCACAACTATGAAAATTGTACATTCACACTGAAGGCATCAAAACTATGAATTAACACATGTGGAATTATATACTTAACAAAAAGTGTGAAACAACTGAAATTATGTCTTATATTCTAGGTTCTTCAAAGTAGCCACCTTTTGCTTTGATGACTGCTTTGCACACTCTTGGCATTCTCTTTATGAGCTTCAAGAGGTAGTCACTGGGAATGGTTTTCACTTCACAGGTGTGCCCTGTCAGGTTTAATAAGTGGGATTTCTTGCCATATAAATGGGGTTGGGACCATCAGTTGTGTTGTACAGAAGTCTGGTGGATCCACAGCTGATAGTCCTACTGAATAGACTGTTAGAATTTGTATTATGGCAAGAAAAAAGCAGCTAAGTAAAGAAAAACGAGTGGCCATCATTACTTTAAGAAACTAAGGTCAGTCAGTCCAAAAAATTGGGAAAACTTTGAAAGTGTCCCCAAGTGCAGTGGCAAAAACCATCAAGCGCTACAAAGAAACTGGCTCACATGAGGAATGCGCCAGGAAAGGAAGACTAAGAGTCACCTCTGCTTCTGAGGATAAGTTTATCCGAGTCACCAGCCTCAGAAATCGCAGGTTAACAGCAGCTCAGATTAGAGACCAGGTCAATGCGACACAGATTTCTAGCAGCAGACACATCTCTACAACAACTGTTAAGAGGAGACTTTGTGCAGCAGGCCTTCATGGTAAAATAGCTGCTAGGAAACCACTGCTAAGGACAGGCAACAAGCAGAAGAGACTTGTTTGGGCTAAAGAACACAAGGAATGGACATTAGACCAGTGGAAATCTGTGCTTTGGTCTGATGAGTCCAAATTTGAGATCTTTGGTTCCAACCACCGTGTCTTTGTGCGACACAGAAAAGGTGAATGGATGGACTCTACATGCCTGGTTCCCACCGTGAAGCATGGAGGAGGAGGTGTGATGGTGTGGGGGTGCTTTACTGTTGGGGATTTATTTAAAATTGAAGGCATACTGAACCAGCATGGCTACCACAGCATCTTGCAGCGACATGCTCTTCCATCCGGTTTGCGTTTAGTTGGACCATCATTTATTTTTCAACAGGACAATGACCCCAAACACACCTCCAGGCTGTGTAAGGGCTATTTGACCAAGAAGGAGAGTGATGGGTGCTACGCCAGATGACCGGCCTCCACAGTCACCAGACCTGAACCCAATCTAGATGTTTGGGGTGAGCTGGACCGCAGAGTGAAGGCAAAAGGGCCAACAAGTGCTAAGCATCTCTGGGAACTCTTTCAAGATTGTTGGAAGACCATTTCCGGTGACTACCTCTTGAAGCTCATCAAGAGAATGCCAAGAGTGTGCAAAGCAGTCATCAAAGCAAAAGGTGGCTACTTTGAAGAACCTAGAATATAAGACATATTTTCAGTTGTTTCACACTTTTTTGTTAAGTATATAATTCCACATGTGTTAATTCACAGTTTTGATGCCTTCAGTGTGAATGTACAATTTTCATAGTCATGAAAATACAGAAAAATCTTTAAATGAGAAGGTGAGTCCAAACTTTTGGTCTGTACTGTATGTATATATAGAGTAAATATAAAATTGACCCCAGAAGTAGACAGGCCCCTTGAGTGCCATGAATCAGGGCTATAGCTTATACAATGCCCTGCACAGCACCAGGGACTGTTCTGTAAGGAGCACATTGTTCTGGCTGTGTAAGGTCATCTATCATAATCCGGTAGTTCTGCAGATAATGTACAGTCCCCGCTATTGTGAGACATGAATTGGGGGTGGTTATCAGGGAGACATCACTGGATCTACCTACACTTTTGTCCTTGCTGTTACACTTACTCATATTTTAACCTTAAATACGCCAAAAATATGGGATTTTGAGCCTTAAAATACCGAGAGATCATCAATATCTAAACCCTGAAAAAGCCTTTTAACTATCATCAATTAAAGGATTGTATCAAGTTTGAAAGTTATTCCCTACACACGGAATAGGGGAAAACATTCCGATTGCTGGGGGTCTGACAAGCACAGCTGAATGGAGCGGAGGTTGACTAAGCGCACTGGCGCTCCATTTATACTTAATGGAGTGACGACAATATCTGACCCCCGCACTCGCCTGGTAAGCAATTACCATCACTCCCATAATGGAGCGGCAGCAGTGTGTGTGATTGGTCACCGCTCCATTCAGCTCTTGGGATCGCAGGGGGTCACATCAGCCAAAGGTTCAGCGATCAGAAAGTTATCCCCTATCCCCGGGATATCCATTAAATATAGAAATGCTCCTGTGTGTAGATTTTGGGGGTTAGACACTTGTTACGCTGCCCCTCGGTACTTTTTAATTCTTAGCATGTCAACATAACATGTCCAGTGCTGGTGGTCACACAGACCCAGCAGCTCAGTCCTACAGCTGACCTTTGTAGTTAAGGTCGTTCTCCCTTCTCAAAAAATGAGGGGGTCCCAACAATCACATTTAAGAGTTTTAAGGGATCTGGAATTTCAATGTGACCTTAAAACTTTGTAGTCCAATTTTAGGCACTGGACCATTTACAACTGATTTGAGGGCCGGGTAACCCTTTAAAGTTATCGGAAAAGTATGGAAAGAGATGCACAATCAACTGTCAACTGAACAGTTTAAAGGTGTATTCCTAGAAATGAACAGTATCTTCTCCTATCCCTCAGATCGTTGGGTGTCCAACCTCTGGACCTCCAGTGATGCAGAGACCAACACTCTGAAGAGCTCCCTCTTTAATGCAGCATAGATGCACATGCTCAACATCGGATCCATTCTGCAATCCCACAGACCACGAATGGAGCAGAGGATCTCTGTACCCAGAGCCCAATTCTCAAATCATTGGGGATTCCGGTGGTCAGACCACCAGCAATCAGTAAGCTATTCTCTACTCTATGGGCAGGTGTGTCCCTTTAACATTTTACCAAAATTTGTGTTTGTCTGCCTGGGAAAAAAAAGATATAAAACTTTTACCCGCTGGTCCTCCTTTACGGCAAACGAATCATATCCATCACTGAAGTCAGGATCTAGTTCAGGGCTATTAACGAGTCTCGACGTCGATGAAACATCCTCTTGATAAACTGATGCAAACGTCTCCTGGGCTTTATTGTGCTGTTTTATATTTGACCGGATGGCGTCTAGAACAGGATCTTCAGCCGTCGTATATTTTATGGGCACTACGTTTCTGTCTGGACAAAGAGAATGCTGGTTTTCTTGTTCCAGAAGAGTAACTAGATTTTCATAAGAAACTTGAGAATGGCACTTAGACTGTCCAAGAGGGGATACACAGTTTGTGGGGTTTGGCACGGGGAGACTTGGCTGGGTTATATGTCCATCTCCTGAATCTTGGTCCTCACTGCCTTCATTTGGCGATAGACAGCTAGGTAGCGATGGCCAACTTTTCAAGGTGACCATTCCTCCACCTGGTGGAGATTGGGAAAGGGATCCTTTTTCGACATTACTGACCGTGGAAGAGTGCTTATTTCTCCGATGTCTTTTTAAAGAGAGTTTTGCCATTTCATCTTCCACCTTCACCCTTTCGGAGACATCAAACCTTTCGGGGGAAGAAGGTTTGTTCCTCTCTCGTTTGTTTTTTTTTAGATGATGTCCAAAAGAGTTTGGAGAAGAACATGACTTCTCCAGTTTGAACTCCGCTTCTCGCCATCCGTTCTGATGCTCTTCTTCTCGCACGGAGTCAGCACTGGGGCAGTAACTGGTAAGACTGACTGAGCAGTTCTCCGGGATAGTCGAGATGCGGTTAGTAGGAGCTTTCTCCACTATAGGAACTTTCATACAATTGTCCTTCTTGTTGATGCCCTTCCAGAGACTCTCCCAGCCATCTACACCAAAACACACAAGTATATTATTGTACTTTCAGTTGGTTGCCGTACTCTCTTGGACAAAGAAGATAATTAATTTTTTTTATGGTGCCTTTACATCATTACATTGATTTTATTTCAGGAAGCATTGATTAGCATGCAGCAGTATATAAGATTTACCTTGGAAAGCACTGACGGATTCTATGGACAGTACTCTTCTCCCGATGGATGAAAGGCTTCGACAAACTGAAGATGAGGAGCAATTAATCTTCTCTTCACAAAGAGATATAATGCTCTGTATGCAGATAAGATTTATTTCTTATGAGAAATAAGACGAGGGCAAAAGATCAATACATTTATCCTAAAGAACAAAATCTCCAGCTAATATATTGTCAGAAAATGATCTATTTAAACCAAATTTTAAACGTTAAACATATTAAAAAAATTTTTTTTTCATGCCCTTATCTATATTTTAAAATAACCTTGAGAAGTTGCAGTTTTCACACTGATCCTCACAATCGGCTGACACTTCCTGCTCTATAGAGATCACTATATACATCTCATCATTGTCACAGGCAGGATTGCAATGAAGAATGACACTTATGTACAGTGAGAGCCAGAATTCTTGCTCCGTGGTAGATGTTCAAATACAGTACTTATGTAAAAAAAAAAGCTATTTAATTAGGTAAAAATCAAAAAAAAAAAAAAAAAAAAACATAACAACATTTTTTTAAAGATTCATTCTGTCTGACAGTTGAATTGTACCTACAATAAAAGTCCCAGACGTCTCAATTCTTTGTAGGTGGGAAAACTTGCAAACTCCTTATTTTCCCCACCACAGTTAAGACAGGATCCATCATTCACATAAGGTGATGGACACAGCTCACCTCCTCTGCATCCCTGCACAGGACACAGAGCATGCTCAGAAAATTTAGATGCCACGGATGTCAATTTGTCTTCTCCAGTTACCAATTCCCTAAGGTATATATGATGGCTGGATATTTTAAACTGAGCAGAAAAAAGCAGCTCAAGTAAGTTGGCTGGCCCTGTAGAAATGCAAAAAAAACCCCAAAAAACCCTTGGATATCAGCACGTGCGGCCAGGAATTGGAGATGCGACAAGGACCAGAAGTGTTTGAGAGATGAGCTGTACGGCGAGTATAAAGGATTTTTTAATATATATTTTTTTACATCTTACATTTGTGGTTTTAATGTCTGTAGAGACCCCAAACCATAATAAGGGACATTAAATATAAAGAAAAACGTGTTATAATAGGACTATCTTTTGTATTGAAGCATCTAATGAGCGTGTGCAGAGGTCATTGTGAAGGGTGGGAAACAGGGGGGGAGCTGTGACATCACCTTTTGTTAATGGTGGATCCTGTGCCATCAGCTGTGTGCTCAGACACACAACCTGTCAGTTTAATACTGCCTCTGATGATAAAGAGTCTTCTGAAAACGCTTCCAGAAAGGAAATGAAATATGTGTCTGAAAAAACCTTATTGCTCAGTGTGAAAATTGAAAGGTCACCAATTTTTTTTTATAAGGATCATGATATATTAAACATACAATGTAGCACAAAAACCGAACTTGAAAAAAAAAAAAAAAAAAAAAAAGGTAATTTCCTTATGACCATTTTCCTTAAACAGCTTGAGTGGTTTGACAACAGAACATGGGCAGCCAGGGGTAGTTTAGAAATTCCTTGTGACTTTTATCCACAGCCCTGACGGTTTTAGGACAGTGTATAATATCTGGACTATAATCTCCGCCAAAGAGTACCGTATATACATGTTTGTAACTATTTTTTTCTTTGTTGCTTCAATACATTAAAAAAAAAAAAAAAAAAAAAAACACCTTTGCAAAGAGTCCTGGCTAAAAATATCCGTATTGTGTCCACAGCAAATTGTTAGACCTCTGGTATCTCCTAATTACAGTCTGTGCAGTCCGATTCTGTGGTCAAACGCTTTCCTCCCTTATTTCTACAGAAAGCTATGTTCAGAGTCATTCCATTTTTTGTTTTCATCCATTTCGGGATGATAAAAATGGAGATAATATAATGCAGCACAGGATCTATTCATTTAAATGAGGATGGAAATCGCTTAAAAAGTCTTACAACTGACTGCAATCCAGCCGCAATACTTTTTTTATTATTTTTTTTTTTTTGCGCTAGACCAAAAAGTGTAGTCTGCACAACTTTCTAATCGGGCCCAAAAAAAAACCCCACCACAAAACAGGTAGCACGTAGATAGATTATTTTGTTTGTTTATCTTTAAGGTTTTAGGTCTATGGAAAATCTACGGTGATCTGCTAGGTCATCCATTAAGGAATCAGTTTATATGAACTGCACATTATTATTATTATACATTTTTATAGCGCCATTTATTCCATGGCGCTTTACATGTGAAAAGGGGGCAAATATAGACAAGCACAAAAAACATGAGCAAAAACAAGGCACTAACAGGTACAGAAGGAGAGAGGACCCTGCCCGCGAGGGCTCACAGTCTGCACATGTGAACAGAGCCTTACCTAACCTACCATATATCCATATATCAGTTATGAAGGAGTAGCAGGCTGAGAGAATGAAGTATGAAAGTAAAATCACACTTTACTTGTAATCTGAAACCATGGAGACACATAGGTCTGCAAAGGAGCTGAAGAAAAACTGCAGTAGAGACGATTCATTCTTTTAAAGGTTTTTAAATCACATTGAAAGTGTACAACTCTGGGCCCATTAAAGGGAATCTAAGCAGTTAATAGGATAAACCCAACTAGGTCGTCTACATGGTCATGTAGGTCTAAGAAATACTGATAATTACTTACCGGTAATTTGATTTTCTGGAGCCCAAGAAAGAACCATACAAGAGAGAGAGGATCCGCTCCCAAGGACAGGAAACCTACAGATTTAAAAGGCGGAGCCTTTTTTCCCGCTTCAGTGGTTTACAGAGCATGAGAGGACCTCCATTTAACTAGATAGGTACATTATATATACATACTGTGTATATATATATATATATATATATATATATATATATATATATATATATATATATATATATACACATACACATACACACACATTTGTGGCCAAAGGTATTGACACCCCTGCAATTCTGTCAGATAATACTCAGTTTCTTCCTGAAAATTATTGCAAACACAAATTCTTTGCTATTATTATCTTCATTTAATTTGTCTTAAATGAAAAAACACAAAAAGAATTGTCCTAAAGCCAAATTGGATATAATTCCACGCCAAACATAAAAAAGGGGGTGGACAAAAGTATTGGCACTGTCGAAAAATAATGTGATGCTTCTCTAATTAGTGTAATTAACAGCACCTGTAACTTACGTGTGGCACCTAACAGGTGTTGGCAATAACTAAATCACACTTGCAGCCAGTTGACATGGACTAAAGTTGACTCAACCTCTGTCCTGTGTCCTTGTGTGTACCACATTGAGCATGGAGAAAAGAAAGACCAAAGAGCTGTCTGAGGACTTGAGAAACCAAATTGTGAGGAAGCATGAGCAATCTCAAGGCTACAAGTCCATCTCCAAAGACCTGAATGTTCCTGTGTCTACCCTGCGCAGTGTCATCAAGAAGTTTAAAGCCCATGGCACTGTGGCTAACCTCCCTAGATGTGGATGGAAAAGAAAAATTGACAAGAGATTTCAACGCAAGATTGTGCGGATGTTGGATAAAGAACCTCGACTTAACATCCAAACAAGTTCAAGCTGCCCTGCAGTCCGAGGGTACCATAGTGTCAACCCTTACGATCCGTCGGAGTCTGAATGAAAAGGGACTGTATGGTAGGAGACTCAGGAAGACCCCACTTCTTACCCCGAGCCATAAAAAAGCCAGGCTGGAGTTTGCCAAAACTTACCTGAAAAAGCCTAAAACGTTTTGGAAGAATGTTCTCTGGTCAGATGAGACAAAAGTAGAGCTTTTTGGGCAAAAGGCATCAACATAGAGTTTATAGGAGAAAAAAAGAGGCATCAAAGAAAAGAACATGGTCCCTACCGCCAAACATGGCGGAGGTTCCCTGATATTTTGGGGTTGCTTTGCTGCCTCTGGCACTGGACTGCTTGACCATGTGCATGGCTTATTAAGTCTGAAGACTACCAACAAATTTTGCAGCATAATGTAGGGCCCAGTGTGAGAAAGCTGGGTCTCCCTCAGAGGTCATGGGTCTTCCAGCAGGACAATGACCCAAAACACTTCAAAAAGCACTAGAAAATGGCTTGAGAGAAAGCACTGGAGACTTCTAAGGTGACCAGCAATGAGTCCAGACCTGAATCCCATAGAACACCTGTGGAGAGATCTAAAAATGGCAGTTTGGAGAAGGCACCCTTCAAATATCAGGGACCTGGAGCAGTTTGCCAAAGAAGAATGGTCTAAAATTCCAGCAGAGCATTGTAAGAAACTCATTGATGGTTACCGGAAGCGGTTGGTCGCAGTTATTTTGGCTAAAGGTTGTGCAACCAAGTATTAAGCTCAGGGTGCCAATACTTTTGTCTGGCCCATTTTTGGAGTTTTGTGTGAAATGATCAATGTTTTGCTTTTTGCTTCATTCTCTTTTGTGTTTTTTCATTTAATACAAATTAAATGAAGATAATACCAAAGAATTTGTGTTTGCAATCATTTTCAGGAGGAAACTGAGTATTATCTGACAGAATTGCAGGGGTGTCAATACTTTTGGCCACAACTGTACATAAATATATACATACATAAATACAGGTCCTTCTCAAAAAATTAGCATATAGTGTTAAATTTCATTATTTACCATAATGTAATGATTACAATTAAACATTCATATATTATAGATTCATTATCCACCAACTGAAATTTGTCAGGTCTTTTATTGTTTTAATACTGATGATTTTGGCCTACAACTCCTGATAACCCAAAAAACCTGTCTCAATAAATTAGCATATCAAGAAAAGGTTCTCTAAACGACCTATTACCCTAATCTTCTGAATCAACTAATTAACTCTAAACACATGCAAAAGATACCTGAGGCTTTTAAAAACTCCCTGCCTGGTTCATTACTCAAAACCCCCATCATGGGTAAGACTAGCGACCTGACAGATGTCAAGAAGGCCATCATTGACACCCTCAAGCAAGAGGGTAAGACCCAGAAAGAAATTTCTCAACAAATAGGCTGTTCCCAGAGTGCTGTATCAAGGCACCTCAATGGTAAGTCTGTTGGAAGGAAACAATGTGGCAGAAAACGCTGTACAACGAGAAGAGGTGACCGGACCCTGAGGAAGATTGTGGAGAAGGACCGATTCCAGACCTTGGGGAACCTGAGGAAGCAGTGGACTGAGTCTGGTGTGGAAACATCCAGAGCCACCGTGCACAGGCGTGTGCAGGAAATGGGCTACAGGTGCCGCATTCCCCAGGTAAAGCCACTTTTGAACCATAAACAGCGGCAGAAGCGCCTGACCTGGGCTACAGAGAAGCAGCACTGGACTGTTGCTAAGTGGTCCCAAGTACTTTTTTCTGATGAAAGCAAATTTTGCATGTCATTCGGAAATCAAGGTGCCAGAGTCTGGAGGAAGACTGGGGAGAAGGAAATGCCAAAATGCCTGAAGTCCAGTGTCAAGTACCCAGTCAGTGATGGTGTGGGGTGCCATGTCAGCTGCTGGTGTTGGTCCACTGTGTTTCATCAAGGGCAGGGTCAATGCAGCTAGCTATCAGGAGATTTTGGAGCACTTCATGCTTCCTGGCACCTGCTCACAGTGCCAAAACCACTGGTAAATGGTTTACTGACCATGGTATTACTGTGCTCAATTGGCCTGCCAACTCTCCTGACCTGAACCCCATAGAGAATCTGTGGGATATTGTGAAGAGAAAGTTGAGAGACGCAAGACCCAACACTCTGGATGAGCTTAAGGCCGCTATTGAAGCATCCTGGGCCTCCATAACATCTCAGCAGTGTCACAGGCTGATTGCCTCCATGCCACGCCGCATTGAAGCAGTCATTTCTGCCAAAGGATTCCCGACCAAGTATTGAGTGCATAAATGAACATTATTATTTGATGGTTTTTTTGTTTGTTATTAAAAAACACTTTTATTTGATTGGACGGTTGAAATATGCTAATTTATTGAGACAGGTTTTTTGGGTTATCAGGAGCTGTAGGCCAAAATCATCAGTATTAAAACAATAAAAGACCTGACAAATTTCAGTTGGTGGATAATGAATCTATAATATATGAAAGTTTAATTGTAATCATTACATTATGGTAAATAATGAAATTTAACACTATATGCTAATTTTTTGAGAAGGACCTGTACATTCACACACACATTCGATAGGAAAATCCTTCCTTCCTTATTTCCCTGCCAACTTTAATTTTTTTTCTTGCATCACACAGTGAGAGAGAGCAAAGCGTAAGAAGAGAACCCCAAAAACCCATAGAAGGGAGGGAATAAAGAAGGATGCTGTCGTGGGTTCATGAAAATCAAGTTACCGGTAAGTAATTATTTTTTCCCATCCCGACCACAGCACCATACAAGAGATGTAAAAGAAAGCCTTAGGGAGGGACCACCGCTTGAAGAACCTTTCTCCCAAAGGAAAGATTGGAGGAACCCAAATCCAACCGGTAGTTTTTAAAAAAAGGTGGGTGGGGAAAACCAAGTTGCTGCTCTACAAATCTGTTCAAGAAAGGCATTGGCCCTTTCTGCTCACGAGGTAGATACCACTCTTGTAGAGTGGGCTTTCAAAATTCTCAGGAGTGGTGTGTCCGCCTGAAGAATAGGCTAGAGAAAATGCCGATCTAAACCATCTAGCAAGGGTCCCTTTCGATGCTGACTGGCCTTTGTTTGGACCCTGAAAAAGAATAAAGATAGGTAGGTTTTCCGCAACCCAGATGTGTTTTCTAAGTATTGTACTAAACACCTTCTGATGTCAAGGGAATGAAATCTAGCTTCCTTCTTATTTCTAGTCATTACAAAAAGAAGGTAAAATAATCTCTTGAGACTTATGAAAGGATGAGGACACCTTAAGGAGAAAGGCTGGGTCCGGTCTAATGACCACTCTATCAGAGAATATTGGTAACTGGTTGGTTAAATGATTGAGCTTGTAATTCCCCTATCCTTCTAGCTGAGGTGAGGGCAACCAGTAGGATAGTTTTATACGTCAGAATTTTAGGCTGTACATCCGCTAAAGGCTCAAATGGGGATCCAGTTAGAGCGTCTAAAACTAGATTAAAGGTCCCTTAGTGGAACCTGAGATAGAGCCACAGGCCTAGACCTGCTCACCAACCGTATGAACCTCACTATCCATGGGTACCTTTCTGTAAGAATTCTAAGATCTTAGAACACGGTACTGGGTTACTCGTATAGGGATCTATCGAAGGTAAAAATTAAAAATGCTCCCAGACGCTTGCAAAAATCTTAGTTGTTAAATCCTTTCTACACCCCAGAAGGGTAAAAACTAGATTTTTTGAAAACCCTTTAACTCCAGGAGCTGCCACTCAAACGCCAAAAGCAAATTGCTTCCCCTTGGATAAACCACTTGACCCTTGGACAGGAGGTCCACAATATCCAGGAGAACCCATGGATCTGCCACTGTCTTTAGTCTTAACCAAGTGAACCATGTACTTTTGGGCCAAAAGGGTGTTATAAGGATCTCCTCGGCTCGGTCTGACAATCTTCCTTAGAACTAACGGAATCAGGGAGATTGGTGGAATGGCATATGCCAAGTCCTGAGACCACTTGTGAAGCAAATGATTGTTGATCAGGCGGGAAACCATCACTACTATCTGGTCTATTTTCTTCTCCGAGAGAAAAGACCTCTAATTGCATAAATCTAGCAGAGTCCCCAGAAATACTTGTCTTTGCTCCGGAATCACTTTTGATTTCCTTTCATTTAACAGCCATCCCAGGAAGTTAGGACGCTGGTCACGAGATTTACCACCTGACTGCAGAGTAATTTTATTTTCCCCACTATCAGGAAGACGTCTAAACGTGGGCTGAACAACAAGTCTTTCTCAGATATGGGCCGACATCTCAGCTATCATTTTTGTGAACACCCTTGGGACCATGGACAACCCAAAGGGAAAAGCTTGAAACAGAAAAAGCAGCCAGTTTCCCTGGATGTTTACTGCCACCCTCATGAATCTCTGATGTTCCTGAAGTAGAGGAACATGGTAATTCGCATCCAGGAGATCTAATAGTGCCATGATGTATTCTTAAATGAGAAGTTTCACCACTGTTCTTAAGGAGCAGTCTGTTTTTTCCTGTAAAAAAGCCGACTGTAGAATCTTCACCCTTTTTCTGGCTCCGGCACCTGAGTAAGTACCCTCTTCTGTGCTAAGGAGGGGACTCTTCTGCTCTAAGTTCTGTTATTCTACTTTCGAGGACTAGAGCCTTGCGAGCAGAACTGGATAAAGTGCACGAGTGGGTCACGAGTCTCACTAACTGAAAACTTCAAATACAGTTTAAACAACAACCACAAGACTGATTTAATCAACCAATGTGTCATTTTTGTGTGAGTATAGCAGCACCAACCTGACACTGTCTGTAGGTTACTGAGCAAAATCCTGCTGACAGGTTCTCTTTAAAGGGAACCTGTCAGCAGGATTGTGCTGAGTAACCTAAAGACAGTGTCAGGTTGATGCTGCTATACTCATAAAAATGATACATTGGTTGATGAAATCAGTCTTGTGGTTGTTGTTTCATTTTCAGTTTTGAGTT
Organism: Ranitomeya variabilis; assembly: GCF_051348905.1. Classification (NCBI taxonomy): domain Eukaryota; kingdom Metazoa; phylum Chordata; class Amphibia; order Anura; family Dendrobatidae; genus Ranitomeya; species Ranitomeya variabilis. Next base: position 54,883,402 of record NC_135235.1, on the reverse strand, counting down.
AATGATATGCTCGTGCTTTGGGGAGGCCTGTGAGGGTCTTCATGTGGTGTTCTGATTAGGTATTCACCAGTATGACTTCTGACAGGTCACTGATCCCTCAATGACCTGTCCTCTAGTTTACATAATGAATATTATAAATATTTTTAAAAAATAAACAAATAATCACCTTCTGCAGGCATGCGCCGGCGGCACTCCAGCATGATCACATCTATAATGTGTATTTAATTACTGTTTTTGATGGCATACATAATTTAAGAAAGAAAAAAAATCAGTCTTGCTAGAGAAAAACTAAAAATTGCCGCCTCCAAGATGGCGCCACCAACGCCTCCGCAGTAGCATCTATCAGATCGTCGATAGCTGCTACTGCACAGGCGGCGCCATCTTACTGGAGACAATTTTTTTTTCTCTAGCAAGATGGCGCTGCCTGCGCAGTAGCAGCTATCGGCGATTCGATAGATTCTACTGCGCAGGTGGCACCATCTTGAAGGAGGAAATTTTCTTTTTTCTCTAGCAAAATGGCGCAGCCGACGCCTGCACAGTAGCAGCTATCGGATCACCGATAACTGCTACTGCGCAGGCGCGGCTGGCACCATTTTCAGACTGATTTTTTTTTTTTAAATATATATAATATTCATTATGTAACCTAAGGGGCAGGTCAGAGAGGGATCTGACCTGTCAGAAGGTGACCTGGTGAATACCTAATCAGAGCGCAACATGAAGACCCCCACAGGCTGCCCCAGAGCACGGGCATATCATTAGCTAAAAACTGAAAATAGAGATTAAACAACAACCACAAGACGGATTTCATCACCAGGTATCATTTTAATCAGTATAACGGCGCCGACCTGACACTGTGTGCAGGTTACTTTAAGCAAACTCCTAACCTCTGTTTTTACAACAAGTTATTCAAAAGGGATGTGGATTCTTCTGCCACTGTCTTCTCTATGAAAGGTTGGCACAACGTTTTGTTATACGATGGCAACAATTTGGCTCTACAAAGTGCACATTCCTTATTCTTTGATTAACTCAGTGCTTTTCTAGGCCTGTCCTATAATAAAATAAATTCAAGGGACACAGTATTAAAATAAAGTTAAAAAGGGGTATTAAACTCACCCACCCCAGCAGCAGGAAACCACCGTGCACGGAGGAGCAGCTTCTTCCACAACATCTCTGGTCTGGCTCCCTTCCTCCATTCTCTTGCTCCACTGGTGCAGCCAAGAATGGTAGGGGAAGAGCACCTTTCAGAATATGAGGAGCCATTTTCAAAATTCCCACCTCTGGGGCAGCCGTGACCCCCTAGGCCACGAACCCAGACATAAAGTCAGACGCTGGCCACCTTCCCCTGCATATATATGAGCACGACATAGTGTGGCTCTCAGGATGGAAGGAAGGGGATGTACCCACCTTCTAAGCCGCTCTGCTTGAGCTGCGGTCGGCGCTCCCTCAACCTCAGGGAATTCGCGGCTATTTTGGCCTCCCGGACAGAACAGGGGAGAGGGAAACTTAAAGGGCGCCTCAACACCGCAGTACCGGGGGATTAACTGATCCATCCCCCGACCGGGCGGAGAAGTGAGTGTCCAAAATCCCTGATATCCCCAGGGACTGTAGGTCTCCCTCCTAGGACAGGAAACCACTGAAATGGGAAGAGAGGCTCCACCTTGCAGTATAGGGAGTTACCTGATCCATCACCCGACCAGGGGGAAAAGTGAGGTCCGAAGTTCCTGGTATCCCCAGGGACTGTAGGTCTCCCTCCTAAGACAGGAAACCACTGAAAAGGGAAAAGAGGCTCCTCCTTTTAAATCTGTAGGTTTCCTGTCCTTTCTCGTATGTTGCAGTCGTGGGGGAAAAAAAATGATATATATATCTCGATGTCTGAGATCCGAAATCTTATTCCTGAGAAATCCTCGTTTTTCTTAATATGTAAATGAGCTGTTAATATCTATGGGCCGGACATAGATCTCCCAGAGATTCTGCAGCCAGGGCTTGTTTCAGATAAAGAGGGCGTTATCAGTGTGAGACATGTAATGGCTGACAGTCTGCTCTCCTGATCCACAAGTCTCTCACTGGTAATGCCTCCTTTCATATACAATAACTTCTGAAGGCATATTCTCAGGGAGATCTATGTCCGGCCCATAGATCATAACTAGTGATGAGCGAGTATACTCATTGTTCGGGTTTTCCAGAGCACGCTTGGGTGGTCTCTGAGTATTTTGGGCATTCTCGGAAATTTCGATTTTGTCCATGCAGCTGCATGATTTACGGCTGCTAGCCAGCATGATTACATGTGGGAATTCTCTAGCAACCAGGCACCCCCCACATGTACTCAGCCTGGCTAGCAGCAGTAAATCATGCAGCTACGTGGACAAAATCGAAATCTCCAAGCACTCACAAATACTCGGAGACCACCCGAGCGTGCTCGAGAAAACCCAAGCAAAGAGTGTACTCGCTCATCACTAATCATAACAGGTCATTTACATATTAAGAAAAACGTGGATTTTTCTGGAGTAAGACATTGGATCGCAGATATCAAGGTACCATTTTATTCATCTTTCTATGATCTAAATGGTCATACAGACGGCTTAGGAGGGTTGATCCTACTGACAGATTCCCTTTAATAGAGTTGTCTGGCTAAATAATATTGAAGAGCTAACGGTGTAATAGGTCAGCAGTATAAGATCAAGGAGGGTCCAACACCCGGCACCCCTCACAATCAGCTGTGAACACTGAAGAGCACGGCCCTGAAGACTGTCTAGGGCCTGATGAGGAGAAATGAAGATCATCTCCCATTCTCATCTGTAGTACCCGGAAGCACATCCCACCAGGATAGGTCGTCAGTATTATTTGCCTGGACAAACCCCTTGAAGAAAGGAGTAGTCGATTATTATGCAATATTTTGTTCAGTAACAGTATAAGATCTTCCAATGGTCGAGGATCAGGTCCCACCTCAATGTCTGGTCGGTCTGCAGGATTTTCCTGTTGCATGGAGTCCAGGATGGAACTTAAATCTTGGCAAAATTCGGTCTCGGTATCTGCGTCGACCACAAACTCTATTGCTGCTTTAAGTGTTGCCCCCAAAGAATAAATATGTCCCTGTAGAAGGAAGATTATATGAGCACAGGGAGGTACAGGTCCAAATAAATGGATATTAATTCACCTAAATAACTGAAAAATGCTAAACTGGTGGATCAGATACGGCATCAGGAAGCTAAGAGATAATGAAGTTGTCCAGGCTAGGAACTCTAAACCCGAGGTGGAGCTTTTACAAAGTGTATCTCGTTCTGGAAGACTTGTCCTGTCCTGCAATACATAGACAACCCACTGATTTGCACGTTCATTGTGTAATACTTCACTTCACCTGCGGGAGTGCTGCAGAAGAAATTAACACTTGTTGTTGGGTGGCTCACGGACCAGGAGGTCTCAGCAGGGGAAACTCAGTAATCAATTTACTGTAACCTTAATTTGGCAGATACCAGAGTTCTTACACATCCACCCCACACGTACCTCTATGGTGTTACCAGTCAGATCAAACTCCGGAGGTACAAAGGCCCCTTCAGGATCATCTAGAAGAGAAAATGTAACCCAGATTCATAATTACTTTACCGAATTCTTTGTAGTGGATATCGCTCCTTACGTTTTTCATAAATCAGATCAAACAGAAATTGTGACAGCTAAAATATGCAAAAAACACAACACAATGAATATTTCATATAAGACTACACACAAAAAAAAGGGTTATTCCCAAATTCTAAAGTTATCTTCTGTTTTTGAGATAGGTGATAACTAGTGATGATCGAGTGCTCATTACTCGAGTTTCTCCGAGCATGCTCGGGTGGTCTCCGAGTATTTTGGGCGTGCTCGGAGATTTAGTTTATGACATGATTTGCAGCTGCTAGACAGCCTGAATACATGTGGGGATTCCCTAACAAACAGGCAACCCCCACATGTATTCAGGCTGGCTAGTAGCCGCAAATCATGCAGCTGCGGGAACACAAACTAAATCTCCGAGCACGCCCAAAATACTCAGAGGACCGCCGAGCATGCTCGGAAATCTCAAGTAACGAGTATACCTGCTCATCACTAGTGATAACTTATTGATCAATTGGGATCCTGATTGCTGGGACCCCCAACGATCAGGAGAACGGGGCTCTGGTTCCCAGGAGCCCCCGCTCCATACATCCGAACCAAAAGTCACTCTTCAGGAATAAGTTATGGATGATTTCATTGTGCCATTTGGTCACGCCCCGACATGGGCGGGGTATATGTACACACCGCCCCTTTTCTACTCAGAACAAGGCATTTCTCAATTTATGAATAAATTAACAGATGGATGTCACCAGTTAGGGTTAATCCTTGCACACTGTCCAATAAGCTCCTGGGTAGCAACCAGTTTTGTGGAGGTAGGGGGGACAGAAATCTTTACTTAACCACTTCAGGACCATCCACAGACTTCTTAAACGTTCAGGCGGTCCGGCTGCTACTCTGCAGTGACGTTATAAAATGTCACTGCACAGTAATGCATGTACGCTATTTACACAGTAACTGGAACTTGCTATACGCAGTGGTCTTGTGATCGCTGTGTATAGAGGGGGTATGGGGAGGAGACCCCATCAGCTTTGCTATACTACCAGGAGGCCACATTTCCCCTGCAACCGAGGCTAATGTACAAACCCCAGTTAGAGGGGAAACAACATGAAAATAATAATATTTAAATATTGAAATGCCCTTGTTTTTTTACGATCTTATAGGGGAACACAATGTGTAAAGTAAGTGAAAAATAAAATTAAGAAACAAATAAAATGCCATAGTCAATCCAAATTGCTGTCACTACCACTAACCGCGTAAAAAAAAAAAAAAACGTGTTCACTATATAAAAAAGTGTTACAGAACCGGGAATTAAATTTAAAATGTAATTTAGCGGTCCTTTGTGGCCATGTCCCACGTATTATGAAAAAAAATTCAACAATTACTTGAAAATCCATACGAGAAATACATTTTACTGCATACACAAAAAAAACATGAAAATGTGCCTGGTCAGGTATGGGGGTAAAAGGGTCGGTCTTAAATTTGCTACTAGAAAAAGAAAAAAAAAAAAGTTGGAGAGGAGACAATACAGCACCCCACTATGGCAGGCCCATACAGCGCCCCACTATGGCAGGCCCATACAGCGCCCCACTATGGCAGGCCCATACAGCACCCCACTATGGCAGGCCCATACAGCACCCCACTGTGGCAGGCCCATACAGCGCCCAACTATGGCAGGTCCATACAGCGCCCCACTATGGCAGGCCCATACAGCGCCCCACTATGGCAGGCCCATACAGCGCCCCACTATGGCAGGCCCATACAGCACCCCACTATGGCAGGCCCATACAGCACCCCACTGTGGCAGGCCCATACAGCGCCCAACTATGGCAGGTCCATACAGCGCCCCACTATGGCAGCCCCATACTGCACCCCACTGTGGCAGGCCCATACAGCGCCCCACTATGGCAGGCCCATACAGCGCCCCACTATGGCAGGCCCATACAGCACCCCACTATGGCAGGTCCATACAGCGCCCCACTATGACAGGCCCATACAGCGCCCCACTATGGCAGGTCCATACAGCGCCCCACTATGGCAGGTCCATACTGCACCCCACTGTGGCAGGCCCATACAGCGCCCCACTATGGCAGGCCCATACAGCGCCCCACTATGGCAGGCCCATACAGCGCCCCACTATGGCAGGCCCATACAGCGCCCCACTATGGCAGGCTCATACAGCGCCCCACTATGGCAGGCCCATACAGCGCCCCACTATGGCAGGCCCATACAGCGCCCCCCATGGCAGGCCCATACAGCACCCCACTATGGCAGGCCCATACAGCGCCCCCCATGGCAGGCCCATACAGCGCCCCACTATGGCAGGCCCATACAGCGCCCCACTATGGCAGGCCCATACAGCGCCCCACTATGGCAGGCCCATACAGCGCCCCCCATGGCAGGCCCATACAGCGCCCCACTATGGCAGGTCCATAAGCAATAAATCAAGCACTCACACCTCCCCTGCATTTAGATGGGACACTACAGAGCCTGTTTGTCAGGATTTTGGGCGTCCATCTGCTGGTATAGTGAATAACTTTCAATTTTGGGAATACCCCCTTAATTACTTATTTTAAAAAATCCCCAAAAATGGCGTTAAAGGTGCACTTTTTTTTTACAATTGCAGTCCATCGAATTCACCCTATGCAATATTGTGTTGAAAAAGGCAAACAGTCAATTAATTAAAAAAAATAATCACTTTTCATTCCTAGAACTTGCTGCGTTTTGTATGAGAACCTGATAGAATCGCTGTCCCGTTGTCATTGAGAGTTTCGCTCGGGGACCGGGCACTGGCGGGTGAAGACTTACCGCTACCTGGCACTGGCGGGTGAAGACTTACCGCTACCTGGCACTGGCGGGTGAAGACTTACCGCTACCTGGCACTGGCGGGTGAAGACTTACCGCTACCTGGCACTGGCGGGTGAAGACTTACCGCTGAGCTGCTCCATGAAGCAGACGTTGCCGCTGGTGTTAAATGCCAGGGTGTCTGGAGTAATGCACAGCGTCTGGAAGATGGCGGCGTGAGAGATGTCCTTCATGGAGTAGCAGCACTCCAGGCAGATTGCCCAAATCTCCTGCTCAGCCAGACAGTTATCTCGGAGTGACAGGATATCAGCCAAGGACACGTTTTCCTGCCAAGACATTTCACAGCACTTCAGTAATGGCGCGCACTCAGCGTTATTCACCGGGTATTAAAAAAAATAAACGACTGCGACCGGAGAAATGGAGCCGCAGTACAGCACAGTCCACACGACCCAGATGGTGTAATAAACTAAATCTGTCAGCAGGTGTTTGCCATGTAGGGGCTGAGACCCTGATTCCGGCGATGTGTCACTTTCTGGTCTGCATGCTGCCATTTTCATACAATCTCTGATTTCTCTGCTGCAGATCTAGCAGTGCTCTAAATGCTGAGCTCTGTATAACCCCGCCCACACTCCTGATTGGCAGCATTCTGTGTACACTGTGCATAGGCGGAAAGCTGCCAATCAGTGGTGAGGTTACTCAGAACAGGAGGACTAGGGGCATGAGACACCTAGACCTGTAGTGATAACCTCCTGCTGATAAAACATTTATTGAAAAAGCAACACACAGCCTAATAAAATGATATCTCGCTGGAATCAGGGTCTCAGCCCCTACATTATTTTGATTTCAGATTACATACTGCTGACAAATTTCCTTTAAATGGAGTTGGGTGCTCATTTCCATGAAGATGACCGCTCTAGCTCATGTGGTCATCAACACTGTGTATACATGTGGCGGAACGGCAGCATGCAGGTAGGCACTGGGTATGGCTCAAACACTTTATTTCGCTTTTAAATCCAAAATTCAAGCCACATTGTGAACTACATTTAGTTAAATGCAGCAACGTTTCGGGTAGTAAACCCTTCGTCTGGTGTAAAGTAGTCAAAGAAAGTAGAAGAGGATGGCCGCGTCAAGAGGATGGCCGCGTCAAGAGGATGGCCGCGTCAAGAGGATGGCCGCGTCAAGAGGATGGCCGCGTCAAGAGGATGGCCGCGTCAAGAGGATGGCCGCGTCAAGAGGATGGCCGCGTCAAGAGGATGGCCGCGTCAAGAGGATGGCCGCGTCAAGAGGATGGCCGCGTCAAGAGGATGGCCGCGTCAAGAGGATGGCCGCGTCAAGAGGATGGCCGCGTCAAGAGGATGGCCGCGTCAAGAGGATGGCCGCGTCAAGAGGATGGCCGCGTCAAGAGGATGGCCGCGTCAAGAGGATGGCCGCGTCAAGAGGATGGCCGCGTCAAGAGGATGGCCGCGTCAAGAGGATGGCCGCGTCAAGAGGATGGCCGCGTCAAGAGGATGGCCGCGTCAAGAGGATGGCCGCGTCAAGAGGATGGCCGCGTCAAGAGGATGGCCGCGTCAAGAGTCCAATGTTCACTGTTGTTTTCAATAAAGGTAGGCCACCAGTGCAGAGGACCCACTGTTTGTACATTGGGTCCCCTGCGCAGGAGGTCTACCTTTATTGAAAACAACAGTGAAGATTGGAGTTGTGACCGCCATTGTTTGTACATCTGGTCCATTGTGGCAGACAGTTTGACTTTAGGAAAATAAATCGAATACCTCGGAATCCTGATCCAGCTAACATCTTCTACTCTCAATAATGACTTTTAAGCCTGATGAAGGGTATATTACCCAAAACGTTGGTGCACTTCCCTAGCTGATTTTGGCGGGGTAGATTCTGCTGGCCAAGACTACATTACGCAGTAAAACATTTGCAAGGAGTTTGTTTGTTTTCTCTGGGATCTACGGTTGCCTCCCACACTCCAAAGACATACTGATAAGGAATTTAGACTGTGAGCCCCATCATGGACAGCGATGATAATGTCTCTAATGCACTGTGGAATAAGATGGTGCTATATAAATAAGAATAAATCAATGACATATTATATTGCAGCTATTCATGTAATACACTGACAGTACAAGCCTCCATGGAGAAGTGCCCATTGCAGCAGCCCATATTGCCTTATAGAAGGGGTATTAGACGTCCATCGAAGAACTGGATTCTGTGAAAATTACATATAGAAAAAATACACCTCGGTCATAATGTTTGTCTGTTTTTTGTTCTTATTTTAATACATTTCTTCCTGTGAGATCACAAAGCACATCACCAAATTTTTATCTGCATATACAAGTCCCCTTTTTGGCAAACCACCTCCCATTTGCACCCTGTTCTCGGCTCAAGAATAAGGGCAGTGTCTGAGGGTGCTGCAAACTAACGTCAAGGCAGGGCATAGGGGGTCGCAGCCTTGATGAAAGTCAGTGTGGCACCTGTAGACATGCGTACATTTTGGGAGTCCAGGAGGATTTCACGCTTTCTAATTAACGGCTGGGAGGCAGCCTTACTTAACCCTGCCGCTCCTGCTGTCTCTCTGCAGGGAGGGGTCACAATATAAAGTAACTTTTCAGAATAAGATGTCCTGTGTGTGTAAATGAGGAATAACACTAATTCCAGCCGCTATATGACTTGTATCCGGCATTTTCACGAGTTTTCTCCTCTGCAGCCTCCACCTCTCTGCATTTTACTCTGAGCTGGTGGGTGGTGACTAACTGCTATCATTTCCCCCATACACTGAACACTAAAACATGATGATCCCTGCTCTTTATCCATTTATCACAGAGAAAAGCAGCAGCAGCATGGAGGAAATGACACAGCAGTATTGAGCTGTGTAAGTGTGAACTCGGTTCTGGTTGTGAGGTAAAAGACTTGTTAGAAAGCTCAGCACAATCTTTCTGCATCTCCCGTTGCTTTTTTTCTCACTCTGTTCTCCATTCCTTTCCCCTCCACTCTCCATAGAGTAGAATAGCTTGTGCAATCTGACACCTCACTGGGTTAGCAGTTCTTTTTACAAGACTCAAGTAGGCTGTTTTTTTCCCCTAGAGTAGATGACAAATTCAGGAAGCAAAAGAGAAAAAGAAATGGCTCATAAGTGGAGAAACAAGATTTCTTTGATACGGTAGCTTTTTAATCTAAGTAAATTCATACGTACTATTGATTTACGCAAATTTTTGTAGAAAATAGAATTAGACTTCGGTTTCTAGGAACCTTCCAAGACAGCAGTATCAGAGAAGTCTCCCCGCCCTAATAGGGGACAGGAAACAAAGAGGTTAAATACCCCTCCCCTTCCTGCAACCACCAGTGTTTTTTCTGGACACAGTAGCATGAATAGTTACCACTTAAGTGCAGGAATCATCCAATAAGAATATCAGATAGGGAGGGAAATTAGTGCTGTCGTGGAAGGTTCCTAGAAACCGAATTACCGGTAAGTCTAATTCTATTTTCTCCAGTCACCTTCCACGATAGTAGTGTCGGAGTAATGCCAACAGCTAATTTCTAGGGAGGGACAACTGCCTGCAGAACGCGTCTGCCAAACAATAGGTCCCTATTAAAATTTATTCTGTAGTGCCTGGTGAATGTATGGACTGATGACCAGGTGGCGGCTCTGCATATCTGATCAGACGATGTGCTCCCTCTCTCTGCCCAGGAAGTCGAAACTGAACGGGAGGAGTGGGCTTTCAGCGATGCCGGGGGTGCAAGCTTCTGGGATGAATATGCAAGACAAATGGCCTGTTTGATCCAGTTAGCGATCGTACTTTTAGCTGCTTTTTTGCCTTTATTCCGTCCTGACAACTGGACGAATAGGTTTTGGTCTATCCTCCAACTTTCCGTTTGTTGGAGGTAAAAAAGGACCACCCTGCGGACATCCAGGGTGTGAAAGGCTTCTTCCTTCGGATTGGAGGAATTTGGACAGAATGAGGGTAGAACGATATCTTGACTTCTGTGGAAATCCGAGACCACCTTAGGCATAAAGGAAGGATCTAGCCTAGAGATTATGCTATCCATGGTTATGGTTAGGTATGGCTCCTGTACTGACAAGGCCTGCAGCTCTCCTATACACCTCGCGGTAGTGATTGCTACCAGGAAGACAGTCTTAGGGGTCAGGTTTTTTAAGCTCATGGTTGCTAAGGGTTCAAAGAGGTCCCCGGTCAGACTATGTAGGACAAGGTTCAAATCCCAAGGAGGGGGTCCGGACATGGAGTCTGGGGCGAATCCTAGTTGCAGATGTCATGAAATGTCTAACCCAACGGTGGCTTGCTAAATCTTGGTCAAAGAAGGAATTAAGTGCCAACACCTGAACCTTTAGGGTACTAGGTGAGAGTCCTAGATCCAGTCCCTTCTGAAGAAATTCTAAGATTTGTGCAATATTGGGATGGAACGGATCGGGTTTGTTTGGGAAACACTAGGATGAAAATTTTTTCCAAACCTTGCCATAGATGGCGTTGGTTATTGGTTTTCTACTTTTTTGCAGGGTCTGAATTACGTCATTTGAGAGACCTCTGGCTCTCAGAATCTCGGCCTCAGTAACCAGGCTGCCAGTTTCAACCTGTGTAAGTCTGGGTGTAGCAGGGGTCCCTGCTGAAGAAGGCCGACTACCTGGGGCAGAAGTATCGGGCCTTCTAGAGACATGTCCATCAATGCGCCATACCAGCTTCTTCCTGGCCACATCGGTGCTACCAGAATCGTTGTGACTCGGTCTGCCCGTATCTTTTGTAGTGTTCTTGGTAACATAAGAATTGGCGGGAAGGCGTTTGCCAGAGCAAACTTCCAAGGATGGGAGAAGGCATCCAGTCCTCGCGCTTCGCTTGAAGGGTTGAGGGAGAAGAAAGTGCTTGACTTCGTGTTCTGATTGTTGGCAGACAGATCCACATTGGGACTTCCCCACCTCCGGACCAGGGATTGGAATAATTCTTGGTTTAGGGACCATTCTCCAGGATGGAAATCTCTCCTGCTGAGGAAGTCCACCTGGGCATTGTCTGATCCCTTTATGTGCACTACCGTGATGGATAGGAGGTGTTTTTCTGCCCAGGAAAAAAAAATCCTTTGCAGCGGTTAATTTCAGGCTGGTGTATTTCGTGCCTCCCTGGTGTCGGAGATAGGCCACTGTAGTCGTGTTGTCGGACATTATACGTACATGGTGACCTTGGATGAGGATAGATGCGGCTTTTAGCGCCTCCTCCACCGATTTTAGTTCCATCAGATTTGAGGAGCTGGACCTGATGTTTGGGGGCCACAACCCTTGGAAGTGGGAACCTTCTACGATGGCGCCCCAGCCTCTCTGGCTTGCATCCGTTGTGAGCACCTTCAGAGGAAGTTGATCCCAGCTGACTCCTTGTTGAAGGTTTTGGGAGTTCAGCCACCATGAAAGGGAGGATTTTACGTGAGTGGGAAGAGGAATCCTCCTTGTTAATGCATTCTGGCATCCTTTCGAATGCATCAGGATGTGGGACTGAAGGACTCTTGTGTGAGCCTGGGCCCAGGAGATTGCTTGGATGCATGACGTCAATGAGCCCAGGATTGACATCGAGTCTCTTAAGGTCGGGGTCCTCTGATTCCTGAATCTGGAAATCCTGTGGACGAGATCGAGTTGACGGTCCCTGGGTAAGAAGGACATTCTTTCCCCTGAGTCCAGAAGAATTCCTAAGAATTTTTCCTCGAAGATCTCCAAGTTCGGAATCCACCCCAGGGATCTCAGGATATCCAGGACCTTCGTCACATCCAGATTCAGACGAGGAATGGATGGAGCGACAATAAGAAAATCGTCCAGATACGGGATGATACAGATCCCCTGTTGTCGGATGAAGATCACTGCTTCTGACATGATCTTGGTAAAGACCCGTGGAGCTGACGAGACTCCAAATGAAAGGACATTGAATTGATAATGGCTGACTCGATGGTCTTGGGCCACTGTAAATCTGAGGAACTTCCTGTGGTCGGGATGTATCGACACATGATAATATGCGTCCCTCAGATCTATCGTAGCCATTACCCAGTCCTGACCAATAAGCGGGATTGCTGATTTGATTGATTCCATTTTGAATCTTCGATACTTGATCACCTGATCTAGGGGTTTCAGGTTTATGATGATCCGGTGTTTCCCAGAGGGCTTTTTTTTACCAGAAATAGGTGAGAATAGTGACCCTCTCCCATTTGCTGATATGGTACCCGGGAGATTACTCCTGCCTGAAGCAGACCGTGAAGATCTGAAATCAGGGATTCTCGAAGGTGTGGAGACTGTAGGGAGGTAATTGTTAAACGGTGAGGAGGAGGACTCTCGAATTCTAACCTCAGGCCTTCCTGAATGGTACGCAGGACCCACTGATTTGAGGTGTTGGCCTGCCATTGGGAGAGAAAGCCCAAGAGTCGGCCCCCGACCGGAGAGCAGCCATTGCTTCTCAGGGGTTTGCTGATGTTGGGGGACAAGGATGTTCCTGGTTTTACCCCCTTTGGGGTAGCTCCACCGACCTGTTTTACCTTTACCCCTGTAATCTCTCTGGGGAGCTTGCTCACGGGAGGGACGAAAAAAGCGTTTCCTAGAGTTTCTCTGCTCCGGAAAAGCTTTCTTTTTATCTGTAGCCTTGTACCTGTACAGACTCAGCGGAAGCATCCGCAAGGAACCCTGTTGCCTTCTGAAGAAGTGGTAGAGAGTTTAGTATCTCTTCCCTTGATGTCCACTGAGAAAGGTGATTCTCTAAAGTACGTAGCCAGAGAAATAGGGATCTGGCAACACATGTTGAGGCCACATTTGTTTTCAGTAGATTAGTGGATGTGTCCCAGGATTTCCTTAACAAGCTCTCGATTTTCCAATCCATAGGATCTTTGAGCTGAGAGGAATCCTCAAACGGAAGAGCCGTCTTTTTGGTTACCCTAGACACCTGTACATCTACTTTAGGCGTTTCCCATAAAGAACAGTCCCCATCAAGAGGGAAACGATTCTTTAATTCTGACGGGACACTCAACCCTTTCTCAGGTAGGCCCCACTCATGAAGGACAAGATTTTCAATGTTTTCATGTAAAGGGAACCCCTTTGGGGTCCTGGGCTTTAACCCCCCAAACATATCATCCTGAACGGAGTGGCTCGCTACCTCCTCCTCCACCCCCATGGTGCCCCTCACCATGGAAATTAGCTCTTCCATATCTTCGGAAGAAAAAATATATTTTTTATTATCTGATCTGGGGGTGGAAGTAGAATCCTCATTCTCCCAAATGTCCTCCGAACCCGAGGTACGGATCTCGCCTGAGTCAGAATCAGAGTCCACAGGAGCCAACTTCCTTTTCTTAGGAGGAGGGGGCTGTGGTGTTGGGGCCTGGGAAAGGGCCGCCATAGAGGACTGGACTTCCTGTCTGATGACGGTTCTGATGCTGTCCAGAAAAGAGGGCTGTTCATTACGCAGCACTTCATCCGTGCATGGTTGGCAGAGCTTTTTCTTATAAGTGGCGGGAAGCTTGGACGCACATGCACCACACTTGCAGCTGGGCATCTTATCCTTTTTAGGGGCAGGGACCTTGTCTCCCTAAAACAAGAGAGAAAGGTGAACTAAGTCACTTTATAATTAATTGGCCAGCAAGGGACCTCATCCACTACTTACAGTAGGAGGGTGAACGCTGGGCTCTGCAGAAGCAGAGTGCAGGGGTTTGTCGCCGTCCATAAGGTCAGTCAGTCACCAGTCACAGAGGGGACATGGACGAATGAGCCTTACCTGGAGGCTTTTCCCCGACCAGGAATAAATAGTATAGAGGTCGCCAGCGAGTTTAGTGCTCCTCCTCCTCCCTAGGGTCCGTAGGGTGTGATGCATGTAACGCCCGTCATGGCTGCCGCAGGATTAGGATGCCGGCCGGCGTGCGCTCCAGCATAGGGAAAAAAAACGGAAGTTCGGGCACGTCACTTCCGCCTCCGGCAGCAGCGAGGAGGGAGGAGAAAGCTGGGGAGCTACAGGAGGACCCCGGTGAACTTCACCACCCCGCTTTACCCCCAGAGGAGGCACAGGAAGGGCGGGATAGGGGTCTCAAGTCACGCGGAGATGGGAGCAGTCACAGGAGGAGGAGAGCGGAGCCCCCGACCTCGACTGCCCGGCACATGCAGGTAACAGCGCTCCCGATCGCCGGCCACGGCAGCAATATCAGAAACCTCTTCATGCCCCACAGGGGACAGGAAAAACACTGGTGGTTGCAGGAAGGGGAGGAGGGGTATTTAACCTCTTTGTTTCCTGTCCCCTATTAGGGTGGGGAGACATCCTCCAATACTGCTGTCGTGGAAGGTGACTGGAGAAATTACAAATTCTTTTTAATTCAGATGCCTGCAGTTGGCTTGTGCCTAAAAACACAACTTTTGCTCCTTGGTTCAGCAGAAAACAAACCACTATCAAATTCAATAAATTGTACGAAGACACTGAGTATTATAGTGATTGTCCACTACTCAAACAATTCCTTCTCAATCCGTTTTCCCTTTATAAAATGACAACACATACTCATCTCCGATTCCGGTGCTGTTCCAGCGGTCTCGACCCTGTCTCTCCTGGGGATCACGTAATAGGATGCTGTCACATGATCCACGTGGCCAACCAGCAACTGTTGCACGCTCAGCGCCTTCGGACAAATTGCTTACTTCCGGAGTAAGTGAGCGCTGCTACTCTCTCTTCCTCCGCATGCAACATGTCCGAAGGCGAGGATAGTCCAACACCCGCTGATACGCCGCAGGGTTCATGTGACGGTACACTATTACGTGATTGAGAGACAGTGCCGGCACCGGAGTGGAGTGTAAGTGTTGTTAATTTAGAAGGGGGAAACGAACGGATTGAGATGGGGTTGTCCATGTAGTCTACAACCCCTTTAAATGGATACTTCCATTTCAACAAACTTTGTGTGAATCAATATTACTGAATATAGAAAACTTTGTTGTATACTTTAATCAGCGAAATATACATCTCTTTCCATTTATGAGCTCTTCCAAACCCCTTCGGAATTAATCATTCACTCTGAAAAACTATTAAAAATCCATCCAGACTGACTGCCAGCTCACTGAGGGATCACGTTACGGTTGCTTAATAAAGTGAATTGGAGAAGTAGAATGAGAGAGGCAGAGAGAGATTCTTCTGCTGCTTTCTAGTAAAGATTTACTCACACCAAGTGCTGGATTCACAGCTACACTGCACAGTTCTGCTTTATGTCCCCTCTTGTTCCTGCTTTTAGATATGTGCTACATAAAAGTCAGAAGAGCAGGAATCCCTCACATTTGTGTGTGCAGTACATGCAATACATCATGGTAGGTAGTCTCTACCCACTAGATAAGGCCTGCAGAGGGTGCTGGATTTACAGCTACACTGCACAGTTCTGCTTTATGCCCCCCCATGTTCCTGCTTTTAAATATGTGCTACATACAGTCAGAAGAGCAGGAATCCCTCATATCTGTGTGCGCAGTACATACGATACATCAGAGTAGGTGGTCTCTACCCACTACATGAAGCCAGCAAGGGGTGCTGGATTCACAGCTACACTGCACAGTTCTGCTTTATGTCCCCTCATGTTCCTGCTTTCAGATATGTGCTACATAAAGTCAGAAGAGCAGGAGTCCCTCATGTCTGTGTGTGTAGTATATGTGATACATCATGGCAGGTAGTCTCTACCCACTAGATGAAGCCAACAGAGGGGAAACCTAGTGAAAAATGTACAATATAAGTCAAATAATGTCCAGAAGTAGTGTTATTATTCATATACTTAAATGGTAGCTTATTCTATGCAAAAGCTACAGGTATCTGCTTAACAAATTGTCTAAACTATTGGCAGGAGAACACAGACTGGTCGCGGAGGCTCAGAAACGAGCGTCTGTTTTTCTAGTGTGTTCATGTATCAGGCACAGAGAGCGCAGACACTGAGCCTTGTATCGGTACAATTGGATTAGCCTCATTAATTGGAGGACAACCTTACACATCCCACACGCTGCTGACCTACATAACGCGCTGGTAAAAGCCGATCCACTATATTGTGTCTCGTGCTGCGACAGCTTTAAATACAGAAAAAAAATATGATAATTTCTAAGGAAAAGGAAGAGGAGCGAGCGCCGAGCATCTTTGATCTATAATTGAGTGATCAATGCATAACGTATGAAAAGAAACTTCTACATTTCTACTCTCGATACCAGGACTCCACTCAGGGGCGATTTCCTATGAAGAGGTTTCCTGGGTCTACCGATAACCGGTAGAGGCGAGACTGTGCGTCTTGAGACATTGCCCTAATTAATACTAATGAGCAATGTGCCACCTACGCACCAAAAACACAAGTACAAAAATACATTTTATAGTAAAAATAAGGGATACTTGACACTAAAACACCGGATTACGTACCGGTAATGCTCTTTTATAGAGCCACAACAGCACCCACTTGAGAGAGGGGATCCGCCCCTAGGAACAGGAAACCCTATGGAGAGATAAAAGGGGCGGCCCCCCTCGCTCCCACAGTTGGGTTACAGAGATTGCGAGGAACCGCCCACCAGATTTAGTAGGCAATATGATTTCATCAATTATCATTAGTTAATTTAGTATGGCTAACTATAAGAACCAAAAACACCCTTAATCGTGCTTTTATAAAAATAACTTAATAGGGTGGGAAGTGAAGGGGTGCTGTTGTGGCTCTATAAAAGAGCATTACCGGTACGTAATCCGGTGTTTTCTCTTCGCCACGACAGCACCCACTTGAGAGACTTACAGAGATAGTCATTTGGGAGGGATCACAGTGTTAAGAACTGATCTACCAAAAGACAGGTCAGATGAAGAAGATAAATCCAATCTATAGTGATTATAGAATGTAGTAGGAGAAGCCCAGGTTGCGGCCTTACATATCAGTTCTATTGGAACTTCCGCTCGCTCGGCCCAGGATGATGCTATCGCCCGAGTGGAATGTGCTTTTACAGTCTCAGGCGGGTTCTCCCCTTTGGATGAATAGGCCAGACATATTGCATCCCGAATCCACCGAGATAAAGTACCCTTCGTGATTCCATCTCCTTTCCTATGGCCCTGGAAGGAAATAAAGAGAGCCCTGCTCTTCCTCCAGGCGCTAGTTCTGTCTAAATAGGCTAATATGGCTCTCCTCACATCTAATGTGTGGTATTTTTGTTCTTCCTGATTCGTAGGGTTATCATAGAAGGAGGGAAGAAAAATTTCCTGTGACCTATGAAATTTAGTACATACTTTGGGCAAGTAGGAAGGGTCTGTTTTCAGGACAATTCTATCTGGATATACAGACATAAATGGTGGATCTATCGATAATGCCTGTATGTCACTTACTCTTCTAGCTGACACAAAAGCAACAAGGAGAGCTGTCTTGATGGAGACATGTTTTATGTGAGCTGAATTGACTGCTACATCCGGGTTGCGGCCATTCTGTATGCGCCTGCGCAGCCACCAGCATCAGCGCAGGCGCCGTCTCTCCTGAGTCACCCCGGAAGTTTGCGGTACTGCTTCCGGGGGATAATACACCGGACCCACGCTGCCTGCGCACCATCCGAGATGGCGCCGCAGGATCACCTTACCCCAGCGTTTCGGTCCCTGCAGGTCGGCTGGGTGAATTTTCGTGAGCCAGGCGACTCCCCGGACCTGGCCTCACGGTACCTGCCAGCAGAGGGGGGAAGCTACCATAGGACCCCCGACGCTGCTTCCAGCTTCTGGAGCCCTTGCCGTCCCATAAAGGTAAACCGCGCAAGCGGCATCCAGGCTGGGTATCCTCTTCTCTCCAC
Organism: Ranitomeya variabilis; assembly: GCF_051348905.1. Taxonomy (NCBI): domain Eukaryota; kingdom Metazoa; phylum Chordata; class Amphibia; order Anura; family Dendrobatidae; genus Ranitomeya; species Ranitomeya variabilis. The sequence goes on along the minus strand of NC_135235.1, from coordinate 54,865,242 downwards.
GCGTCTCCCGTAGGAACAGGAAACCAACTGTGGGAGCGAGGGGGGCCGCCCCTTTTATCTCTCCATAGGGTTTCCTGTTCCTAGGGGCGGATCCCCTCTCTCAAGTGGGTGCTGTCGTGGCGAAGAGAAAATACTAAAATGGATGTGTGCCACATGGTGGGACTGGACGTGTAGCTTGAACATGAGCAATCACGTGCCAAATAGTTGTATAATACCATTTTACTACCTAGTTCAAGGCGATTACATTGATTTCAGAATGGGCTGTCATTTGTGGGCATATAAGGAATAACACTATTTATGGCCATAGGACGACTTACAGTTAGGTCCACATAATTATCATGGGCTTAAAGTTCAGACTCCCAGTTTTAATTTGAGAATATTCACATTCTAATTGGAAGCAGGGTTTAGGAGTTGCAACTCTTTAATGTTGTAGCCTCTTTTTAACGGGACCAAAAGTGATTAGACAATTATCTCAAAAGCTTTTTAATGGGTTGCATGGGCTATTGCCTTGTTAAGCCAGGTAAGGTATAGAGCTGATTCCAGGTGTGGTATTTGCATCTGGAAGCTGTTGCTGTGAACCCACAACATACGGTCAAAGGATATCTCAATGGGAGAGAAACAGACCATCATTAGGCAGAAAAACAAAATAGATCCATCACAGCAATCTAGAAGAAATGTTCGGAATGGTCTAATATACAATTTGGTACATACCGCAAAAAAAAAAAAAAAAAAAGCGCACTGGTGAGCTTGGAAATGTAAAACACCTGAACTTCACAGAAGACAGCAGTGGTGGAATATCTTTTCCCATGATGAAGAGAAACCCATTCACAACATTCACTTAAGTGAAGAACACTCTCTAGGAAGTTTCAGTATCCAAGTCTATAATAAAGAGAAGACTTCACAAGATCAAGTACAGAGGGCTCACTATAAGGTGCAAACCATTAATCAACCTTAAGGATAGAAATGAGAAATTAGACTTGGCCAAAAAAACATCTACGGAAGCCAGCCGTGTTCTGGAAAAGCAGTCTTTGGAAAGAAGACACTAAGATCAACCTGCACCAGAATGATGGGAAGGAGAAAGTATGGAGAAGGCTTGGAACGACTCATGATCCAAATAACACCACATCCTCTGAAAAATATGGTGGACGGGCGTAACGACAGCGGTCAAAGCGGATCAAACCCGGTAGGTCAGGGGCCCAAATTAATGTCAAATGGGGGACCGTCTCACAGTCCGAATTCAGCTTTCCTGGGGAAAGGGGGGGGGGGGGTAACGGCGCTGGTGGAGCGTGGTCACAGGGGGTGTTCGGTGGTCAGGTGATATAACTTCCATCCTAGGCTTGTGCAGCAGGTGCGGTGGCCTCTGGGAAATCCCATTCCAGGCTGGTGCAGCAGATTCGGTGGTGGTACTTTGTGGTGCGGGGGCTCTGCCAGCATTTTGCGAAAGCCCGGAGGCCCCCGCACATCCATTGCTGTGATGCGGGGGCGGTGCATGCTCAGATTGAGATCTCGGCAATGAGATCTCAATCTGCTGCAATGCGGTGGCCTCCAGGAAAATGGCGCTGGGACGAGATCTTGTTGCCGAGATCTCAATCTGAGCATGCTCCGCCCCCGGCGGCCATTTTCCCGGAGGCCACCACATCGCAGCAATGGATGTGCGGGGGCTTCCGGGCTTTCACAAAATGCCGGAGGAGCTCCCACACCACGGAGCATCACCGCCGAAACTGCCACACCAGCTTGGGAAGGGAGTCTGATCATCGCCCTGCAGCATCGGACCGGGAAAGCAGCAGAATCGCTTGACTCCTGCTGCTGCCACAGTATTTGTAAGTATATCCCGACTATAAGATGCCCCCCCATTTTCCCAAAAAATTTTGGGGAAAAAAGTGTGTCTTAAAGTCTGAAAAATACGGTATTTATTTTTTTAAAACACCAGCGGCCATACTAGTACATGGATGACTATGGGGATGCATTATACTATATGGAGGACTATGGGGATGCATTATACTATATGGAGGACTATGGGGGGCGCATTATACTATATGGAGGACTATGGGGGGCGCATTATACTATATGAAGGACTATGGGGGCGCATTATACTATATGGAGGACTATGGGGATGCATTATACTATATGGAGGACTATGGGGATGCATTATACTATATGAAGGACTATGGGGGCGCATTATACTATATGGAGGACTATGGGGATGCATTATACTATATGGAGGACTATGGGGGGTGCATTAAACTTCTGCCATGGGGCATGATTTGTGTATACGCCCCTGGTGAGTATAATGGTTTATTTTCTTCTATACATTAAAGAACAGCGTTACAGACTGGTGTGCATGCATCGTGGAAGCGCACGTTCACACTGGCTACTGAACAGAAAAAAAAACATTATGAAATACTCTGCAGTAAATAAATAACAGTGCATGAAAATAATCTAGGGCACTTCGTTACCATTATTTTTTAGCATTGCTGTGCAGAAACAAATCTGGAGTCTATACTGATCCCTAAAACAGATGGAGAAGTTTTACAAAAATGAACAAACTGTAAAATTTCACTCAATCTGTCCTAAATTAAAGGAAAACCACAGAATCATCAAAACAACAGTAGTTCCTGCGATTTTAGTGATCAGACAGTATTAAAGGGATACCACAAAAATAATAAAAAAAAGACACGACCAACTTGCAAACAAAACGATAAAATGAAGAGACAGGAAGGAAATGAGAAAGTAAAATAATTATTTGAAACAAAACTAGATTAAATATTGATAGAACAGAAGGGTAGTATTGCAAAAAAATAATATATATATATATATATATATATATATATATATATATATATATATATATATATATATATATATATATATATATATATATATATATATATATATATATATATTACCGACAGAGTAGAGCTGCAATAAGTTGATATCTTTTGGGTCATGTGATATTAATATACATATTCACGATTTTATATCCTTTTGCCATATTTTTCATTGACTAGAGACCCCCCATATTTGTTCTTCGGGCCATATAGCAGTCCCTTGGCCCCAGGGTGGAATTTCTCCCCTTCTTCCTCTTTTATCCATATCAAATACATTTTCTTAACTTTTGTAGCAACATGATTCCCTTGTTGTGTACGTTCTATGTGACTGCTGAAAATCGCATCACTAAAATACAGTTATCAGCAATTAGCTTAAGGAAGTTGGCTGCCCAGATAATTATGAATAAAAAAAAAAAAATCAGAACATAAAAAATTGAAACAAATTTTTGAGCACTCCAAAGTCACTCGGTTAGCGCTCGAGCATGCTCAGATAACACCTTACCCGACAACATTTGCTCATCATCACTAGTACCCAAGGAACAAATCAGCTGTTTGCCAGCACATGATTTTGAAGGGCTTTTAAAGCAAATCTGTCAATAGGTTTCATAATATAAACTGCAAACATCTATTAAATAGATCTTAGACCAGACAGTGCTGGTGTACTTACTTTAATATTCCATATATCTGAATGGCTGCATAACAGTTAAAAAAAAAATCCCTAATATTAAAATAAGAATGTTATGAATCCAGCTGTAGCTCTTTTATGCTCATTGTTACTTTAGAGTTATATAAGCATACCATGGATTTTCAAAGTAAGTACACCTGCATCATAACGCCAATGGAATCGATGTAATGTTGTTGTATGAAGTCTGTATTGTGGCACTGTGAAATCTGGTGACAGATTGGACCTAATGTACCGAGGCTTCTATCATGCAGTCTAAGGCTGCCGTCACACTATCAGGATTTGGTCAGTATTTTACATCACTATTTGTAATCCAAACCCAGGAGTGGGTGATAAATCCAGAAGTGGTGCATATGTTTCTATTCTACTTTTCCTCTATTTGTTCCACTCCTGGTTTTGGCTTACAAATACTGATGTAAAATACTGACCAAATACTGACCGTGTGAACGTGGCTTAACGGTAAAAAAATAAATAAAATTTTACTGTCGATGCAGACTTTGCTATAGATTTCACACTATGAATTGCAAAGGGCAAAATCCGCAATGAAAGAATTGACATTACAAAACCCAACAGATATAAATGAATTTACGGGCGGAAAATTTTCCACTATGTGCCGATGAGACTTTTAGGCTGATCTCCCCGAATTCAGCCAAAAAATATCAGCAACTGAAAATTGGTTCAGATCATCAGCAGCGGATTTTTTTCCCCCCATATGAATGGGGCACTTGCTGAACTTTCTGCAACAACATCCGCAGCAATGTGTGAACATGTCCTAACGCAGCAGATGTTCTGCCCAAAAATCAAAACAGCATGTTTCCCAGAATCTGTATCACCACCGCAACATCTGCGCCCAACATATTAGAACTAAAATACCGCCCTAGGAGTCTGCGATTATCATAAGAGGCAGTGCTGCGGAGCCTATCATTACTATGTAACACATGATGGTAAAAAACAGCAGAGCGGAAAATGGAGCAAAAACATGAATAAGAAACGCTTCCAGACAATTTACACAAAGTTCCATATAAGTAATGATGTGATGAGTCCAGAAAGGAAACCGTTTACTCTACGTGATCTCATAGTTTCCAAGTTCTCAAATAGGACTAGGACACAACACTCTGCTTCTGGGACACTTTTCTTTTTTTTGTTTTTGTCAATCAGTAGAAAGGATTGCTATGTCCACTGACATCTGTGTCAATCAATCTACTGAACAGCCGTCTCAGCCCAGCAACTATTGTGATTAGCCTCTCTGGATGGTTTGCAGAGCTGTCCACAAATAACATAAGTTAAAGGGAAAGGGTCATTAGAAAATTTATCAAATTTTGAAATGCTGACTTTTTTTTCATATCACGATCTGCAATCTTGCAGTTTTCACACTCACACTTTAGGAAGAGTTTTCAGCAGACTCCTTATCAACAGAGGCAGGACTACAATGACATGTAACACCACTATACACAGACTAATGTTAGCTGACCCCACCAACAGCGACAGGTTTGGCCAACCGTCCAATGGTTGGGAGAGATGTCGATGCCAATGGCATTGTTCACTCTGTGATAAGTCGTCGGCCAACATGTCAGTCAACACCTTTCTCCTGCGTATGGGAAAGTCGGCTGAGACGGCCGTCGGCCAACTGATCAGCTGAAGAATCGTTAGGCCGACAGCCATCTAAGGGTACGTGTCCACTTTCAGGATGGCCGGCGGTTTGGATGGAGCGGCAAACTCGCTCCACCCAAAGCTCCGCCCCCTTCTGTGACGCGATGATGCCGGATGTGTTCATTGCACACATCCGACATCATCGCACCCCACACATAGGGCCCTTACGTCGCCGCAAGGTAAACGGACATGCTGCGATCTAAAAAGACGCGCATGTCCGTTATCGCAGGGCCGCCGGGTGCGTGTTACCACACATAGTGGAGACGGGATTTCATAAATTCCCCTCCACTATGCTGTAACATCTGGACGCTGCGTGTTTGACGCTGCGACTCTTCGCAGCGTCAAACACGCAGCGTTTCCTGAAAGTGGACACGTACCCTAAAAGGTCTACAAGGATGTGACATTTCTGCTGCATACGCAGCTTATCCGACCGAAAGGGGGGGCGGGGACTCGCCGCCCAGAGAAACACGGGGGGGACTCAGCCGTCCAGAGAAACACGGGGGGGACTCAGCCGTCCAGAGAAACACGGGGGGGACTCAGCCGTCCAGAGAAACACGGGGGGGACTCAGCCGTCCAGAGAAACACGGGGGGGACTCAGCCGTCCAGAGAAACACGGGGGGGACTCAGCCGTCCAGAGAAACACGGGGGGGACTCAGCCGTCCAGAGAAACACGGGGGGGACTCAGCCGTCCAGAGAAACACGGGGGGGACTCAGCCGTCCAGAGAAACACGGGGGGGACTCAGCCGTCCAGAGAAACACGGGGGGGACTCAGCCGTCCAGAGAAACACGGGGGGGACTCAGCCGTCCAGAGAAACACGGGGGGGACTCAGCCGTCCAGAGAAACACGGGGGGGACTCAGCCGTCCAGAGAAACACGGGGGGGACTCAGCCGTCCAGAGAAACACGGGGGGGACTCAGCCGTCCAGAGAAACACGGGGGGGACTCAGCCGTCCAGAGAAACACGGGGGGGACTCAGCCGTCCAGAGAAACACGGGGGGGACTCAGCCGTCCAGAGAAACACGGGGGGGACTCAGCCGTCCAGAGAAACACGGGGGGGACTCAGCCGTCCAGAGAAACACGGGGGGGACTCAGCCGTCCAGAGAAACACGGGGGGGACTCAGCCGTCCAGAGAAACACGGGGGGGACTCAGCCGTCCAGAGAAACACGGGGGGGACTCAGCCGTCCAGAGAAACACGGGGGGGACTCAGCCGTCCAGAGAAACACGGGGGGGACTCAGCCGTCCAGAGAAACACGGGGGGGACTCAGCCGTCCAGAGAAACACGGGGGGGACTCAGCCGTCCAGAGAAACACGGGGGGGACTCAGCCGTCCAGAGAAACACGGGGGGGACTCAGCCGTCCAGAGAAACACGGGGGGGACTCAGCCGTCCAGAGAAACACGGGGGGGACTCAGCCGTCCAGAGAAACACGGGGGGGACTCAGCCGTCCAGAGAAACACGGGGGGGACTCAGCCGTCCAGAGAAACACGGGGGGGACTCAGCCGTCCAGAGAAACACGGGGGGGACTCAGCCGTCCAGTGAAACACGGGGGGGACTCAGCCGTCCAGTGAAACACGGGGGGGACTCAGCCGTCCAGTGAAACACGGGGGGGACTCAGCCGTCCAGTGGGGTTGGCAGTTGTTGCAGGTCTGGGCATTCCAGGAGTAGTATGGACCCTAAAATGTAACTGAATACTGTAAATGTAAAGTCATCACAAATCACTCACTTTCAATCTGTCCCAAAAGATTTATTAGGACTTCCAAATGGATTTTGGAACCAAAACTACACTGGCATGTAAAAGTTTGGGCACCCCTGGTCAAAATTACTGTTATTGTGAACAGTTAAGCAAGTTGAAGATGAAATGATTTCTAAAAGGCTTAAAGTTAAAGATGACACATTTCCTTTGTATTTTACGCAAAAAAAAATATTACCAAAAGGAAAATGGGTTAATGCAAAAGTTTGAGCACTCTGCATGGTTAGTACCTAGTAGCACCCCCTTTTCAAAGTATCACAGCTTGTAAGAGCTTTTTGTAGCCAGACAAGAGTCTTTCAATTCTTGTTTAAGGGATTTTCATCCATTCTTCCTTGGAAAATTCTTCCATTTCTGTGAGATTCCTGAGTCGTCTTGCATGCACTGCTATTTTGAGGTCTAGCCACAGATGTTCAATGATGTTCTGATCAGGGGACTATGAGGGCCATTGTAAAACCATCAGCTTACACCTTTTGAGATCGTCTATTGTGGATTTTTATTTGTGTTCAGGATCAGTATCAATTTGTAGAAGCCATCCTCTTTTCAACTGTAGCTTTTTCACAGATGTGTTATGTTTGCATCAAGAATTTGTTGAAATTTCATTGAATCCATTCTTCCCTCTACCCGTAAAATGTTTCCTGTGCCACAGGTTGCAACACAACCCCAGCACATGATTGATCCACCCCCATGCTTAATGGTTGGAGAGATGTTCTTTTCCTGAAATTCTGGGACCTTTTCTCTCCACACATACCTTTGATCATTGTGGCCAAAGAGTTCTATTTTAGCCTCATCGGTCCACGGGACTTGTTTCGACGCTCTTTTGCATACTTCTGATACTGAATTCTATGGTGAGTATGCAAGAGAGGTTTTCTTCTAATGTCTCTGAACAGTAGAGCAATGTACCACAACTCCAGAGTCTGCTATATCTTTATGAAGGTCTTTTGGAGTCAAGCTGGTACTCCGATTTGCCTCTCTAGCAACCCTGCAAACAGCTCTCACTGAAATTTTGCTTGGTCTTGCAGACCTTATCTTGACCTCCACTGTTACTGTAAACTGCCATTTCTTAATTACATTTCAAACTAAGGAAAGGGCAACTTGAAAACATTTTGCTATCTTCTTATATCCTTCACCTGCTTTGTGGGCCTGCACCATTTTTATTTTCAGAGTGATAGGCAGCTGCTTAGAAGAACTCATGGCTGCTGTTTTTTGGCACAAGGTTAAAGGAGGCTGGGTTTTTAATAAAGTTGGAAAATTTGCATCACCTGGCCTTTCCTAACGATGATAGAGAACAAGCTATAACCCTAACGGGCTAATTAAGGTCTATACCTTAGTCAAAGTTATCTGACCATACAAATCTCCAAGGGTGCCCAAACTTTTGCATCGGTCCATGTTCCTTTTTGTAATTTAAAAAAAATGAAAAATATTACAATACTTACTTTTTTACCTAAAACACAAAGGGAATGTGTCATATTTAGGCCTTTTAGAGATCCTTTCATCTTCAACTTGCTTAACTGTTCACAATAACAGTAATTTTGACCAATATTGGAGATAAATTTGGATTTTGACGCAGTCCAATAATAGATTGGAAGCAGAAGGGTGAGCAGCGCTTTTCACTTTAGTATTACACCTGCTATAGAATGGGTCGAGTTGTCGGCTATCTGCGGTGCTTGTACCTGCTATCTACACGGCAGTGTTATGTGCATTACCAAGGTGTCAGCTTCCATTCTTTACAGGTCAATCAGCAGTTGTACGGCGCACTCGATTTCCTTACATGACTAAGTAAATGGAGCAGGGAATTTCTTTTTACAGAAGGTGCAAACCAAACAATGAGACATATTTCTGAGGAGTCTTTCTTAAAGAAGACAAACAGTCATTAAGTCAAGTAGACAACAGTCCACCCTTACACAGGCGAACATTTAGACCTTGAGGGAGCTTTCACTATTTCATCCAGTTTTTGAACCTAATGTCATGAGTGGATCACAAAAAGTTTCAAAAACATAATATAACCCTTCACACTCCTGTCTGCAAGTTTTTTTCCCCACATTTTTCGCGCTGCACCAGTTTTCTGTGATGCTTTACCTCGAACAACCAGATTAATTCCCAAAATGCCATTTGCTTTAAAACATCTGTATAGCCTGGCCTGGATTGACTCTACAAAGTGAACAAAGAGCTCACACATCCAGTTGTAGAGGAAGGAGTAAAGAGAAGAAGATCGACTGAGCTTCAGATTGTCCATTTTATTATAACATCTGTAATTTCTGGGTGCGGAATCGCCAGTGAATTCTTATAAGATGCAACTTCAACCTGTCTTCCTGCCTCCTGCTTGTAAGATCTGACAAGACAAAATCTATCACAAGCAGAAGGCAGCAAGAAAGGCTGAAACCACATCACATAAGATGCATTGAGACGCCGTATTGTTACATAGAGGTCTTTTATAACCTCAATACACCAGTTCTATGCCAAAAAGTATAACTGTTGCCACTGGCTAGTACTCAAAGCAGGGCAAGTGTAATGTGATAAGACCCAGTCTTTCTGCATAGCCATCAAATTATCAACTTTATTCCCACCAGAAAATCATTGCAAGTCATTTAATACCCCCCATAGGGTAAATATTACTCTGAAATCCGGTGTCCGAAGGAGATTGCCACAATTCTCTTGCATGCAAAGAAAGGCACAGCAAGTACAGTAGGCCCCATAGCCGAAATGGTCGTATGACGTCTCCAGAGCTTTCAAAGACACAAACATACCAGAAGGGGGTCCTTATGACATGTATTTAACAGGTTAACATCTGGATAATGTTTTTGACAGCATTAAAAAGTAAATATGTAAAAATATAAAAAAGTAAAAGTATCCGTACTGTAACACAAAATTTTTGATTAGGATTTAAAGGGGATTTCCACTAGAGTACATGTTGTCATATAACTAGGTAGTCAGTACCATAGAGACTCTTTGCCAAGTGGACAGGCGGCTCCTGCAGACTAGGAGTGGTGGGCAAACATGCAGAGTGTATAGTCACTTTCCTATAGAGATGGTCAGCACTGCTCTGAGGCCGCGCGGGTCATGGGAGCATGAATTAGATCCTATTCCCCAGCCACCTCTGTTCAGCCTCACTGCCCTCCTGGTGCTGCTGCTGGCCTGAACTGTCTCAAGCAGGAGCACGCACCCTGCAACCAGAGAGTCGTGTGGCCGGGGAAAAGCCAAAAAGACTAGATGCAAACCCTTTAAGCCATGTTCAGTATTTTACCTCAGTATTTGTAGCCAAAACCAGGAGTGGGTGATAAATCCAGAAGTGGTGACGTGTTTCTATTCTACTTTTCCTCTGATTGTTCCACTCCTGGTTTGGGCTTACAAATACCGAGGTAAAATACTGACCAAATACCGAACATGTGAACGTGGCCTTAGTCATCCTTTTTGTTTCTGTGCAGAATTAGCAAAAAAAGAAAGCAGAATTTTTTTTTTTCACCATGAAGAAACTCTGCGTAGCTTGTGATCAGGACTGGGAACCATATTCACAATCATGGGGTGAAGATTCGACACATGTGAACTAGACGGACCGCTGCTCAGTTCTGTGCCGACACTGTCTGACAGGGGCCCCAGGCCAATCACATGGTGACCATTTAGGCCTTCACTTATTATAGAGGGAAACCCCCAGATGTCGTTCTACAACGTGAAATAAGGAGACTCCATTAGAGAACGAAGAGGATTTTTCAGGAGTAAATTACAAAAGTTACTCAGTTTTACAAAAACTTTGCAATTATATCCATTATTGAAGAGGAGACGTCCTCACTTATAAGGTTACCCAAGAAAGAAGAAAAAATGAACCGATGGCAGAAAATGCTATAAATCAAGTAAATCCTCGGGGACCTGCAGAAATAAGGTTCCAACTATGAGCATGTGACCACAACAGCCAATCAGTGGCCGCAGGGGTGTGGTGAGGGACATGCAGGCAACCCCGCTGAGGTCAGTGATCGGCTGCAGTGGTCGTGTCTGCGATACCAGGTGGGATCCCCCTAAATGAAGTGGTCATTTCCAGGTCAGTGATTAATAATAATTATTTTTATTTTATATTCCTGCCATTAGCTTCATGTTTAAGACCACGTTCAGTATTTGGTCAGTATTTTACCTCAGTATTTGTAAGGCAAAACCAGGAGAGGAAAAGTATAATAGAAACATACTATTATTATTATACATTTATAAGATGCACCACGTCTGGATTTATCACCCACTCCTGAGACAGGAGCCCACCAGCGTGGTATCAATACTCGATGTCATAACCAGGCGCCCCCCAACACGCAGGTGAATTAGCCCCGAACCACGGCCAGGCTCAGGAGAGGGACACAGGGGACATGGAGGGATTGTCTGCAGCCCCACATCTGATCTCTACAGAGAGGTCCCCATCGGGGCTCATCACAGAACCTCCCCGGCACACTGCACCGCTCCTCAGGTCTGAGGGGGCATTGTGGGGAGGGATACACCACCAATATAGTATGACAGGCACTACTACTCCCAGCATCATCACCCCCACTGTGGTATATAATACAAGCAGATGGAAAGTCTACAGGATAAAGGAGACGGCTTCCAGAAATGCTGAGCAATGGCGGTGGTACTAGAAGTCTCAGCCAGATACCCCATTACAATGAATCTTTGCTTTCAGACACTTCGCTGTCTAGGTGTCAGGTACTACAACTGCCATGATTAATTCAGCCTAATCTTATCAGTAGTACTACAGATCCCAGCACACCACCATTGCCTGACAGCAAGTTCATGTAAACTATAGTTGTTTCTAGCCCCCGGGGTACTACAAGTCCCAGAAAACCATAATTGCCTGAACCTATAGCTATCTTTCTGTGGGGTACTACAAATCCCAGCATGACACCATTGCCTGAGCATGTAACCTACAGCTCATCCAGTCTCGGGGTACTACAAGTCCCAGCAGACCACCATTCCCGGACAGCCAGGGCCTGCTGCATGTCTCCCACACTAGCCCTGTGGCTGATCAGCAGGGTAGTACTACAGATCCCAGCATTCCAACATGGCAGGCTGAGGAGCCACAGGTGTCCGCTGACACATCCCACACAGGAGCAGCCGGCAGATCCCTCACCTCATCCTCCAGCAGGGTCGGCAGAGGCTGGAATTCATAAAACTCTTTGCCTCCTCCATGTTCCTCCTCTGCCCCCTCGTCCTCGTCGTCCTCCCGGTAGTATTCCGGCACGTCTACCTCCTCGGCCTCCTCCATGCCGGCCCCAGCAGCGCTGCCAGCTCCGCGATTATTACACGGCCAGATCTTGCTGCCGCGGCTTTGCAAAAAAAAAAAAAAAAAAAAAATGTTGAAAGTGATCCTAGTACGCATGCGCCGCACCCGATCGCTTCCGCATGTCGACTAATCTCAGCGTCTCTCCCGTCACCTGGTAACGTGACGTCATGGCGGCCCCGCCTCCTGTACGATCACATTAGATCTTCGGAGCCCTCTGGAGGCCGTGCACTGGATTGCACCCTTTGGCGGTTGCTGTGTTGTGCGGCTGTTTCCTGACATTCCGTGATATGGTTGCTAGGCAACGGCTCCTCCAGAGAGTTACATGCGGATTTTTTAAGTTAGGATTTTAATATTCTTTTCAGTATTATAGCAATTACAGGTGAAATAAAATCTTCGGGAACACTGGTGAGATTTTGGACTCCTGAAGATGCACTACCAACAACATTTATAACCTCTTAATATATTGCAATCATCTTTATACAGCACTGTGTACTTACAATTGCTCATTTTGCCTTTCTACCCAGGTAATTCATCTTCTCTTTTCCATTAGGTCTATGACATCACCTGATCAAAAACTGACTTGGTGAATCCCTCTAAGGCTACTTTCACACCAGCGTCGTGCACTGGATGTCGCAATGCGACGTTGCAGCGCACCGACGCATACTGTGCAAGCGCCGCACAACGGGGGCAGCGGATGCGTTGAAAAACGCATCCGCTGCCCCATTGTGAGGTGCTGGGAGGCGGAGGCGGAGTTCCGGCCGCGCATGCGCGGTCTGAAAAGACAGTCTCGACACACCAAAAAACGTTACAAGCAACGTTTTTTGGTGGCGACGGACCGACGCACGACGGTTGCGACGTGTGGCAATGCGTCGCACTGCGTCCGCTAATACAAGTCTATGGAGAAAAAACGCATCCTGCAAGCACTTTTGCAGGATGCGTTTTTTCTCCAAAACGACGCATAGCGACGGGCAGTGCACGACGCTAGTGTGAAAGTAGCCTAAGGCTACTTTCACACTTCTGTCTTCTTCCCTCTGTCGCAATCCGTCGTTATGGCAAAAAAACGGATTCTGCAAAAGTGCCCGCAGGATCCGTTCTTTTGCCATTGACTTTAACTAATTTTTTGTTTTTGCGCTCCGTCGTCACTAAAAAACGTTCAATGTAACTTTTTTTGTGCGACGGGTCCGCCATTTCCGACCGCGCATGCGCGGCTGGAACTCCGCCCCCTCCTCCTCGCTCATCACACTGGGCAGCGGATGCGTTGTAAAACTGCATCCGCTGCCCACGTTGTGCTAAATTTAGCACAGCGTCCGTCAGTACGTCGGGTCGACAGTTTGCGACGGCCCCTTACGAACGGAAGTGTGAAAGTAGCCTAAGATCTATAGGTCTCTTTTCCCTGCATGAGTCATCACTGTAAAAGTCCCTGACAAGGGGGAGCAGCAGAGCAGCTGAGTCAGGAGTTGGAGCAGAAAGATAAATGCAGGGACAAAGAGGTTTCTTGTTTCTACATAGAGCAGAGAAAATAGAACAATTATCTTGGTAGAAGGGAAAATAAGCAATTGTCAGTACACAGTGCTATATAATATGATTATGGAGGAGGAGGAAGAGTGCTTCTTTAAACATGCAAATAGCCTCTTTAGAGAGGAAGAGGACAGGAGCTCCCCCTATTGGAAGTCAATATCAACCCTTTAACGAGCCCTGTAATATAACTTAGGATAAAAATCTCAAACCAGATACTTTATTTGCCGACACGTCTTGACCTTTTTGCCCCTCATCAGTGCAAAGCAGGAGAGCAGATTTGGCTGTATGAGAGGCCTCTGACGGGATCTAAGAGGGAGCGTTTCTACTTGAGGAGAATGCCAAGCTGGTGTAAGTAGATCGCCTGCTTTGCACTGATGAGGAGCAAACACCAAAACACATGACCGCAAAACGAGTTTCTGATTTGGATTCCTATCTTTAAAGCAGCATTGCAGCATTTTTTATTGCAGCGCTGGAGTGGTGCTTCTATTCTAAGTTCCCTGCCCCCGCTCTCATATTTACTTGGCGCAGTCTTCATCTTCTATCACCGTCACTCCCGTTCAGGGTCGGACTGGGGTGCCTAGGGCCCACCAGGGGAATTGACTCTAGGGGCCCACCATGTGGCTATCATAAAGCAGTGTCGGGTATTGAGCTGCGAGACTCGTGTGAGTTTCTCGCCAGTGTGACCCCAGCCTTAGACGCAATATCTGTTTAATTTGAAAAAGAAAAAAATGGTGTGGGCTCCCGCGCAATTTTCTGCGCCACAGAGGGAAAGCCAGCGACTGGGGACCGATGCTTGTAGCCTGGGAAGGGGTTAATACCCATGGAGCTTCCCAGGCTATGAATATCAGCCCGCAGCTGTATATTTAGCCTTTACTGGCTATTAAAATAAGGGGACCCCACCAAAAAAAATATGACGTGGGGTCCCCCTATAATTTATAGCCAGAAAAGCTACGCAGACAGCTGCGGGCTGATATTCATAGCCTAGGAAGGGACCAAGGATATTGCCCTCCCTGCTACAAATACCAGCCCCCAGCTGCCCCAGAAATGGCGCATCTGTAAGATGCGTCAATTCCAGCGCTTAGCCTCTCTCTTCCCACTGCCCTGTAGTGGTGGCATATGGGGTAATAAGGGGTTAATGTCACCTTTGTAAGGTGACATTAAGCTCGGTTAGTAATGGAGAGGCATCAATAAGACACCTATCCATTACTAATCCTATAGTTGAGAAAGGGGTAAATAAACACGATGTGATCACGTTGCTCCGAGGGTCTCTTACCTCCTCCTCGCTGCAGCAGGCCCGGATCAAAAATGGCCGCGGCATCCGGGTCCTGCAGGAAGGTGGCTTCACAGCGCCTGCTCAGAGCAGGCGCCGGGAAGCCTGGATCTATGCACGTCAGATTGCCGATCTGACACAGTGCACAGCAAAGTGTCTGATCGGCGATCTTGCACTATAACATGATGCCCCCCCCCCCCCCCCGGGGCAATGTTATAGTGGTAAAAAAAAAAATATTCACATGTGTAAAGAAAAATTTTAAAAAAAATTCCAAAGAAAATTCCGAAAAAATATATATATATTGTTCCTATAAATACATTTCTTTATCTAAATAAAAAAAAAACAATAAAAGTACACATATTTAGTATCGCCGCATCCGTAACGACCAGACCTATAAAACTGTCCCACTAGTTAACCTCTTCAGTGAACATAGCAAAAAAAAAAAAAGAGGCAAAAAGCAACGCTTTATTATCATACCGCCAAACAAAAAGTGGAATAACACGCGATCAAAAAG
Source organism: Ranitomeya variabilis (assembly GCF_051348905.1). Lineage (NCBI taxonomy): Eukaryota > Metazoa > Chordata > Amphibia > Anura > Dendrobatidae > Ranitomeya > Ranitomeya variabilis. Next base: position 54,849,781 of record NC_135235.1, on the reverse strand, counting down.
ATGGATATAAATAACCACTGAACCACTGAAAACGTCATCTTGTCCCACAAAAAACGAGCCGCCATACAGCGTCATCAGCGAAAAAATAAAAAAGTTATAGTCCTCAGAATAAAGCGATGCAAAAATAATTATTTTTTCTATAAAATAGTTTTTGTCGTATAAAAGCACCAAAACATAAAAAAATGATATAAATAAGGTATTGCTGTAATCGTACTGACCCGAAGAATAAAACTGCTTTATCCATTTTACCAAACGCGGAACGGTGTAAACGCCTCCCCCAAAAGAAATTCATGAATAGCTGTTTTTTGGTCATTCTGCCTCACAAAAATCAGAATAAAAAGCGATCAAAAAATGTCACGTGCCGGAAAATGTTACCAATAAAAACAGCAACTCGTCCCGCAAAAAACAAGACCTCACATGACTATGTAGACCAAAATATGGAAAAATTATAGCTCTCAAAATGTGGTAACGCAAAAAATATTTTTTGCAATAAAAAAGCATCTTTCAGTGTGTGACGACTGCCAATCATAAAAATCCACTAAAAAACCCGCTATAAAAGTAAATCAAACCCCCCTTCATCACCCCCTTAGCGAAAAATTAAAAAAATGTATTTATTTCTATTTTCCCATTAGGGTTAGGGTTAGGGCTAGGGTTAGGGCTAGGGTCAGGGTTAGGGCTAGTGTTAGGGTTAGGGCTGGGGTTAGGGCTAGGGATAGGGCTAGAGTTAGGGTTAGGGCAAGGGTTAGGGCTAGGGTTAGGATTAGGGTTGGGGCTAGGGTTAAGGCTACAGTTAGGGTTGGGGCTAAAGTTAGGGTTGGGGCTAAAGTTAGGTTTAGGGTTTGGATTACATTTACGGTTGTGATTAGGGTTAGGGGTGTGTCAGGGTTAGGGGTGTGTCAGGGTTAGGGGTGTGGTTAGGGTTACCATTGGGATTAGGGTTAGGAATGTGTTTGGATTAGGGTTTCAGTTATAATTGGGGGGTTTCCACTGTTTAGGCACATCAGGGGCTCTCCAAACGCGATATGGCATCCAATCTCAATTCCAGCCAATTCTGCGTTGAAAAAGTAAAACAGTGCTCCTTCCCTTCCGAGCTCTCCCGTGCGCCCAAACAGGGGTTTACCCCAACATATGGGGTATCAGCGTACTCAGGACACATTGTACAACAACTTTTGGGGTCCAATTTCTCCTGTTACCCATGGGAAAATACAAAACTGGGGGCTAAAAAATAATTTTTGTGGAAAAATTTTTTATTTTCACGGCTCTGCGTTATAAACTGTAGTGAAACACTTGGGGGTTCAAAGTTCTCACAACACATCTAGATAAGTTCCTTGGGGGGTCTAATTTCCAATATGGGGTCACTTGTGGGGGGTTTCTACTGTTTAGGTACATTATGGGCTCTGCAAACACAATGTGACGCCTGTAGACCAATCCATCTAAGTCTGCATTCCAAATGACGCTCCTTCCCTTCCGAGCTCTGCCATGCGCCCAAATGGTGGTTCCCCCCACATATGGGGTATCAGCATCAGGACAAATTGGACAACAACTTTTGGGGTCCAATTTCAACTGTTACCCTTGGAAAAATACAAAACTGGGGGCTAAAAAATAATTTTTGTGAAAAAAAAAGGATTTTTTTATTTTCACGGCTCTGCTTTATAAACTGTAGTGAAACACTTGGGGAGTCAAAGTTCTCACAACACATCTAGAAAAGTTCCTTGGGGGGTCTAGTTTCCAATATGTGGTCACTTGTGGGGGGTTTCAATGTTTAGGCACATCAGGGGCTCTCCAAACGCAACATGGCGTCCCATCTCAATTCCTGTCAATTTTGCATTGAAAAGTCAATCAGCGCTCCTTCCCTTCCGAGCTCTTCCATGTGCCCAAACAGTGGTTTACCCCCACATATGGGGTATCAGCGTACTCAGGACAAATTGTACAACAACTTTTGGGGTCCAATTTCTTCTCTTACCCTTGGGAAAATAAAAAATTGGGGGTGAAAAGATCATTTTTGTGAAAAAATATGAATTTTTATTTTTACGGCTCTGCATTATAAACTTCTGTGAATCACTTAATGGGTCAAAGGGCTCACCACACATCTAGGTAAGTTCCTTAGGGGGTCTACTTTCCAAAATGGTGTCACTTCTGGGGGGTTTCAATGTTTAGGCACATCAGCGGCTCTCCAAACGCAACGTGGCATCCCATCTCAATTCCAGTCAATTTTGCATTGAAAAGTCAAATGGCGCTCCTTCCCTTCCGAGCTCTTCCATGTGCCCAAACAGTGGTTCACCCGCACATATGGGGTATCAGTGTACTCAGGACAAATTGTACAACAACATTTGGGGTCCATTTTCTCCTGTTACCCTTGGTAAAATAAAACAAATTGGAGCTGAATTAAATTTTTTGTGAAAAATAGTTAAATGTTAATTTTTATTTAAACATTCCCCAAATTCCTGTGAAACACCTGAAGGGTTAATAAACTTCTTGAATCTGGTTTTGAGCACCTTGAAGGGTGCAGTTTTTAGAATGGTGTCAAACTTGGGTATTTTCTATCATATAGACCCCTCAAAAGGTCTTCAAATGAGATGTGGTCCCTAAAAAAATGGTGTTGTAAAAATGAGAAATTGCTGGTCAACTTTTAACCCTTATAACTCCCTAAAAAAAAAAAATTTTGGTTCCAAAATTGTGCTGATGTAAAGTAGACATGTGGGAAATGTTACATATTAAGTATTTTGTGTGACATATCTCTGTGATTTAATTGCATAAAAATTCAAAATTGGAAAATTGCAAAATTTTCAAAATTTTCGCCAAATTTCTGTTTTTTTCACAAATAAACGCAGGTAATATCAAAGAAATTTTACCACTAACATGAAGTACAATACGTCATGAGAAAACAATGTCAGAATCACGGGATCCGTTGAAGAGTTCCAGAGTTATAACCTCATAAAGGGACAGTGGTCAGAATTGTAAAAATTGGCCCGGTCATTAACGTGCAAACCACCCTTGGGGGTAAAGGGGTTAATGAAATAAAGCACCACACAGTTTTGTCATCTTTATTACACTGGTGGTAATCCAAGTGAAGCTATCGATCTTCTGAAAAATAACAAACAGTATACTCCCTGTGTCCGAAGTAGTCCTTATTAACAAGTGTCCCACGACGAGTCCAGCCCTGCTACATCTGGATGCCTGACAATGATCCAGAGATAGCAGAGCTGCAGATGATCACCGGAGATCTCCAGCGATCACCTACACTCTAGCACCCACGCGGTCAGCTGACTGTGAGAACCAGCCTAGGGTGACCGTAGATAAGCCCTGGTCACGTGCAGGGCAGTTCTCGCGGTAAGCTAAGTTATCGCGAGAACTGCAGTGGACACGGACTTCCGGCGGCGGGACAGGTAAGATCTTATGTAAATTAGGACACATGCGTAGCAAGCTGCGTTTACGCAGTTACCACACATGTGACTAATCATTAGATGCGGTTTTACCGCATCTAATGATTGTCTATGGTAAATTTACGGTGCGGCGATTGAGGGTCACCACATTGTAAACAGACATGCTGCTTTCTGGAAAGACGCGCCGCATGTCTGTTTCCGCGGGTCTGCCGCCTGCATATCTGAACGCAGTGGAGACGGGATTTCATGAAATCCCCTCCACTGTGCTGTAACATCTGGACGCTGCGTGTTTGATGCTGTGGCTCTATGTAGCGTCAAACACGCAGCGTTTCTTGACTGTGGAAACACAGCCTAAGGAGACTGCGATGTGTGTGTGTATCTTATATAGGAGGCCGACATTGTGATCTGTGATGCATCATGTGTAAAATAAAAAAAACATTGCTATTGTGCACTGTTGGCCAATTATGGGATCATGGGAGATGGGATAATGGGGGGATGGGATCATGGGGGGATGGGATGGGATCATGGGGGATGGGATCATGGTGGGATAGGATCATGGGAGGATGGGGTCATGGGGGGATGGGATCGGATAATAGGGATGGGATCATGGGGGGATGGGATCATGGGGGATGGGATCGAATAATGGGGGATGGGATCATGGGGGGATGGGATCATGGGGGATGAGAATGGATCATGGGGTGATGGGATCAATGGGGGATGGGATCGGGTCATGGGGGATGGGATGGGGTCATGGGGGGATGGGATCGGATAATAGGGATGGGATCATGGGGGGATGGGGTCATGGGGATGGGATCAGATAATGGGGATGGGATCATGGGGGGATGGGGTCATGGGGGGATGGGATCAGATAATGGGGATGGGATCATGGGGGATGGGATAATGGGGGAATGGATCATGGGGGATGGGATCATGGGGATGGGATCATGGGGATGGGATCATGGGGATGGGATCATACGGGATGGGATCATGGGGGATGGGATCATGGGGGATGGGACCATGGGGTTGGGAATGGATCGTGGGGGATGTGATCATGGGGGATGGGATCATGGGGGATAGGATCGGATCATGGGGGATGGGATCATGGGGGATGGGAATGGATCATGAGGAATGGGATCATGGGGGGATGGGATGGGATCATGGGGGGATGGGATCATGGGGGATGGGATTATGGTGGGGATGGGATCAGATCATTGGGGGATCGGATCATGGGGTGATGGGATCATGGGGGGATGGGATGGAGGCTGCACTCACCCTGAAAAAATGTATTGCAGTTTGGAAACAGCAGAGATGTAGCCGGGCCAGCACTTTCAGGGAGGGTGTCACTGACAGCAGCTCACCACACAGGCTGCTGTCACTACAGTCTACTCTACAAGGCAGGACAGAAGGAGCCCGGAGAGCAGAGAGTGCCGCGCCACTGCAAGACCTGTTAGTGGGCCAATCCAAGAAAACCAAGGGTAAGAATATCCCATTTGACTGGGACGACGGACGGGAGAGATCCTTCACTCATTTGAAGTTGGCTCTGATGGGAGATGAGGTACTGGCTTACCCTGAATATGACCAACTGTTTGTGCTGTACACGGACGCCAGCAACATAGGACTAGGAGCCGTGTTGTCCCAGGTCCAGAAAGGCAAAGAAAGGGTAATCGCCTATGCCAGCAGGAAACTTCGTCCCACTGACAGGGACCCTGAAAACTACAGTTCCTTTAAGCTGGAGTTCCTCGCCATAGTCTGGGCAGTGACAGAGAGATTCAAGCACTACCTAGCCTCGGCAAGATTCACCGTCTTCACGGATAGCAATCCACTGACACACTTGGACACAGCAAAACTTGGTGCCCTGGAGCAATGGTGGATGGCCTGGTTGTCCAATTATGATTTCACCATCAAGTACTGGGCAGGGCACAAGAATGCGAATGCCGATGCATTGTCCAGAATGCCCAACTTGCCAGAGATGGGAGAAGATTCAGAAACACTCGAAGAAATAGAATTGCCAGCTTTCCATCTCCCCAAGGCAACTCAATATTCTCATAATGTGAGGAACCGGCACAGAAATAAGCCAGAAGCCACGCTGAATCCCCTGCCCCACCATGGATGGGCAGAGACCCAGGACAGTGACCCCGTGGTCCATCTGGTGAAAGAACTCCTGACGCAGGCAGGTTCACACCCTGGTCCAGATGATCCACAAGAGACGCAACAACTGTGGAGGGAGAAAGGCAAACTATTTATCTACGATGGTAAACTGTGCCGGAGAAACATCGACCCACGCACTTATGAGTTAGTTTGGCAGATAGTGGTCCCAAGACAAGATGCGCCAATGGTTCTGGAAGCGTACCACGACGGAGCAAGACACTTCGGATAGAAGAAGTTGGAGAGTCTACTTCATGGAAGATTCTACTGGGTTAGCATGAGAAAAACCATCGAAAAGTGGTGCCGAGAGTGTGGCCCGTGTAGCCTGCACAGAAAGGACTGTGACAGCCAGAGGGCTCCCCTACAGCCCATAGTCACCAAACAGCCACTTGAACTGGTGGTCTTAGACCACGTGAAGCTAACGCCCAGCCGATCAGGCTATGTTTATGCTCTGACCATGGTGGATCACTACTCCAGATTCCTGGTAGTTGCACCTGTCAAGGATCTGACGGCAAGAACAGCAGCCAAGGCCTTTCAACGGTATTTCTGTAGACCACATGGATATCCTGAGAAGGTACTTACTGATCAAGGACCAGCCTTTAAAGCTGAAGTGTTTCAAGAATTCTGCAACCTGTATGGATGCAAAAAGATCAGAACAACACCGTACCAGCCACAAACCAACGTAATGTGTGAGAAGATGAACCAAGTAGTGATTGACCTACTGAAAACCTTACCTATACAGGAAAGGAACTTATGGCCAGAAAAGTTGCCAGACTTGGTAGATTTGTACAACACATTCGAGTGAATTCCATCAACTGCACTCCAGCATATCTGATGAGAGGAAGATCCAGCAAACTACCTGTTGATCTAGACATGGGAGTCCTAACCCAAGAAAATACCCAATCTGATGCAGATTGGGATACAGAAAGACAACAAAGGTACCGCCAAGTACAAGAGTGTGTAGAAAGAAGTCTATCGCAAGCAAGACAAAAACAAGAGAGAGACTATAACCAACGTGCCCCTGCAATTCCCTTGTCACCAGGTGAACATGTGTTAAAGCGTAAAAGGAGAATGCACAAACTTGATGATCAGTGGGAAGCAGAAGCATATACCATCTTACCGTCCAACTTTAACAATACTAAAGTCTGTCTTATCAGCAAAGATGGAGGAGAAACTTCGACGGCAGTATCCAGACACCATCTCAAAGTATGCCCTGATAAACTGAGGAACAAAGAAACAGATCCAGGAACATCTCCACCCATGGAAGAAGAAAAGAAGATTCTTGGAGATTTTCCCCAGTCTTGGACTCAAGTACAGGCCATAGGGATACCTGTCTTGACGTTTCCCCAGCTGGAAATACCAGAACAAAATGTGATTCCAGACCATCCTGAACCAGAAGAGACTCTGCATCAACAGACTCAAGCAGCATATGTCACCCCAGCAGTGGAACCAGAGAATCCACCCTCTGCTATTGGTGAATCTGTCAGAACTATGGTGAATCTAAGAAGACGCAGACTCTTGCCCAATCTACCTACACAATGCAGAACTACAAATAGTACACACTAGTGGGTCCACTACAGTAACATTGGACATGTTAGATCAGGAACTACGCAGGTCTACTCGTAGTACCAAAGGTCAAATCCCAGCTCGTTACAGGGATTAAAAATGTCAATAATTGCTGTTACATGTTTGAATTGCTTGCTTATCTTTGTTACAGGTTTAAAAATGGACATTGCGGTAATGGACAATGCTTACCCAAAGACTCTCCTTGTAAATAGTTTGGCACCCTCAAGGTGCACCTTGGTCCTGCCCACTTTGCCGGCGTGGGTAGATCCTTTCTTTGCTTCATCTGACCAAAGACAATAACAGATGTACTTTTATAAACTTGATTTTGCAACGTTCAAGTGTCCTCACCTCCCATAAAGGGAAGCCAAAGTTTTATAATTGTTCAAATGTCTTTCAAAAATGTTTTTCAAAATGTTTGCATTATTTAACTCATAAATTGTTGATATTTCTTTTCCCAGTCCGAGAGTACTGGATTTAACGGGGGGGGGGGGGGGGGAGTGCGGCGCCCCATGGTCCTGGTCACCGCAGTAGTGTCGCTTTCCTCTCGAGGAGAGTGATGCTTCATTTGGAGGCAAAGAAGGATAACTGCATCCAGGTACCACAAACATGCAACATGTTACACTCCAGACCAGAAGGGGGAGTTCTAAGCCTGTTTAGGGTGAACTCCCATATAAGAACATCCTGATCTGGAGGGAAAGGGTTCAGTTCCTGTCAGAAAGACAGAGGGAAAGGAAGCAGAGGAGCCATGTAGCCTGAAGTGCTACAGCTCCTGGGAAGAGACATTCAGAAGGCAGAACTGTATTGCAGCGAGCGTAAAGGAAGTCAGAGCAAAGGAGAGGATACCAGAAGGGGACCAGCCCTACACAGGCTGCCTCCTTCTGAGGTGCAGAATCTCGGTAGCCGGAATATTGAGGGAGTAAGTACCTTTATGCTTTACTCCAGAGACCGGCAGGACAGTTAATTGCAAGTTACCTGTCCGCACCTACACCCAGGAGGCACGGTGGTACTCCTCAGAGGCCGGGGCGTGCTAGAGTCCCTACAAACTGCTTTAAGCCACCAGTCATACGGGTTTTGTCCTATCCGACTACGGGGGACAGAGAGAGAGAGACACCACATCTGTGAGACCCTTATGTGAAGCCATAGGCAGTAAGGGACTACACCAGTACAGCGCAAAGGAAGGCTACTGATTTCCACCTGGACAAGGGGACTCTGGACTTGCCTCCAAACCGGCCGGACTCTGCCTGCCCTGTGATCTGGTTCCCTGGACTGTGGATGCTGAAGTCTTCAGTAAATGTAAGGAGACTGCAACCTTGTGTCCTCGTTCTTCTCTGCGCCTCTCACCATCCACCATCTACACACCGGGAAGCCCTGGGGACATACTTCACCTGTGGGAAGGTATACCATCTGTTGTGAATTTACCTTTTTGGCTCCCTCTGGTGGTTACTAGTGATTTGACTCTGGGAATGTCTGCCATCCCTTGTATGCTCACCTGGGTCGTTAGGTCAGGGGTGTTGCTATATAAGCTCCCTGGACCTTCAGTTCAATGCCTGGCAACGTTGTAATCAGAGCTAATCTGTTGTGCTCTTGTCTACTGATCCTGGTTCCTGCTAGATTAAGCTAAGTCTGCTTTCTTGCTTTTTGCTATTTGTTTTTGTTTGCATTTTTGTCCAGCTTGTACATAATCTGTATCCTTACCTTGCTGGAAGCTCTAGGGAGGCTGGAGTTCTCCTCCCGGGCCGTTAGACGGTTCGGGGGTTCTTGAATTTCCAGTGTGGATTTTTGATAGGGTTTTTGTTGACCATATAAGTTATCTTACTACATTCTGCTATTAGTAAGTGGGCCTCTCTTTGCTAAACCTAGTTCATCTCTGTGTTTGTCATTTCCTCTTACCTCACCGTTATTATTTGTGGGGGGCTTGTATCCAACTTTTGGGGTCTATTCTCTGGAGGCAAGAGAGGTCTTTGTTTTCCTCTTCTAGGGGTAGTTAGTCCTCCGGCTGGCGCGAGACATCTAGCGACCAACGTAGGCATGTTCCCCGGCTACTTCTAGTGTTGGCGTTAGGAGTAGATATATGGTCAACCCAGTTACCACTGCCCTATGAGCTGGATTTTTGTACTTCGCAGACTTACTTGTTCCTCTGAGACCCTCGCCATTGGGGTCATAACAGTTTGCCAGGCCAGTATTAAATGTTAAATGCATTGCAGAAGCGGGATTATAAGAAAGAAAATTCTGAGTTTTTTTTTTCTCTTTCTCATTTTTTTTTTCTTTTCCCCTTTACCTCTGAGTGGCTTGTGTTTGCTGCAGACATGAATGTCCAGACCTTGATTACAGGTGTGGACCAGCTTACTGCTCGTGTGCAGGGCATACAAGATTATGTTATCAGAAATCCTATGTCAGAACCTAAGATACCGATTCCTGAACTGTTTTCCGGAGACCGATTTAAATTTAGAAATTTCAGGAATAATTGTAAATTGTTTTTGTCCCTGAGACCCTGTTCATCTGGAGACTCCGCTCAGCAAGTGAAAATTGTTATTTCTTTTTTACGGGGCGACCCTCAGGATTGGGCCTTCTCGCTGGCGCCAGGAGATCCGGCATTGGCTGATATTGATGCGTTTTTTCTGGCGCTTGGTTTGCTTTATGAGGAACCCAATCTTGAGATTCAGGCAGAAAAAGCCTTGCTGGCTATGTCTCAGGGCCAGGACGAGGCTGAAGTGTATTGCCAAAAATTTCGGAAATGGTCCGTGCTGACCCAGTGGAACGAGTGTGCATTGGCTGCAAATTTCAGAAATGGCCTTTCTGAAGCCATTAAGAATGTGATGGTGGGTTTTCCCATTCCCACAGGTCTGAATGATTCCATGGCCCTGGCAATTCAAATCGACCGGCGGTTGCGGGAGCGCAAAACCGCAAATTCCCTCATGGTGTTGTCTGAACAGACACCTGATGTGATGCAATGTGATAGAAAAACCGCAAATTCCCTCATGGTGTTGTCTGAACAGGCACCTGATTTAATGCAATGTGATAGAATCCTGACTAGAAATGAGCGGAAAATTCATAGACGCCAGAATGGCTTGTGTTACTACTGTGGTGATTCTACACATGTTATCTCAGCATGCTCTAAACGTCTTACTAGGGTTGTTAGTCCTGTCGCCATTGGTAATTTGCAACCTAAATTTATTCTATCTGTAACTTTGATTTGCTCACTGTCATCGTATCCTGTCATGGCGTTTGTAGACTCAGGTGCTGCCCTGAGTCTGATGGATCTGTCATTTGCCAAGCGCTGCGGTTTTGTTCTGGAGCCATTAGAAAATCCTATCCCTCTTAGGGGTATTGATGCTACGCCTTCGGCAAAAAATAAACCGCAGTTTTGGACACAGGTTACCATGTGCATGACTCCCGAACATCGGGAGGTGATACGTTTTCTTGTTCTGCATAAGATGCATGATTTGGTTGTTTTGGGTTTGCCATGGATACAGACCCATAATCCAGTCTTGGACTGGAAGGCAATGTCGGTGTCAAGTTGGGGCTGCCATGGAATTCATGGAGATTCCCTGCCCTTGTCTATTGCTTCTTCTACGCCCTCGGAAGTTCCGGCGTATTTGTCTGATTATCAGGATGTCTTCAGCGAGTCTAAGTCCAGTGCACTGCCTCCTCATAGGGAATGCGACTGTGCAATAGATTTGATTCCTGGCAGTAAGTTTCCTAAGGGGAGACTGTTTAATTTGTCGGTACCTGAACATACCGCGATGCGTTCATATATCAAGGAGTCTCTTGAGAAGGGGCATATCCGTCCTTCTTCTTCCCCTCTTGGTGCGGGATTCTTTTTTGTGGCCAAAAAGGACGGATCTTTGAGGCCTTGTATTGACTATCGGCTTTTAAACAAGATCACTGTCAAATTTCAGTATCCTTTGCCGCTGTTGTCAGACTTGTTTGCCCGGATTAAAGGTGCCAAGTGGTTCACCAAGATAGACCTTCGTGGTGCGTACAACCTTGTGCGCATTAAGCAAGGCGATGAATGGAAAACCGCATTCAATACGCCCGAAGGTCATTTTGAGTACTTGGTGATGCCATTTGGGCTCTCTAATGCACCTTCAGTTTTTCAGTCCTTCATGCATGACATTTTCCGGAAGTATCTGGATAAATTTTTGATTGTTTATCTGGATGATATTCTGTTTTTTTCTGATGATTGGGACTCGCATGTGGAGCAGGTCAGGATGGTTTTTAAGATTTTGCGTGAAAATTCTTTGTTTGTTAAAGGCTCAAAGTGTCTCTTTGGTGTACAGAGGGTTCCCTTTTTGGGGTTCATTTTTTTCCCCTTCTGCTGTGGAGATGGACCCAGTCAAGGTCCGAGCTATTCATGATTGGACTCAACCCTCGTCAGTTAAGAGTCTTCAGAAGTTCTTGGGTTTTGCTAACTTCTACCGTCGTTTTATCGCAAATTTTTCTAGCGTTGTTAAACCATTGACGGATATGACCAAGAAAGGCTCTGATGTAGCTAACTGGGCTCCTGCTGCCGTGGAGGCTTTCCAGGAGTTGAAACGCCGGTTTACTTCGGCGCCTGTTTTGTGCCAACCTGACACCTCACTTCCCTTTCAGGTGGAGGTGGATGCTTCGGAGATTGGGGCAGGGGCCGTTTTGTCGCAGAGATGCCCTGGTTGCTCTACTATGAGACCTTGTGCCTTTTTCTCCAGGAAGTTTTCGCCGGCAGAGCGAAATTATGATGTGGGCAATCGGGAGTTGTTGGCCATGAAGTGGGCATTTGAGGAGTGGCGTCATTGGCTCGAGGGTGCTAAGCATCGTGTGGTGGTCTTGACTGATCACAAAAATCTGATGTATCTCGAGTCTGCTAAACGCCTGAATCCTAGACAGGCCCGCTGGTCATTGTTTTTCTCCCGTTTTGACTTTGTGGTCTCGTATTTACCAGGTTCTAAGAATGTGAAGGCCGATGCTCTGTCTAGGAGCTTTGTGCCTGATGCTCCTGGAGTCGCTGAACCTGTGGGTATTCTTAAGGAAGGAGTTATCTTGTCAGCTATTTCTCCTGATCTGCGGCGTGTGTTGCAGAGATTTCAGGCTGGTAGGCCTGACTCTTGTCCATCTGACAGATTGTTTGTGCCTGCTAAATGGACCAGCAGAGTCATTTCCGAGGTTCATTCCTCAGTGTTGGCAGGGCACCCGGGAATTTTTGGCACCAGAGATCTGGTGGCCAGGTCCTTTTGGTGGCCTTCCTTGTCAAGGGATGTGCGGTCATTTGTGCAGTCCTGTGGAACTTGTGCTCGAGCTAAGCCTTGCTGTTCTCGTGCCAGCGGGTTGCTCTTGCCCTTGCCTGTCCCGAAGAGACCTTGGACACACATCTCTATGGATTTCATTTCTGATCTTCCGGTGTCTCAGGGCATGTCTGTCATCTGGGTGATATGTGATCGTTTCTCCAAGATGGTCCATTTGGTTCCTTTGCCTAAGCTGCCCTCCTCTTCTGATCTGGTTCCTGTGTTCTTCCAGAACGTGGTTCGTTTGCACGGCATTCCTGAGAATATTGTGTCGGACAGAGGATCCCAGTTTGTTTCCAGGTTCTGGCGATCCTTTTGTGGTAGGATGGGCATTGATTTGTCGTTTTCGTCCGCTTTTCATCCCCAGACTAACGGACAAACGGAGCGAACTAATCAGACTCTGGAGGCTTATTTGAGGTGTTTTGTCTCTTCGGATCAGGATGATTGGGTGACCTTCTTGCCGTTGGCTGAATTTGCCCTTAATAATCGGGCTAGTTCCGCCACCTTGGTTTCGCCATTTTTCTGCAACTCTGGTTTCCATCCTCGTTTTTCCTCGGGACATGTGGAGCCTTCTGACTGTCCTGGGGTGGATTCTGTGGTGGATAGGTTGCAGCGGATCTGGAGTCATGTGGTGGACAACTTGAAGTTGTCACAGGAGAAGGCTCAGCGTTTTGCCAACCGCCGCCGCGGTGTGGGTCCCCGACTTCGCGTTGGGGATTTGGTATGGCTGTCTTCTCGATTTGTTCCTATGAAGGTCTCCTCTCCCAAATTTAAGCCTCGCTTCATTGGTCCTTACAAGATATTGGAAATCCTTAATCCTGTATCCTTTCGCCTGGATCTTCCGGTGTCGTTTGCCATTCACAACGTATTTCATAGGTCCTTGTTGCGGCGATACGTTGTGCCTGTGGTCCCTTCTGCTGAGCCTCCTGCTCCGGTGTTGGTTGAGGGCGAGTTGGAGTACGTGGTGGAGAAGATCTTAGATTCTCGTCTCTCCAGGCGGAGGCTTCAGTACCTGGTCAAGTGGAAGGGCTATGGTCAGGAGGATAATTCCTGGGTGGTCGCCTCTGATGTGCATGCGGCCGATTTGGTTCGTGCCTTTCACACCGCTCATCCTGATCGCCCTGGTGGTCTTGGTGAGGGTTCGGTGACCCCTCACTAAGGGGGGGGTACTGTTGTGAATTTACCTTTTTGGCTCCCTCTGGTGGTTACTAGTGATTTGACTCTGGGAATGTCTGCCATCCCTTGTATGCTCACCTGGGTCGTTAGGTCAGGGGTGTTGCTATATAAGCTCCCTGGACCTTCAGTTCAATGCCTGGCAACGTTGTAATCAGAGCTAATCTGTTGTGCTCTTGTCTACTGATCCTGGTTCCTGCTAGATTAAGCTAAGTCTGCTTTCTTGCTTTTTGCTATTTGTTTTTGTTTGCATTTTTGTCCAGCTTGTACATAATCTGTATCCTTACCTTGCTGGAAGCTCTAGGGAGGCTGGAGTTCTCCTCCCGGGCCGTTAGACGGTTCGGGGGTTCTTGAATTTCCAGTGTGGATTTTTGATAGGGTTTTTGTTGACCATATAAGTTATCTTACTACATTCTGCTATTAGTAAGTGGGCCTCTCTTTGCTAAACCTAGTTCATCTCTGTGTTTGTCATTTCCTCTTACCTCACCGTTATTATTTGTGGGGGGCTTGTATCCAACTTTTGGGGTCTATTCTCTGGAGGCAAGAGAGGTCTTTGTTTTCCTCTTCTAGGGGTAGTTAGTCCTCCGGCTGGCGCGAGACATCTAGCGACCAACGTAGGCATGTTCCCCGGCTACTTCTAGTGTTGGCGTTAGGAGTAGATATATGGTCAACCCAGTTACCACTGCCCTATGAGCTGGATTTTTGTACTTCGCAGACTTACTTGTTCCTCTGAGACCCTCGCCATTGGGGTCATAACAACCATCTAGCTGCCATAACATCACCCCAGTGGACCCCTTAAAGCAGCGTCGGTCACCCTGACCGAATACCACAGGTGGCATCACGAACACAAATTTTAGCCCTTTAAAGACCTTTCCCTTTTACACTGACTGCCCAGGGCCACAGACCGGGTCAGCCACTGTGACATCCCCCTGTGAACCGCAGGACCCGGTACCGAGTACCCCACGGCCCCATGAGGGCGATCCAAATACACCCGCAAAGGGTGCTACTGCTTTCTTGCAAGTGCTAGACTCTGTCTATAGAGCTCTACTGTGTAATGTCTTCCATGCTGCTGCTGCTGTTTCTGCTGCTGATCATGATGATGAACATGTGCCACATAGAGACAAGAGAGCAGGAATTCCTCACTACTGTGTGTGCAATGTACAGAACACATTATAGCAGCTAGTCTCCACCTACAAATGAGTCGCCCCGCCAGGACCATGGGGTATCCGGTATCGGGTCCGGTGTTCACAGGGGATATCAAGGTGGCGACCCGCTCCGTAGCCCTGGGCGCCCATGTAAAAGGGAGATTGAATAAAGTTTATGTTCGTGACGCCACCTGTGGTATTCGGTCAGTGGGAACCGACGCTGCTTTAAGGGGTCCTCTGGGGTGATGTTATGGCAGCTAGATGGTATAACTTCCCACAGGTGAAGTGTATCACCAGGACTCCCGATGTGTAGACTGTTGTGAACTATACTTTTTGGCTCCCTCTTGTGGTCACTAGTGATTTGGCACTTGGATTGTCTTTTACCAGGTTTGTGCTCACCTGCTTCGTTAGGCCTGGGGTGTTGCTATTTAAACTTCCTGGATTCTCAGTCCAGTGCCTGGCTTCGTTGTAATCAGTTCACTTCTGTTTGCTCCTGTCTTCAGGTCCTGGTTCTTTGCAAGATAAGCTAAGTCCTGCTTTCGTACTCTTGATCATTTGCATTGTTCATATTTTTTGTCCAGCTTGTACAATATGTGATTCCTGTTATTGCTGGAAGCTCTAGGGGGGCTGATATTCTCCCCCCACACCGTCAGTCGGTTTGGGGGTTCTTGGATATTCAGCGTGGATATTTTGCAGGGTTTTTTGCTGACCATATAAGTCTTCTTACTATATTCTGCTATTAGTCAGTGGGCCTCTCTTTGCTAAATCTAGTTCATTCTTACGTTTGTCTTTTCTTCTTACCTCACCGTTATTATTTGTTGGGGGCTTGTATTACTTTGGGGTCTTTTCTCTGGAGGCAAGAGAGATCTTATTTTCCCTGATAGGGGTAGTTAGTTCTCCGGCTGGCGCGAGACGTCTAGAATCAACGTAGGCACGTTCCCCGGCTGCTGTTAGTGTTTGCGCTAGGATCAGGTATATGGTCAGCCTAGTTACCACTTCCCTATGAGCTGGTATTTATGTTTTGCAGACTTTGCTGTAATCTTTGAGGTCCCCTGCCATTGGGATCATAACAGTAGACGGAAGATGGTGAATGGCGCAGTAAAGAACGATGACACAGGTTTGCAGTCTCTTTACCTGGTTTACTGAAGTCTTCAGGCAGCCACAGTCCAGGGCACCAGATCACAGGGCAGGCAGGGTCCGGCCGGCTTGTCAGCGAATCCAGAGTCCCCTTTACCAGGTGGAGTTAAAAGCCTTCCTCTAGCGCCGTAGTGTTGTAGTCTCTTACTGCCTATGGCTTCAGATAAGGTCCTCACAGTTCTTCTCTCTGTCCTCCATGTAGGATAGGACAATACCTGTATGACAGGTAACTTGAGCCTTTTTACAGGGACTCTATCACTCCCTGGGCTCTATGTATTACTGTGTCTTCAGGTGCGTGTGGCGGACAGGTAACTTGCAGTTCAGCTGTCCTGCTGGTGTCTGATGTAAGCCTTAGAGTCCCTTACAACCTCGGTGTGCCGGCTACTGGTTATCTGCGCTTTGCTCGCTGCTGTCCTCCCCTTGGTGTCCTCGCCTGTGCCTCGCTCTCCTTCACTCTCACTGAACGATGTCCGTTCCTTCTGTATGTCTCTTTCTCCAGGGGCTATGGTACTTCAGACTACACAGCCCCTTCAGACCTTCTGACACTCCATGTCAGTCTGCTCTCTTCTGTCTCTCTGACAATCTCTCCTGCCTTCCCTCCAAACCACAATATATATAGGGGAGTCACCTAGTAGTAGGATCAAAAGCTCCCCCTTGTGGCCTGGAGTGTGAACATGTTGTGTGCATTGTGATTACCTGATAAGGCTACGTTCACATTTGCGGCCAGCGCCGCAGCGTCGGGCGCCGCAGCGGCGCCGCATGCGTCATGCTCCCCTATATTTAACATGGGGGCGCATGGACATGCGGCGCACTTGCGTTTTGCGCCGCATGCGTCGCTGCGGCGCCCGCGTCGGGGCGCAGAGGACGCAGCAAGTTGCATTTTTGCTGCGTCCAAATTCAATGAAAAAAACGACGCATGCGGCGCAAAACGCAGCGTTGTGCATGCGTTTTGCTGCGTTTTTGTTTGCGTTGTGCGCTGCGGCGCCGACGCTGCGGCGCACAACGCAAATGTGAACGTAGCCTAAAAGATATCCTTCCTCGCTTCCAAACGTAACATCACTCTCCCCGTGAGAAAAGCATGGCTACTGTGACGACCAGGACCCTGGGGCACCACACTAGCTCAGAGACAACTGAAAATTAAAGTTAGAGCTTGTCAAAGGGAAACTGATTGAAATGCAGGATATAAGTCATAAAATATCCAGAAATAGCGTTTTTCCCCATGTACACAGAGGATAGCTTGTCTCTGAAAAGTTCTGTGGAATGACAGGCATGCTTCGTTAAGTAGTAGTGATTATAAAAATGTAGTAGTCTTTATATCTTATCTTATTGTAATATAACAGCTTTTCTTACAAGAATAATCTTTCTATATTCCTTATAATCATGTCTGCCAATATTCCCAGAATGTCGGTGAATAGTGTTGAGCATTCCGATACCGGGATTCCGATACTTGCCGCGTATCGGATACCGGAATCGGAAGTTCTAAGATTCAAAAAGCAGAAATTCAGCCAATGAGATTGATTCCAAGTGTGGGCACATCCTGTTTAGCATGGAGGGCATGAAACTACTGGCAAGGCTGTGATTGGCTGGTGTAATGATGTCATGATGCAGTTTAAAAGTCGCTGGCGCCATTTTGCGATCACTCTGCTGTGAATTCAGTTAGTGACAGGACGCTGTTTGCTGACTGAGGGACAGTTTAGAGATAGCGATTTGCTTCTTTGTGCTTTCCAAAGGCTAATTTAGCAACCGCTGTGTTCACCTACTATTCACCTTGCTTTTGCCTTGTAGCGCTGTTTTCACAGCGATCTGCAGGGTCTGTGTGTGTGTGTGTGTGAGTGCAGCCCAGTCTCCAGTCTGAGTGCAGCCACATAGGCCATCCATAGTTGGTTGTATTCAGTTCAGGGAGGGTGGTTCATTGCCTCATACTGTTCCTTTTTTTTTTTTTTTTCCCAAGTAGTGTAGTCTGCTGCTAATTTATTCAAAAAAATCCTATTAGTGTCTTTCCACCCGTCTCCAGCTAATTTGTGGAAAAACACTACATAGGATAAAGTAGAGGAGGGTTTTTGGGCCTTGCAGCGCCGTTTACGGCTGTCTGCACGGTCTCCGTGTGACTGCAGCTCGCCCTGTAATCTGTGAGCAGCTGTAGCCTGGTTGTCTCCAGCTCAGGGTTTTTCACTGCGTCATACCGCCAAATCAATTTTCTTTTTTTTCAAAGTAGTGTAGTCTGCTGCTAATTAATTTAAAAAAATCCTATTAGTGTCTTTCCACCCGTCTCCAGCTAATTTGTGGAAAAACACTACATAGGATAAAGTAGAGGAGGGTTTTTGGGCCTTGCAGCGCCGTTTACGGCTGTCTGCACGGTCTCCGTGTGACTGCAGCTCGCCCTGTAATCTGTGAGCAGCTGTAGCCTGGTTGTCTCCAGCTCAGGGTTTTTCACTGCGTCATACCGCCAAATCAATTTTCTTTTTTTTCAAAGTAGTGTAGTCTGCTGCTAATTAATTTAAAAAAATCCTATTAGTGTCTTTCCACCCGTCTCCAGCTAATTTGTGGAAAAACACTACATAGGATAAAGTAGAGGAGGGTTTTTGGGCCTTGCAGCGCCGTTTACGGCTGTCTGCACGGTCTCCGTGTGACTGCAGCTCGCCCTGTAATCTGTGAGCAGCTATAGCCTGGTTGTCTCCAGCTCAGGGTTTTTCACTGCGTCATACCGCCAAATCAATTTTCTTTTTTTTCAAAGTAGTGTAGTCTGCTGCTAATTAATTTAAAAAAATCCTATTAGTGTCTTTCCACCCGTCTCCAGCTAATTTGTGGAAAAACACTACATAGGATAAAGTAGAGGAGGGTTTTTGGGCCTTGCAGCGCCGTTTACGGCTGTCTGCACGGTCTCCGTGTGACTGCAGCTCGCCCTGTAATCTGTGAGCAGCTATAGCCTGGTTGTCTCCAGCTCAGGGTTTTTCACTGCGTCATACCGCCAAATCAATTTTCTTTTTTTTCAAAATAGTGTAGTCTGCTGCTAATTTATTCAAAAAAATCCTATTAGTGTCTTTCCACCCGTCTCCAGCTAATTTGTGGAAAAACACTACATAGGATAAAGTAGAGGAGGGTTTTTGGGCCTTGTAGCGCCGTTTACGTCTGTCTGCACGGTCTCCGTGTGACTGCAGCTCTATCTGTTGTCAGTTCAGCCCCCAAAAAATAAATAAATAATAAAGTTCACCAAACACACCAGTTACACCACTTTACATTTCTGTAGGCCACATTAGCTCATATTTGTGTCTAGTCCACACTTTAGATAATTAGTGCTTCTTATACCTGTTAGGAGGAGTTGCTCAGGAATAAGCACACAAAGCCGTTAGTACTTTTCTGCTTATCTTTATCAGTCAACCAAGATGAAGAAGGCAGTGAGTAAGGCACGGGGGCGTGGGAGCCGTCGCGGAGCAGGGAGGGGACGTGGGGATTCTGTGCCTGCTGCGGGCACCGGTGACTCATCAGCACCCACTTTCACCAGGCAACAGTCGTTCATGCGAAGCTTTGTGTCCGAGCGCCGTACACCGCTGCTGCGTGAAGAACAAATTGAAGCTGTTGTCGGATGGATGGCAGCTAATGCATCAACTTCCATTAGTGCCACATCCTCTCAGACACAGAGCACTGGAGAGCAGCCATCTGTCTCTTCACCACCTGCCAAATTGCCCAGGCAGACAGAGAGCCCAGGACAGGAGCCGTCTCTACTTCTGTTCTCTGAATCTCTTGGCTTGGAAACAGGGGGCCAGCCAAGCAGCATTGGAGAAATGGAAGAAGAGGCAGGGTGCAGTGATGCCCAACAGCTTTTTCTGTCTTCCTCTGAAGAGGCGGGTGGGCCAGTGGCTCCGGTCACCACATCGCAGGCCGCATCAGCTGATGATGACACTCAGGTGCCACTTACTGGTGCGTGCTCTGCTGCTGAGACTACCCAGGAGGAGCAGTTGGGGGCAGAGGGTAGTGTAGATGATGAGGTCCTCGACCCATCTTGGCGTGAGGGACAGGAAGGTGGTGGGAGCAGCTCTGAGGAAGAGATTCCCCGTACGGCCCAAAGAGGGAGAGGGAGGGGGAAGACTGCGGATCCTGCAGCCTCCGCTTTGGCACCCGTTAGGAGCATGTCTCTTCCAAAAGCCAAAAAGGGCGCTCCCAAGACTTGCAGTGCCTGGTCCTTTTTTGACACAGTTGCAGATGACATTTGCTATGTCAGATGCAACGTGTGTCATCAAAAAGTCAAAAGAGGTCGAAATGTCAGCAACCTCAATACCTCCAACATGTGGAAACATGTGCGCAACAGGCACCCGGCGGAGTTAGAAAAACACACTGAAGAGGTAGGCCAACCAACAGCGGCAGCTACCACCTCTTCAGCTCGTGTTGCCTCTTCCTCTACCTCACACGCAGCTGGTTCGGCGTCCTCCCAGGATCGCCGTGGAAGAACCTCTGCCCCTGTTGTCCAGAGACCCGCTGTAATTCCACCCGCAGCGCCACTTTCCCAGTCATCCACACACTCCCAGCCCAGTCTACAGCCATCGGTAGTACAGGCATGGGAGAAAAGGCGGCCTTTCTCGTCAAACCACCCACGAGCACAGGCTCTGACTGCAGGCATTGCCAAACTTCTGTCACTGGAAATGCTGTCATTCAGGCTGGTGGAGACTGACAGCTTCCGTGACTTCATGTCATTGGCAGTCCCACAGTACAAAGTGCCCAGCCGCTTTTACTTCAGCAGGCAAGCCGTCCCTGCCCTGCAGAAGCATGTGGAGGGACACATAAAACACGCGCTACTGAACGCCGTCAGTAGCAAGGTCCACCTCACCACCGATGCGTGGACCAGTCAACATGGACAGGGGCGATACCTTTCCCTCACTGCCCATTGGGTTAATGTCGTTGAGCCGGGTACAGACCGTGCGAGTGGCGCAGGACGTGTCCTGCCCACTCCAAGGATTGCAGGAATCCATTCTGTACGCATTGACTCCTCCTCTTACACCAGTTCCTCAGAATCATCGCTGCAGGAGCCGTCACAGTCCACCTCCACATGGACCCGTGATGAACGTGTACCTGTTACGACCGACATGAGCACAGCCGTGGCCAAACGTCAACAGGCCGTCTTGAAATTAATTTTCTTGGGGAATCGTAGCCACACAGCGCAGGAGCTCTGGAATGCCATCAAGCAGGAGAGCGATGTGTGGTTTGTGCCAGCGAATCTCCAGCCAGGCATGGTAGTGTGTGATAATGGCCGAAATCTGGTGGCAGCTCTGGGCCTCGGCAACCTCACTCACATCCCATGTCTGGCACATGTGCTCAATTTGGTCGTGCAGAGCTTTTTGAGGGACTATCCGGATCTTGATGCACTGCTGCACAAGGTCCGCCTAGAGTGTGCTCACTTGCGGCGTTCCAGCACGGCAAAAGCGCGCATTGCGGCTCTGCAGCGCCGACACCGCCTGCCGGAACATCGCATCATATGTGACCTACCTACCAGGTGGAATTCCACGTTACATATGTTGGAGCGGTTGTGTGAGCAGCAGCAAGCTGTAATGGAGTACCAGCTGCTTCAGGCGCAAAAAAGTCGCAGTCAGCGCCGTACAGACTTCACAACCACAGAGTGGGCCACTATGAATGACGTCTGCCAGGTTTTGCGTCCCTTTGATTATTCCACGCGGATGGCGAGTGCAGATGATGCACTAGTCAGCATGACTGTCCCCCTTATCTGCCTGCTTGAAAAATCACTGCAAGCGCTAAGGGATGATGTTGTGGAAGAGGTGGAGGATGAGGATTCACCATTTCCATCATCTTCTGGACAGTCAGCGCCACGTGGTTCCTCACAAACGCGTAGGCAGGGGACCGTTTGTGAGGAGGATGAGGAGGAGTCAATGGAGGAGGAAGACATCCGTCCAGAGGAGGGAGTTACACAATTGTCCAGTACTCAGTGTGTACAGCGAGGGTGGGGTGATGACGAGCGGGCAGAGATCACGCCTCCAGCAGGGGACAGCGTTTCTTGGGCAGTTGGCAGTCTGCAGCACATGGTGGATTACATGCTGCAGTGCCTGAGAAACGACCGCCGCATCGCCCACATTCTCAACATGTCTGATTATTGGGTGTTCACCCTCCTCGATCCTCGCTACCGGGACAACGTAGAAAGCCTCATCACACCGTTGAACCGGGAGCGAAAAATGCGGGAGTACCAAGACACACTGGTCAATTCCATCATCTTCTCCATTCCAACTGAGAGAAGTGCTGCTAGTGCATTCCAAAGCAGCTCAGTGCGTCCAGGCCGTGGTGGAGGCTCTGCACAAAGAGGGAGCAGAAGCAGTGCCTCTGCCCAAGGCAAGACCAGTATGGCCGAACTGTGGCACAGTTTTCTGTGCCCGCCACAAAAGTCTACACCATCACAGACGGCTCCAGTCAGCAGGAGGCAACGGTTCCGTCAGATGGTGACAGACTACATGTCTTGCCCTCTTGCTGTACTCCCAGACGGCTCTTCCCCTTTCAAGTTTTGGGTCTCAAAGCTGGATACATGGCCAGAGCTAAGCCAGTATGCATTGGAGGTGCTGTCTTGCCCTGCGGCCAGTGTATTATCGGAACGTGTCTTTAGTGCTGCAGGTGGTGTACTAACTGACCGTCGCATGCGACTATCCTCCGATAACGTTGACCGGCTTACTTTCCTGAAAATGAACAAGGCCTGGATCTCGCCGGAATTTGCCACTCCTCCTCCTGATTGAATAATTAGGTCACTGTATACGTTATCCAGGTCTCCTGTTGTGTTCATCTTTCTACCACCTGAACTTAAATTCCTGGGCTCCAACACCGCCAGTTGAGGCTCAGACGTGCCGTCTGCACAGTCAAAACATACGACCCAGTGTTATTGGGTTTCAGTAATGTCAGCTGATCCCCAGCTGTGTAGCCGGCAATGTGTCATGCGACCGCCACGCTGACACAACAACTGAAATGTAAGGGAATCTGTCCCCCCCCCCCCAAGGCGTTTGTTACTGAAAGAGCCACCTTGTGCAGCAGTAATGCTGCCCAAGGAAAAGGTAGCTATTTTTGTTTAGCTCCTTGCACACGCAGAACTTAACACTTATAAAATGTGTCCACTGATACCGTAAAACCGTCCCGGAGGTGGGACTTTACTTCGTAATGTGACGCAGCCCAGCCGTCATTCCTACCCCCCCGGCGCCGCGCACCGGCTCCTCAGCGTTGTTTTATTCCGTCCTGGAGCCTGCGCTGTTATGTTATCCCGTGGCCAGGCACACTTAGCGCTGCCCGTCTTCTGGCATCATTTGGTGTCTGGATGGCTGCGCCTGTGCGGCCGCGCTGGCAGAGAGCCCGCCTCGCAGTGTCTTCTGATTTAATCCCACTGGGGGCCTGGGATCCATGGACATGCGCAGTGCATATCTGAACCTCCACCTCTCACTCATTTCCCTATGGCTTCTTCAGACTGTTCGGTGTCAGCTGGTCCCTAACAGCATGCCACGGCCGTGACACCGCACAGTCTGAAGAAGCCATAGGGAGATGAGTGAGAGGTGGAGGTTCAGATATGCACTGCGCATGTCCATGGATCCCAGGCCCCCAGTGGGATTAAATCAGAAGACACTGCGAGGCGGGCTCTCTGCCAGCGCGGCCGCACAGGCGCAGCCATCCAGACACCAAATGATGCCAGAAGACGGGCAGCGCTAAGTGTGCCTGGCCACGGGAAAACATAACAGCGCAGGCTCCTTGACGGAATAAAACAACGCTGAGGAGCCGGTGCGCGGCGCCGGGGGGGTAGGAATGACGGCTGGGCTGCGTCACATTACGAAGGAAAGTCCCACCTCCGGGACGGTTTTACGGTTGCAGGGGACACATTTTATAAGTGTTTAGTTCTGTGTTTGCAAGGAGCATGATGAAAAGAGCCACCTTTTCCTTTTGCATCTTTTGTGCTGCACAAGCTGGCTCTTTCAGCTACAAACGCCTTGGGGGGGGGGTTAAAGGTTCCCTTTCGACTTTCTCAGGCTTCGGCCTACATTGTGTTCCTCTGCTTTTCCACCTGTCCCTGGGCTCCAACACCGCC
The DNA here is from genome assembly GCF_051348905.1 of Ranitomeya variabilis. Taxonomy (NCBI): domain Eukaryota; kingdom Metazoa; phylum Chordata; class Amphibia; order Anura; family Dendrobatidae; genus Ranitomeya; species Ranitomeya variabilis. The sequence goes on along the minus strand of NC_135235.1, from coordinate 54,825,918 downwards.
AGTTGCCGTCCAGAAGTGCTGTACGCACAGTCAACAGTCCCTCCTCTGTTATTGGGGTTCAGTAACGTCAGCTGTTCCCCTGCTGTGTGTGTGGCAATCCCTCCTACCTCCTCCAACCTCCTCCTCCTCCACCCGTCCCTGGGCTCCAACACCGCCAGTTGCCGTCCAGAAGTGCTGTACGCACAGTCAACAGTCCCTCCTCTGTTATTGGGGTTCAGTAACGTCAGCTGTTCCCCTGCTGTGTGTGTGGCAATCCCTCCTACCTCCTCCTACCTCCTCCAACCTCCTCCTCCTCCACCTGCCCCTGGGCTCCAACACCGCCAGTTGCCGTCCAGAAGTGCTGTACGCACAGTCAACAGTCCCTCCTCTGTTATTGGGGTTCAGTAACGTCAGCTGTTCCCCTGCTGTGTGTGTGGCAATCCCTCCTACCTCCTCCAACCTCCTCCTCCTCCACCCGTCCCTGGGCTCCAACACCGCCAGTTGCCGTCCAGAAGTGCTGTACGCACAGTCAACAGTCCCTCCTCTGTTATTGGGGTTCAGTAACGTCAGCTGTTCCCCTGCTGTGTGTGTGGCAATCCCTCCTACCTCCTCCAACCTCCTCCAACCTCCTCCTCCTCCACCTGTCCCTGGGCTCCAACACCGCCAGTTGCCGTCCAGAAGTGCTGTACGCACAGTCAACAGTCCCTCCTCTGTTATTGGGGTTCAGTAACGTCAGCTGTTCCCCTGCTGTGTGTGTGGCAATCCCTCCTACCTCCTCCAACCTCCTCCAACCTCCTCCTCCTCCACCTGTCCCTGGGCTCCAACACCGCCAGTTGCCGTCCAGAAGTGCTGTACGCACAGTCAACAGTCCCTCCTCTGTTATTGGGGTTCAGTAACGTCAGCTGTTCCCCTGCTGTGTGTGTGGCAATCCCTCCTACCTCCTCCAACCTCCTCCAACCTCCTCCTCCTCCACCTGTCCCTGGGCTCCAACACCGCCAGTTGCCGTCCAGAAGTGCTGTACGCACAGTCAACAGTCCCTCCTCTGTTATTGGGGTTCAGTAACGTCAGCTGTTCCCCTGCTGTGTGTGTGGCAATCCCTCCTACCTCCTCCTACCTCCTCCAACCTCCTCCTCCTCCACCTGTCCCTGGGCTCCAACACCGCCAGTTGCCGTCCAGAAGTGCTGTACGCACAGTCAACAGTCCCTCCTCTGTTATTGGGGTTCAGTAACGTCAGCTGTTCCCCTGCTGTGTGTGTGGCAATCCCTCCTACCTCCTCCAACCTCCTCCTCCTCCACCCGTCCCTGGGCTCCAACACCGCCAGTTGCCGTCCAGAAGTGCTGTACGCACAGTCAACAGTCCCTCCTCTGTTATTGGGGTTCAGTAACGTCAGCTGTTCCCCTGCTGTGTGTGTGGCAATCCCTCCTACCTCCTCCTACCTCCTCCAACCTCCTCCTCCTCCACCTGCCCCTGGGCTCCAACACCGCCAGTTGCCGTCCAGAAGTGCTGTACGCACAGTCAACAGTCCCTCCTCTGTTATTGGGGTTCAGTAACGTCAGCTGTTCCCCTGCTGTGTGTGTGGCAATCCCTCCTACCTCCTCCAACCTCCTCCTCCTCCACCCGTCCCTGGGCTCCAACACCGCCAGTTGCCGTCCAGAAGTGCTGTACGCACAGTCAACAGTCCCTCCTCTGTTATTGGGGTTCAGTAACGTCAGCTGTTCCCCTGCTGTGTGTGTGGCAATCCCTCCTACCTCCTCCAACCTCCTCCAACCTCCTCCTCCTCCACCTGTCCCTGGGCTCCAACACCGCCAGTTGCCGTCCAGAAGTGCTGTACGCACAGTCAACAGTCCCTCCTCTGTTATTGGGGTTCAGTAACGTCAGCTGTTCCCCTGCTGTGTGTGTGGCAATCCCTCCTACCTCCTCCAACCTCCTCCAACCTCCTCCTCCTCCACCTGTCCCTGGGCTCCAACACCGCCAGTTGCCGTCCAGAAGTGCTGTACGCACAGTCAACAGTCCCTCCTCTGTTATTGGGGTTCAGTAACGTCAGCTGTTCCCCTGCTGTGTGTGTGGCAATCCCTCCTACCTCCTCCAACCTCCTCCAACCTCCTCCTCCTCCACCTGTCCCTGGGCTCCAACACCGCCAGTTGCCGTCCAGAAGTGCTGTACGCACAGTCAACAGTCCCTCCTCTGTTATTGGGGTTCAGTAACGTCAGCTGTTCCCCTGCTGTGTGTGTGGCAATCCCTCCTACCTCCTCCAACCTCCTCCTCCTCCACCCGTCCCTGGGCTCCAACACCGCCAGTTGCCGTCCAGAAGTGCTGTACGCACAGAGCCAAACACCTCGCCAATGTGTTAGTGGGGTTCAGCACCGCCAGCTGTTCCCCTGCTGTGTATACGGCAACGTGTACTGCGACCGCCACGCAGGCACAACAAGTTAAATGTAAGGGAACCTGACCCCCCCCCCCCCCCCAGGCGTTTGTTACTGAAGGAGCCACCTTGTGCAGCAGTAATGATGCAAAGGGAAAAAGTGCCTCTTTTCGTGATGCTCCTTGCACATGCTGAACCAAACACTTATGAAATGTGTCCCCACACAGCGTTAAACCGTCCGGTAGGTGGAACTTTCCTTTGTCGTGTGACGCAGCACAGCCATCATTTTTACCCCCTTGGCGCCGTGCGCCGCCTCCTCAGCGTTGTTTTAATCTGTCCCGGAGCCTGCGCTGTTAGGTTAGCCCTTGGCCATGCACACATGTTGCGCTGCCCGTCTTCTGACCTCATTTGGTGTCAGGCTGGCTGCGCCTGTGCGGGTGCGCTGGCCGAGATCCCGCCTCGCAGTGTCGTCTAATGTAATCCCACCGCGGGCCTGTGATCCGTGCCCGTGCGCAGTGCATATCCTCTCCTCTCACTCCCCTCCCTACGGCTTCTTCAGACTGTGCGATGTCAGCTGGTCCCTAATAGCATGCCACGGCCGTGACACCGCACAGTCTGAAAAAGCCGTAGGGAGGGGAGTGAGAGGAGAGGATATGCACTGCGCACGGGCACGGATCACAGGCCCGCGGTGGGATTACATTAGACGACACTGCGAGGCGGGATCTCGGCCAGCGCCCCGCACAGGCGCAGCCAGCCTGACACCAAATGATGTCAGAAGACGGGCAGCGCAAAATGTGTGCATGGCCAAGGGCTAACCTAACAGCGCAGGCTCCGGGACAGATTAAAACAACGCTGAGGAGGCGGCGCACGGCGCCAAGGGGGTAAAAATGATGGCTGTGCTGCGTCACACGACAAAGGAAAGTTCCACCTACCGGACGGTTTAACGCTGTGAGGGGACACATTTCATAACTGTTAGGTTCCGCATGTGCAAGGACCATAATTAAAAGAGCTAAGTTTACCTTTTCCAGCATTAGTGCTGTACACAATGGCTCTTTCAGCTACAAACGCCTGGGGGGGGGGGGGGGTTAAAGGTTTCCTTTCAACTTGCTCGAGTGCAGGCTTCGGCCTACACTCCGCTCCCCCTGCTCCTCCTGCTGACCCTGGGCTCCAACACCGCCAGTTGGGGCCCGGTACTGCTAGCTGCACAGAGAAAAACACCTCGCCAATGTGTCAGTGGGGTCCAGCACCGCCAGCTGTTCCCCTGCTGTGTAGCCGGCAACGTGTCCTGCAAAAGTCACGCAGACACAACACACCCAAAGCTGCCGCCTGTGCAGGCTTCGGCCTACACTCCCCTCCCCCTGCTCCTCCTCCTCCTGCTCCTCCTCCTGCTGTCCCTGGGCTCTAACACACCGCCAGTTTTTGCCCAGATGTGCTAGCTGCACAGAGAAAAACACCAGCCAATGTGTCAGTGGGGTCCAGCACCGCCAGCTGTTCCCCTGCTGTGCAGCCGGCAACGTGTCCTGCAAAAGCCACGCAGACACAAGAACTGAAATTGAAGGGAACCTGTCCCCCCTCCCCCAGGCGTTTTTACGTTATCCAGCCACCTTGTACAGCGGTAATGCTGCATGTGTGCAAGGTGGCTCAGAAACGTATTCTCCTCGCACATGTGGAACTGAAAACACGTCTGCAATGTGTCCTCTGTGTGACCATTTAACCGTCCCGGTGGTGTGACTTTCCTTTGTAATGACACGCTGCAACCCCCTTGGTAGCGCTGCCCGTCTTCTGGCATCATGGTTTGGCTGCCTGCGCCTCTGCGGCCGCCCTGACCCACACAACGCCCCTCGGTGTCTTATTTATTGGGACTGCGAGGGTGTGATTGATGGGCAGGATCAGTGCATCAGTTCGCCTGTCCCTCCTCTCCTTCCGCCTTCTTCGGACTGTGCGGCTTCATGGCCGTGGCATGCGATAAGGGATCAGATGACGCCGCATAGTCTGAAGCGGGTGTAAGAACCCAAGCGAGAGGCGAACATATGTACTGCGCCAGGCCATGAATCCCAGCCCCGCAGTGTTTAAACTATGTCAATACACTGCGGGGCTGTGATTCATGGGCATCGCGAACCGCACCGGCCAACATTAAATGAGGTCAGAAGATGGGCAGCGCTAACGGCGCTAGGCCAGGGGATAACACGACAGCGCAGACTCCTGTACAGCAAATAACAACGCTCAGGAGGCTGCACCCAGCACCAAGGTGGGATTCTTGACATCTGTGCTGCGTCTCATTACAAAGGGAACTCGCGCCTCCAACACAGTTTGACTGTATAAAGGGCTAAATGTTATACGTGTTCCATTCAGCGTGTGCAAGGAGAAAAATTACAAGAGCAACCTTTGACTTGCGCAGCACTGCTGCTGCATAAGCTGTGGCTCTTCTACTTTGTAACCCCTGAGGGGGGGTTAAAGGTGACTTTTGAAATCGGTTCAATTAGGCTTCGGCCTACACTCTGCTCCACCTGCAGAGCCCGGGCTCCAACAACGCTAGTTGCTGTCCGGAAGTGCTGGCTGCACAGAGCCAAACACCTCGCCAATGTGTCAGTGGGGTCCAGCACCGCCAGCTGTTCCCCTGCTGTGTAGCCGGCAACGTGTCCTGCAAAAGTCACGCAGACACAACACACCCAAAGCTGCCGCCTGTGCAGGCTTCGGCCTACACTCCCCTCCCCCTGCTCCTCCTCCTCCTGCTCCTCCTCCTGCTGTCCCTGGGCTCTAACACACCGCCAGTTTTTGCCCAGATGTGCTAGCTGCACAGAGAAAAACACCAGCCAATGTGTCAGTGGGGTCCAGCACCGCCAGCTGTTCCCCTGCTGTGCAGCCGGCAACGTGTCCTGCAAAAGCCACGCAGACACAAGAACTGAAATTGAAGGGAACCTGTCCCCCCTCCCCCAGGCGTTTTTACGTTATCCAGCCACCTTGTACAGCGGTAATGCTGCATGTGTGCAAGGTGGCTCAGAAACGTATTCTCCTCGCACATGTGGAACTGAAAACACGTCTGCAATGTGTCCTCTGTGTGACCATTTAACCGTCCCGGTGGTGTGACTTTCCTTTGTAATGACACGCTGCAACCCCCTTGGTAGCGCTGCCCGTCTTCTGGCATCATGGTTTGGCTGCCTGCGCCTCTGCGGCCGCCCTGACCCACACAACGCCCCTCGGTGTCTTATTTATTGGGACTGCGAGGGTGTGATTGATGGGCAGGATCAGTGCATCAGTTCGCCTGTCCCTCCTCTCCTTCCGCCTTCTTCGGACTGTGCGGCTTCATGGCCGTGGCATGCGATAAGGGATCAGATGACGCCGCATAGTCTGAAGCGGGTGTAAGAACCCAAGCGAGAGGCGAACATATGTACTGCGCCAGGCCATGAATCCCAGCCCCGCAGTGTTTAAACTATGTCAATACACTGCGGGGCTGTGATTCATGGGCATCGCGAACCGCACCGGCCAACATTAAATGAGGTCAGAAGATGGGCAGCGCTAACGGCGCTAGGCCAGGGGATAACACGACAGCGCAGACTCCTGTACAGCAAATAACAACGCTCAGGAGGCTGCACCCAGCACCAAGGTGGGATTCTTGACATCTGTGCTGCGTCTCATTACAAAGGGAACTCGCGCCTCCAACACAGTTTGACTGTATAAAGGGCTAAATGTTATACGTGTTCCATTCAGCGTGTGCAAGGAGAAAAATTACAAGAGCAACCTTTGACTTGCGCAGCACTGCTGCTGCATAAGCTGTGGCTCTTCTACTTTGTAACCCCTGAGGGGGGGTTAAAGGTGACTTTTGAAATCGGTTCAATTAGGCTTCGGCCTACACTCTGCTCCACCTGCAGAGCCCGGGCTCCAACAACGCTAGTTGCTGTCCGGAAGTGCTGGCTGCACAGAGCCAAACACCTCGCCAATGTGTCAGTGGGGTCCAGCACCGCCAGCTGTTCCCCTGCTGTGTAGCCGGCAACGTGTCCTGCAAAAGTCACGCAGACACAACACACCCAAAGCTGCCGCCTGTGCAGGCTTCGGCCTACACTCCCCTCCCCCTGCTCCTCCTCCTCCTGCTCCTCCTCCTGCTGTCCCTGGGCTCTAACACACCGCCAGTTTTTGCCCAGATGTGCTAGCTGCACAGAGAAAAACACCAGCCAATGTGTCAGTGGGGTCCAGCACCGCCAGCTGTTCCCCTGCTGTGCAGCCGGCAACGTGTCCTGCAAAAGCCACGCAGACACAAGAACTGAAATTGAAGGGAACCTGTCCCCCCTCCCCCAGGCGTTTTTACGTTATCCAGCCACCTTGTACAGCGGTAATGCTGCATGTGTGCAAGGTGGCTCAGAAACGTATTCTCCTCGCACATGTGGAACTGAAAACACGTCTGCAATGTGTCCTCTGTGTGACCATTTAACCGTCCCGGTGGTGTGACTTTCCTTTGTAATGACACGCTGCAACCCCCTTGGTAGCGCTGCCCGTCTTCTGGCATCATGGTTTGGCTGCCTGCGCCTCTGCGGCCGCCCTGACCCACACAACGCCCCTCGGTGTCTTATTTATTGGGACTGCGAGGGTGTGATTGATGGGCAGGATCAGTGCATCAGTTCGCCTGTCCCTCCTCTCCTTCCGCCTTCTTCGGACTGTGCGGCTTCATGGCCGTGGCATGCGATAAGGGATCAGATGACGCCGCATAGTCTGAAGCGGGTGTAAGAACCCAAGCGAGAGGCGAACATATGTACTGCGCCAGGCCATGAATCCCAGCCCCGCAGTGTTTAAACTATGTCAATACACTGCGGGGCTGTGATTCATGGGCATCGCGAACCGCACCGGCCAACATTAAATGAGGTCAGAAGATGGGCAGCGCTAACGGCGCTAGGCCAGGGGATAACACGACAGCGCAGACTCCTGTACAGCAAATAACAACGCTCAGGAGGCTGCACCCAGCACCAAGGTGGGATTCTTGACATCTGTGCTGCGTCTCATTACAAAGGGAACTCGCGCCTCCAACACAGTTTGACTGTATAAAGGGCTAAATGTTATACGTGTTCCATTCAGCGTGTGCAAGGAGAAAAATTACAAGAGCAACCTTTGACTTGCGCAGCACTGCTGCTGCATAAGCTGTGGCTCTTCTACTTTGTAACCCCTGAGGGGGGGTTAAAGGTGACTTTTGAAATCGGTTCAATTAGGCTTCGGCCTACACTCTGCTCCACCTGCAGAGCCCGGGCTCCAACAACGCTAGTTGCTGTCCGGAAGTGCTGGCTGCACAGAGCCAAACACCTCGCCAATGTGTCAGTGGGGTCCAGCACCGCCAGCTGTTCCCCTGCTGTGTAGCCGGCAACGTGTCCTGCAAAAGTCACGCAGACACAACACACCCAAAGCTGCCGCCTGTGCAGGCTTCGGCCTACACTCCCCTCCCCCTGCTCCTCCTCCTCCTGCTCCTCCTCCTGCTGTCCCTGGGCTCTAACACACCGCCAGTTTTTGCCCAGATGTGCTAGCTGCACAGAGAAAAACACCAGCCAATGTGTCAGTGGGGTCCAGCACCGCCAGCTGTTCCCCTGCTGTGCAGCCGGCAACGTGTCCTGCAAAAGCCACGCAGACACAACACACCCAAAGCTGCCGCCTGTGCAGGCTTCGGCCTACACTCCCCTCCCCCTGCTCCTCCTCCTCCTGCTCCTCCTCCTGCTGTCCCTGGGCTCTAACACACCGCCAGTTTTTGCCCAGATGTGCTAGCTGCACAGAGAAAAACACCAGCCAATGTGTCAGTGGGGTCCAGCACCGCCAGCTGTTCCCCTGCTGTGCAGCCGGCAACGTGTCCTGCAAAAGCCACGCAGACACAAGAACTGAAATTGAAGGGAACCTGTCCCCCCTCCCCCAGGCGTTTTTACGTTATCCAGCCACCTTGTACAGCGGTAATGCTGCATGTGTGCAAGGTGGCTCAGAAACGTATTCTCCTCGCACATGTGGAACTGAAAACACGTCTGCAATGTGTCCTCTGTGTGACCATTTAACCGTCCCGGTGGTGTGACTTTCCTTTGTAATGACACGCTGCAACCCCCTTGGTAGCGCTGCCCGTCTTCTGGCATCATGGTTTGGCTGCCTGCGCCTCTGCGGCCGCCCTGACCCACACAACGCCCCTCGGTGTCTTATTTATTGGGACTGCGAGGGTGTGATTGATGGGCAGGATCAGTGCATCAGTTCGCCTGTCCCTCCTCTCCTTCCGCCTTCTTCGGACTGTGCGGCTTCATGGCCGTGGCATGCGATAAGGGATCAGATGACGCCGCACAGTCTGAAGCGGGTGTAAGGACCCGAGTGTGAGAGGCGAACATATGTGCTGCGCCAGGCCCTGAATCCCAGCCCCGCAGTGTTTTAACAATGTTAAGACACTGCGGGGCTGGGATTCATGGGCATCGCGAACCGCACCGGCCGACATTACATGATGCCAGAAGATGGGCAGCGCTAACGGCGCTAGGCCAGGGGATAACACGACAGCGCAGACTCCTGTACAGCAAATAACAACGCTCGGGAGGCTGCACCCAGCACCAAGGTGGGATTCTTGACACCTGTGCTGCGTCTCATTACAAAGGGAACTCTCGCCTCCATTACACAGTTTGACTGTCTAAAGGGCTGAATGTTATACGTGTTCCATTCAGCGTGTGCAAGGAGAAAAATTACAAGAGCAACCTTTGACTTGCGCAGCACTGCTGCTGCATAAGCTGTGGCTCTTCTACTTTGTAACCCCTGAGGGGGGGTTAAAGGTGACTTTTGAAATCGGTTCAATTAGGCTTCGGCCTACACTCTGCTCCACCTGCAGAGCCCGGGCTCCAACAACGCTAGTTGCTGTCCGGAAGTGCTGGCTGCACAGAGCCAAACACCTCGCCAATGTGTCAGTGGGGTCCAGCACCGCCAGCTGTTCCCCTGCTGTGTAGCCGGCAACGTGTCCTGCAAAAGTCACGCAGACACAACACACCCAAAGCTGCCGCCTGTGCAGGCTTCGGCCTACACTCCCCTCCCCCTGCTCCTCCTCCTCCTGCTCCTCCTCCTGCTGTCCCTGGGCTCTAACACACCGCCAGTTTTTGCCCAGATGTGCTAGCTGCACAGAGAAAAACACCAGCCAATGTGTCAGTGGGGTCCAGCACCGCCAGCTGTTCCCCTGCTGTGCAGCCGGCAACGTGTCCTGCAAAAGCCACGCAGACACAAGAACTGAAATTGAAGGGAACCTGTCCCCCCTCCCCCAGGCGTTTTTACGTTATCCAGCCACCTTGTACAGCGGTAATGCTGCATGTGTGCAAGGTGGCTCAGAAACGTATTCTCCTCGCACATGTGGAACTGAAAACACGTCTGCAATGTGTCCTCTGTGTGACCATTTAACCGTCCCGGTGGTGTGACTTTCCTTTGTAATGACACGCTGCAACCCCCTTGGTAGCGCTGCCCGTCTTCTGGCATCATGGTTTGGCTGCCTGCGCCTCTGCGGCCGCCCTGACCCACACAACGCCCCTCGGTGTCTTATTTATTGGGACTGCGAGGGTGTGATTGATGGGCAGGATCAGTGCATCAGTTCGCCTGTCCCTCCTCTCCTTCCGCCTTCTTCGGACTGTGCGGCTTCATGGCCGTGGCATGCGATAAGGGATCAGATGACGCCGCATAGTCTGAAGCGGGTGTAAGAACCCAAGCGAGAGGCGAACATATGTACTGCGCCAGGCCATGAATCCCAGCCCCGCAGTGTTTAAACTATGTCAATACACTGCGGGGCTGTGATTCATGGGCATCGCGAACCGCACCGGCCAACATTAAATGAGGTCAGAAGATGGGCAGCGCTAACGGCGCTAGGCCAGGGGATAACACGACAGCGCAGACTCCTGTACAGCAAATAACAACGCTCAGGAGGCTGCACCCAGCACCAAGGTGGGATTCTTGACATCTGTGCTGCGTCTCATTACAAAGGGAACTCGCGCCTCCAACACAGTTTGACTGTATAAAGGGCTAAATGTTATACGTGTTTCATTCAGCGTGTGCAAGGAGCGAAATTAAAAGAGCAACCTTTGACTTGTGCAGCACTACTGCTGCATAAGCTGTGGCTCTTCTACTTTCTAACCCCTGAGGGGGGGTTAAAGGTTACCTTTGAAATTGGTTCAAGTAGGCTTCGGCCTACACTCTGCTCCCCCTGCAGAGCCCGGGCTACAACACCGCTCGTTGCTGTCCGGAAGTGCTGGCTGCACAGAGCCAAACACCTCGCCAATGTGTCAGTGGGGTCCAGCACCGCCAGCTGTTCCCCTGCTGTGCAGCCGGCAACGTGTCCTGCAAAAGCCACGCAGACACTTGCTCTTGTACCTTCTGCTCCCCATCCTGGTTCCAGTACCGTCAGCTGGTTCCGGGCAGAGCCTTTGGCTTAGGTGCCTCCCTCTGGGTATCCGAGTTCCACCAACGTCAGGTGGTCCTTGGTAGTGCTTTCAGGCACGGGTACCTCCTGCTTAGTAACCGGGTTCCAGTAACGTCAGCTGGTCCTCGGTAGTTCCATTGGCTCTTGGACCTTCGGCTACCCATCCGGGTTCCAGCACCGTCAGCTGGTTCTCGGCAGTGTCTTTTGCTCTTGTACCTTCTGCTCCCCATCCTGGTTCCAGTACCGTCAGCTGGTTCCGGGCAGAGCCTTTGGCTTAGGTGCCTCCCTCTGGGTATCCGAGTTCCACCAACGTCAGGTGGTCCTTGGTAGTGCTTTCAGGCACGGGTACCTCCTGCTTAGTAACCGGGTTCCAGTAACGTCAGCTGGTCCTCGGTAGTTCCATTGGCTCTTGGACCTTCGGGTAGCCATCCGAGTTCCAGTTCCATCAGCTGGTTCTCGGCATTTTCTCAGCCTTCTTGTACCTTCTGCTACATTTCCAAGTTCAAGAGACTAAACACGATGACCCGGAAGAACACCCCTAAGATGACGACGACACCAGAGACGACAACCACCGTGATGACGACGACCCTGGAGACGATGACCCTGAAGACCACCCCGATGACGACGACCCCGGAGACCACCCCGATGACGACGACCCCGGAGACGACGACCCTGGAGACGACGACGACCTGGAAGACCGAGAAGCAGAAGAACAAGAGGCTGCAGAACAAAGAGCAGAAGGACATTAAGCATAACACAAAATATCAGAGCAAAAAAATATTATGTAAATTATAAGCAGAAGAAGACTAAGCAGTGTATGGGGGTGAGTCCGTTCCTCCTCGTGGTGCCCCTGGATAAAGCCTGATGCTGCAGGCCAAACTGAACGCGGACACATGTAACTGTTTTGTGACAGGCAGAACGGAAGGTGTAATCTTCAAACTTTTATAGATAACAACTACGGGAATGCCTGTCACAAATAAGAATATGATGAAGAAGTTGAATATGATGAAGATAATAGTAAAATAAAAAGAATATGAACAATGTAACCCAAAAAATAATAGGTAGAAGATGAAGAAGAAGATGAATAAGGTGAAGAAGTTGATGTCAAAGAAGCTGATGATGAGGATAATTAAGAAGAAAGCGTGGGAGAAGTAAAAAAGAAGGTGAAGGGCGTGGAAGTAGTGAAACATCAATATCTGACATAAAAAAAAAAAAAAATAACATAGTCACATTCTTTCTAACGCCGAACTTCATAAAAAAAAATTAAAAATCCTGCTATTCTATTACATTGGGCTAAACCTCTGTCCCTTTAATATCTCCGCCACGTCCCCCAATACATCCTACATTATTCTTAGTTGTTTTCCTTCATGTAGAATGAACCTACAAGTTTATAAAGGGTTTATTTTAATTCCGATATTTTCGTCCCATTGACTTGCATTGGGATCGGGTATCGGTATCGGATTGGATCCGATATTTTGACGGTATCGGCCGATACTTTCCGATACCGATACTTTCCGATATCGGAAAGTATCGCTCAACACTATCGGTGAAGCTTCTGGAAAAGTCCTGGAAGAGTTGCCAAGTCCTCTAAGCTCATCAGATATGTGTGGGTACTAGTTACACCCAGGGGTGTGATTCAACAGCGTCCCATCAGTTTAGGGACAACCGATTGTCAAAATTGCAGCTAGTTCCCCGAACCGGCATAAAGCAGTCTGGTTCGAGGGGCCACTAAATGTGCGTCATCTGCCATGCGTCTGCACAACAAATGAAGCAGGAAGAGGATGCTGCTCTACCTCTTACAGGTAAGAAGAACCTTTTTTTTGTTTTAATTAATAACAGAATCAATGGGAGGCATATGGGGCCCAGGATGGGACATTATATGGGTTCTAGTATGGGGGACATTATATGGGTTCTAGTATGGGGGACATTATATGGGGCCCAGGATGGGGGGGAAATTGTATGGACCCTAGGGTGGGGGGACATTATATGGGGTCCAGGATGGGGAATTTTATATGGGACCTAGGATGGGGGACATAATTACAGGAAGGGGCCCAGGATAGAGGACATAATTCCTGTATGGGGGTGAGAGTGAGGAACATAGATTACTGCTTTATGGTGGCAAGTGGGGGATATAATTATTGTAGGGGCCAATTAGGAGACATCATTACTGCTGTAATATATTTGACTTTTGAGGATATTGTTTTCCATGGGTGAAACAAAAAAGAGGTCCTGTCACTGTGCAGGGCAGCACTATGTCGCTTTTTTTCTTCATCTGGTGCAGTGAAGAATTCTGGAGGAAAAAAGTGGGGAATGTGTTCTAGAAGTAATCAGTTATACTGTAGATGACTGTGGGTTATTATCTGCAGAGGTGAACCCTGAAAGGAAGAAGAGGAAAAGTGAATATGAATGACTTCAACTAGAGAGAGACGTCACTGGTAAGTCACTGCATAACCTGTATACTTACACTATATAGTATATACAGAGCTCCTGTGTATAATGTCGCTGCTGATCACTGTTTTACCTGTACACTATACACTATATACAGAGCTGTTGTATATAATGTTACTGATGATCATTGTATTACCTGTACATTATATACACAGCTCCTGTGTATAATGTCACTGTTGATCACTGTATTACCTGTACACTATGCACTATATACGGTACAGAGCTGCTGTGTATAATGTCACTGGTGATCACTTTATTACCTGTGCACTATACACTATATACAGAACTGCTGTGTATAGTGTCACTGGTGAGCACTGTATTACCTGTGCACTATACACTATATACAGAACTGCTGTGTATAATGTCACTGGTGAGCACTGTATTACCTGTACACTGACAGTATATACAGAGCTCCTATGTATGGTGTCACTGGTGATCCTTATATTACCTCTACACTATACACTATATAAAGAGCTCCTTTATTTAATGTCACTGGTGAGTCACTGTATTACCAGTACAGATATACAGTGATTTTTTGTTAAAGCAGAAATGAGGGGAGACAGGAATTCTTTTGCCCTTCAAAATTCCCTTCCTGACAGCAGAGGTTGGCACCCTAAGTTGAAACGGTATGTCGCCCCCACGCCTCATCAGCTGCCCCTATGTAGCCCAACCACTATAACTGACCAGGCATTCTCTATAGGTGTTCAGATAATATGTAATGCTAGGAACATATATAAATATGTACAATACAGATACTAAAGGGCTGAGGGTTATATATATATATATATATATATATATATATATATATATATATATATATATATATATAATCAATATTTTTCAACAGTCTGACCAGAAAAAAACTCCTAACAAAGTCCAAAAAGAATATATGATATCCTTGTACAACAAAGAATAACCCTTCAGATCATAAATGGCCATCAAGTGTCAAAAAAAGTGCAATCCCAACCCAAGATCACAAAAATTGTAGACGCTACGGGTATCGGAAAATGGCACATTTTTTTTTTTCAACAGACTTTGGAATTTCTTTCACCTGTTAAAGGGAACCTGACAGCAGATTTTGCCGCTATAAGATGCTTTCAGGGCTTATCTACACCATTCTATAATGCTGCAGAGAAGTACACCTGCGCAGGAGCGCCGATGCCAGGGAGCGATGAAGAATCAGGAGGGGGGCATCGCAAGAAGATCGGAGGCACCGGACCCGAACCTGCAACACCCATCGGATCGGACCACCCGGACCGCCCCCAGACAGGACTGCCACCCCGGGTGAGTATAATATAACTTATTTTTCTTCACTTGCAGGTCGGACCGGGGGCTTATCTACAGCATTACAGAATGCTGTAGATAAGCCCTGAAAGGAGGTGGCCGCATCTTATAGCGGCAAAATCTGCTGACAGGTTCCCTTTAAATAAAAAAGAACCTAGACATGTTTGGTGTCTATGAACCCGTAATGACCTGAAGAATGATAATTGTCAGTTTTAGCATTTAGTGCACATAGTAAAAAAAAAAAACAACTGTGGGATTGCACTTTTTTTGCAATTTTACCGCACTTGGATTTTTTCCCCATTTTCCAGTACACAATATGATAAAATCAATCAGGTTGTTCAAAAATACAACTCGTCCCACAAAAAAACAAGCCCTCACATGGCCATTTTGACCAAAAAAAAAAAAAGTTATGGCTCTGGGAAGAAGTGGAGCAAAAAATGAAAATGCAAAACCAAAAATACATCTGGTGGTTAAGGGGTTAAACACCGCTGTCAGAGATTGACAGGTTAACAAGCATGGGTGGATTGCGATTCCACCCGCGGCTGTTAGAGGCACATGTCAGCTGTTTAAAACAGCTGACGTGCTTGAAAAGATGTGGTCTCAGGGAGGGAGTCTGACATCGGCGTACTATTACGGCCGATGTCGGAAAGGGGTTAAAAGTTAAAATCATAAAACAACCATATAAGTCTTAGTCACATTTCTATAGACCGACTATTCTATATATATATATATATATATATAGACCCTATATGGCCTGAGCAGTCGTGTAGTTAGCTTAAGGGTATGTGCACACGTTCAGGATTTTTCACATTTTTTTCGTGTTTTTTCGCAATAAAAACGCGATGAAAACGCATAAAAAATGCATACATATTTATCCTATCATTTAGAATGCATTCTGCAATTTTTGTGCACATTATATGTTTTTTTCTGCGAAAAAAATGCATTGCGGTAAAAAAAGCAGCTTGTTCATTAATTTTGCGGATTTTTCGCGTTTCCCTGCTATTTAATGCATTGGGAAAGCTCTGGAAAAAACGCGCAAAAAAACGGAAAAAAAATGCATGCAGATTTCTGGCAGAAATGTCCGTTTTTTGTCAGGAAATTTCTGCAAAAAATCCTGAACGTCTGCACATACCCTAAAGGGAACCTGTCACCCCCAAAATCGAAGATAAGCTGCGGCCACCAGCATCAGGGGCTTATCTACAGCATTCTGTAATGCTGTAGATAAGCCCCCGATGTATCCTGAAAGATGAGAAAAAGAGGTTAGATTATACTCACCCAGGGGCGGTCCCGCTGCGGTTCTGGTCCGATGGGCGTCGCGGTCCAGTCCGGGGCCTCCTATGTTCATAGCATGACGACCTCTTCTTGTCTTCACACTGCGGTTCCAGCACAGGTGTACTTTATCTTCCCTGTTGAGGACAGAGCAAAGCACTGCAGTGCGCAGGTGCCGGGAAAGGTCAGAGAGGCCCAGCGCCTGCGCACTGCAGTACTTTGCGCTACCCTCAAGAGGGAGATAAAGTACGCCTGCACCGGAGCCGTAGCGTGAAGACAAGAAGAGGACGTCATCCTATGAAGATAGGAGGCCCTGGACCGGACCGCGACGCCCATCGGACCGGACCGCAGCAGGACCGTCCCTGAGTGAGTATAATCTAACCTCTTTTTCTCATCTTTCAGGATACATCGGGGGCTTATCTACAGCATTACAGAATGCTGTAGGTAAGCCCCTGATGCCGGTGGGCTTAGCTCACCTTCGATTTTGGGGGTGACAGGTTCCCTTTAATTGCATCTTCTTCCCATGTGTTTCCCCCCTCTTTTGTTCATTCAGGGGTTTATCAGGGAATTCCTTCAATCGGGAGAAGAAGCGACCATAAACCATACTGCAATGCGGATTACAACTCACAGGCCCAGGCGATATGGCCCCATATAGCCCCTACACACAATATGAGCCACCACACAGCCCCGAATATACAGTATGAGCTCACACATAGCCCTATACATACAGTATAAGTCCACACACAGCCCCTGCATACAGTATGAGGCCTCACATTGTCCCACTATACAGTATGAGCCGCAACATAGCTACGTAGATACAGTATGAGCCCCCACATCACTACGCAGATACAGTATGAGTCCCCACATTGCTATGTAGATACAGTATGAGCCCCCACATAGTCCTCTAGACACAGTATGAGCTCCTTCATATCTCCATATATACAGTATAAGCTCCCTATATACAGTATGAGGCCCCATATAGCCTCCTATATACAGTTTGAGCCTGCATATAGCTCTCTATATACAGTATGAACTCCTCATACAGTAACTTACATACAGTATAAGCCCTCATGTAGCCCTTATATAGGCACACATCCCATACATGTATTAAGAAAAAATACATTACATACTCACCTCGCTCCTGTCCCCTTGGAGCTCTGCTCAGGTCCCTGAGGCTCCACTTCTAATTGTGGCCAGTGCGAATATGCTGGCACAACGGCTGATGACATAATCGGCATGTCACAGCAGAGGTGACGGGAGCTCCCCTGGAGCTGCGCTTGTAATACCCCAGGGGGGGTGTAACACTAGGTTCATGGTTACAGTGGCATTGCTTTCCTCATGGGGAGAGTGATGTCACGCTTGGAAGCGAAGAAGGATCTCTTTTGTCAGGTATTGTCAGGTATTCACATACATGCAACACAGTTCTGACTCCAGGCCAGAAGGGGGAGCTCTGAACCCGGTTTAAGGGGAGCTTCCCTGGATATAGATATATATTCTGGTCTGGAGGAGGACTTAGACAGTCTGTCAGAGGAGCAAAGCAGAGTGAAAGCAGACGGAGGGAGTCTAAGAGGAAAGCAGCCACGAGAGGTGCTGCACCTCCTGGAAGGAACGAGAACAGAACAGTTTGTAGAGACAGTGAAGGAGGAAAAGGAGCAAAGGAGGGTTAAGAGCTGGAGAGAAAAGCTGCGACTGGGCTTCCTCCATGCTGAGCGCATATACTGGTAGCCAGAAGACCGAGGTTGTGCAGTACTTTAAGGCTCACAGCAGAAACCGGCGGACGGCTGAACTCCAAGTCTCCCATCCACCATTGACACCCGAGGACACAGTAGCAGATAGAGCCCCAGTCGTGATAGAGATCCTGTGAAAAGGCTCGAGTTACCTGTCATACGGGTAGTGTCCTACCAACCTGGGGGACAGAGAGAAACCGTGAGGACCTTGTGTGATGCCCAAGGCAGCAAGGGACTACACTACAGCACTAGAGGGAAGGCTTCTAACCCCACCTGGTAAAGGGGATTCCAGATTCACTTCCAAGCTGGCCGGACCATACCAGTACCTGTAATCCGGTACCCTGGACTGTGTCTGCCTGAACCCTTCAGTAAAGAGGTAAAGAGACTGCAACCCTGTGTCTTCCGTTTATTCAATACCACAGGTGGCATCACGAGCTTTCATTACTTCAGCAATCCCTTTAAAGACTTTTTCCTTAACATGGGCGCCCAGGGCCACGGACCGGGTCACCGCCACTGTGACACATCCCTTTAAGTACCGAGTACCCCATGGCCCTGGTGGGCGTTCCACGCTGCCATTTCGGTGCTGAGCTTGAAAAGCATCCTGCCAGTATATGTGCGCCATGACAAAACATTATAATGAGGGCAGTTTGGCCATGGACCCCCCGGAACCCTACGTGGTAGCCTAGATTGCCCTCATTATAATCTGCCTATGATTTGGATAGGAACATTATATGCCTTCCTGCTCTCCAACCAAAAAGCCGACATTAGGGACTGACAATCCTCATAACATCGGGGGTCCCAGAGGTCAGACCCCCTCTTTACTCACTTTTACAACTATTTAGATTGACAGGTTCTAAAGAAAAGTAAAGAACAATTTTAATTGCTCCAAAATTAGAACCTGTCCATTTCCGTGGACATAAGCCAATTTATGTACATCGATGCTGGAAATCCATGCCAGCACTTCAGTGTATGGCAATGTAAAATGCTGGGAATAATTTGCTGTAAAAACAGAAGAGGGCACTGTTGGCTAAATAAATAAAAATGTCTGTAAGAGAATGTTCTCTAGGAGGAAATCAAAGTTGTCGCTGCGACTTGAGACTTCAGAATACTTTTCCCATATCATCCAAGACCCATTACAGGGGACTGCGATGCTACAATGATAGTGTATCCCATTAGGAGCAGGATAACATGACCCAATAAAGGATGGCAATGTGCTGCCTTCTGGTACCCAAGTGACCTTTTTTTCCTGATTTTTTTTTTTCTAAATAGGGTACAATAGTGTATTATAACAATGCTGATTATTTTTACCAATACTATCATTATACTCACTACAATGGAGACTTTCCATTGACGTCTGTAAAATATATTATATTAACATTTCTGATTCTGATTTCTGAATTTGTCTGCCATGCTCAGCTATGCCCCTTTGCTTTTCAAAAAGTTAGCGGAGCTAGTGTAAAAAGTACGAATTGCACCAAATTTTTTAATATTTCAAACAGTTTTACCCAAATTGCAAAAAAAAGTGCAATTTCACAATTTTAAATGGGTGGTTTTATTTACCATGTTCACTATATGGTAAAACTGACCTGCCAGTATAGTTCTATAGGTCAGTACGATTACACAGATACCAAACATGTATAATTTTTTTTTAAGTGCTGAAAAAAAAAATTGAATTTTTTTCTTTTTTTAAAAAAAGTAAAAACCTTGTGCCTCCATTTTCCGAGACCCGTAACACTTTCAGTTTTCAGGATAAAGTGCAGTGTGATGGTTTATTGTTTGTGCCCTGGGCTGAGGTTTTTACTGATACCATTTTGGGGTATACCTGATGGTTTGATCGCCTCTTATTGCATTTTATTGTAATATTGTAGAGGCCAAAAAAAATTATTCTGGCGTTTTTTGAATTTTTTTCTCGTGACGATGTCGATCAGATAAATTTCTTTTATATTTTCATAGATCAGATGTGTATAAATGCAGTGATATCAAATATATGTATTTTTTTTAATTGTTTTAATGGGATAAAAGGGGGGTAATTTGACATTTTGTGGGTTTTTTTCTCCATATTGATAAATTAAAAAAAAAATGGTTTACTTTTTACTACATTTGTTAGTCCCCTTAGGGGACTTGAAGCTGTGATGATCTGATTGCTTGTGCTATACACAGCACTAGTGATGAGCGAATATACTCGTTACTCGAGATTTCTCGAGCATGCTCGGGGGTCCTCCGAGTATTTTTTAGTGCTCGGAGATTTAGTTTTCCTCACCTCAGTTGAATGATTCACATCTGTTAGCCAGCTTGATTACATGTGGGGATTCCCTGGCAACCCCCACATGTACTTATGCTGGCTAACAGATGTAGATCATTCAGCTGCGGTGATAAAGACTAAATCTTCGAGCACTAAAAAATACTCGGAGGACACCCGAGCGTGCTCGAGAAATCTCGAGTAACGAGTATATTCGCTCATCACTACGCAGCATGTGTTAAATGTCACTGTAAGAGATTGACAGCAGCATTTAACATGTTAACAGCGTCTGTTAAAGGCACATGATGGCTGATTAAAGCAGCCATCATCTGCCGGAAAGATCGACGTACAAGCCCTTATCAAAGGTAGGGACATGACATATGATGTACATGTAAGTCATATGTCATGAAGAGATTAATATTGAAGGCCTATCCTTTCAGATAGATCATCAGGATCAGATCGGTGGAGTCCAAATATCAGCACCCCTACGGTCAGCTAGTTGAGTGGGCGGCTGCGCACGTGAACTGGTACAGGCCTGTATGTCATGCTAGTGATCTATCCTAAGAAAATAAATGGAAGAGAGCTGCAGTACCATTCAGGGCCACAACACAATGTATGGTGCTGTGCCAATTTTGGTGCAGCACAGCCCCCTCGGCCTGGTGATCGAGGGGAAGCCAGGAGTCAGATCCCCACTGATCTGATATTTATGATATATACTAAAGACATTTACAGTCCCCCGTATAAATGGTCACTTTTCAGTGATAGACGAGCACTGTCGATAAGGCATCACTGAAGAAGCGACAAAGACGCAGTAATGGACCCTGGGAGGGTGAGTGCTATTTGATTTTGATACTTTTATAATAGGATGTATGATTTCTTTTTTTTTTTTTTTTTTTTTTAATGGAAAAAGGAATTTTTTCCATCTACAAAAATTGTAAACCCATCAATTTGCTGTTGATAAAAATTTTAAAAAATCAGCGTTACTGTCCTTCCTCTTCTCCAGCACTGCCTCTCTGCTGCTGCTCTTGGTGATTGTTTGCCGGCTGCAGCAGTGACATCACAACCACATAACTCCTACAGCCAATCACTGGGCTCGCTGGTGATGCTGATGCAGTTATTGGTTACAGAGGTCACATGCACTATAGCTATCACTTCACTGCAGGTTCAAGTCCCCTAAGGGGACTAAAAAATGAAGTAAAAATGTAACAAAGGCTGTATAAAAATATATATATATATATATAATTGTATATATAAAAAAGAGTTTTTGGCAAAGCCAGCTTACCGCTTTGAAGAAACAGGAATACATCCAACCTGTGGTTACAGTTCGCACGGAAAACGGATTGGGACAAATCCACACATGTAAAGAAAAAACTGTTTGTTTCTCCAGCGATCAGTCCAATGGTGGAGTAAGATATACCTTTTATTTATCCATTAAAAAGTTCCAGATTTCTTCAGTTACAATATTGCATACATTCAATCCCTTATGGACGACATGTTTCGACACCACGTGTGTCTTCCTCCAGGTCCCTGGAGTCATTGGACTGATCGCTGGAGAAACAAACAGTTTTTTCTTTATATATACTTGTATATATAAAGGTTTAAATCACTCCTCTTTTCCCTGTTTAGAAATAAAGAAACTAGGAAAAAACATGTTAATTGTCCATGTGTCTGTAAAAGTTTCATCTATCAAAATATCAATCTATTTAAATAAGATGTTAAATGCCAAAAAGTAATATAAAATTGAAACCACATAATTGCTGTTTTTCAGTCACCTCGCTTCACCAAATAAATGCAATAAAAAGCAATCAAGATATAAAACTTACCCCAAAATGGTATCCATATGATAAAAAAAAAAGTTTAGGGGCTCAGAAACTGATGACACAAAGAATTTTTTTTAACAATGTTCTGAATTTTTTTTTAACCATAACAAGGAAAGGACATTTCCAAATTATTGTAAGTGTTAGGCTGGGGTCACACTTGGCGTAAGACAATACGCCACGTATTATACGTCCGTACTACGGCCGTAATACGGAGAAATGTTCCCAAAATATTGATCTGTAGTCAGGGTGTGTCAGCGTATTTTGCGCATGGCATCCTCCGTATGTAATCCGTATGGCATCCGTACTGCGAGATTTTCGCGCAGGCTTGCAAAACCGACATCTAATGGATTTATGTGCTCAAATGTTCGGGAAAACATATATATATATATATATATGTCATTGAGACACATATATATATAGTCTGTATTTAGATTTCATTCAGCGCGATATCTGTGAAAAGCCGGTAATTCAATTGCCGGCTTTGCATTTCTCCTTCACAAACCCGACAGGATATGAGACATGGTTTACATACAGTAAACCATCTCATATCCCCTTTTTTTTTGCATATTCCACACTACTAATGTTAGTAGTGTGTATGTGCAAAATTTGGGCACTGTAGCTGCTGAAATAAAGGGTTAAATGGCGGAAAAAATTGGCGTGGGCTCCCGCGCAATTTTCTCCGCCAGAATGGTAAAGCCAGTGACTGAGGGCAGATATTAATAGCCAGGAGAGGGTCCATGGTTATTGGCCCCCCGTGGCTAAAAACATCTGCCCCCAGCCACCCCAGAAAAGGCACATCTGGAAGATGCGCCTATTCTGGCACTTGGCCACTCTCTTCCCACTCCCTGTAGCGGTGGGATATGGGGTAATGAAGGGTTAATGCCACCTTGCTATTGGAAGGTGACATTAAGCCAGATTAATAATGGAGAGGCGTCAATGATGACACCTATCCATTATTAATCCAATTGTTTGAAAGGGTTAAAAAACACACACACACATGATTTAAAAGTATTTTAATGAAATAAACACAGCGGTTGTTGTAATTTATTGCTCTCTCAATCCATTTCCAGGCCCTCGCTTGGCAAAATAATAAACGCACAAGATACATACCTTCTGATGTCAGATCACGTCCAACGAGATAATCCATCTGAAGGGGTTAACTAATACTACAGGCACGAGCTGCGATAAACCACTCGCTCGTGTCTGTAATCCCCGGGTGCTGAAAGGAAAGCTGGATCTGTACTTACATTGAGTCGCGGTGAGGCGCCCTCTGGTGGATGTTCTCATGAACTGCAGCCTGGGAACTTTTTCCCACGCTCCAGGTCATATGAGGACATCCACCAGGGGGCGCATGACCGCGACTGAAGGAAATGTAGGTCAATGACCTACATTTCATTCATTCGCCGGGGATTACAGGCACGAGCACAGCTGCATTATAGCAGGGCTCGTGCCTGTAAAATTATTAACCCCTTCAGATGGATTACATCGTGGGAAGTGATCTGACATCAGAAGGTATGTATCTTGTGCGTTTATTATTTTGCCAAGCGAGGGTCTGGAAATGGATTGAGAGAACAATAAATTATTACAACAACCGCTGTGTTTATTTCATTAAAATAATTTTTAATAATGTGTGTGTGTGTTTTTTAACCCTTTCAAATAATTGGATTAATAATGGATAGGTGTCATAATTGACGCCTCTCCATTATTAATCTGGCTTAATGTCACCTTACAATAGCAAGGTGGCATTAACCCTTCATTACCCCATATCCCACCGCTACAGGGAGTGGGAAGAGAGTGGCCAAGTGCCAGAATAGGCGCATCTTCCAGATGTGCCTTTTCTGGGGTGGCTGGGGGCAGATGTTTTTAGCCACGGGGGGGCCAATAACCATGGACCCTCTCCTGGCTATTAATATCTGCCCTCAGTCACTGGCTTTACCACTCTGGCGGAGAAAATTGTGCGGGAGCCCACGCCAATTTTTTCCGCCATTTAACCCTTTATTTCAGCAGCTACAGCGCTGAAATTTTGCACATACACACTACTAACATTAGTAGTGTGGAATATGCAAAAAAAAAGGGGATATGAGATGGTTTACTGTATGTAAACCATGTCTCATATCCTGTCGGGTTTGTGCAGGAAAAATGAAAAGCCGGCAATTGAATTACCGGCTTTTCACTAACACCGCTGCGTATTTCTCGCAAGTCACACTGCTGGTCCGTGTGGAATCCGTATTTTTCTCGCCCCATAGACTTTCATTGGCGAATTTTTTGCGCAATACGCTGACAAACGCAGCATGCTGCGATTTTGTACGGCCGTAGAAAGCCGTATAATACTGAACCGTAATATACGGCTGATAGGAGCAGCCCCATTGAGAATAATTGTGCCGTATGTTATGCGAGTTTTACGGACGTAGTTTCTGCGCTCTTACGTCCGTAAAACTCGCATGTGTGACCCCGGCCTTAGGGAGCAGTCAGACAGCAGTATAGCGCGGACAAGAATCCTATCGCAATCCTTGGACTGGCCGGCGGCTCTCCCCACCCGAGCATCACAGCCTGCGTTTCTATGCAGCTGTCATGTTCAGGTCACAAGAGCCGACGGCCAGTCCGAGCATTGCGATGCTATCGTCGTCTGTGTTACATGGCCGTCTGACTGCGCCCTTATAATGAACATTGGTGCTGAGTCTGAGCTATCACTCAACCCCCACCAAAAAAATAATAATAATATCCATCAAAAAGCACGGGTTTGCATCTGATATTTGCCAATGATTTTGCCTTCCCTTTAAGGATCATGATGTTATTTTTCTTTATTGTTGCATGTAACTTCCAGACCATTTGCCTTCATTGTCTAATCTAGTTACTGAAGTGCCATGCCGGCTCCACTCCAATCAAACTGGGACCGGTAATCTGAGATGTTTACACGGAAAATACACCAGTAGAAAATGCTTTCATTTAATTTTGACAGCAAACTCCCACAAGTCAACTTTATTGTGTAATCCATTTTAGGAAAAAAAATCTAAACTTGTTCCTTTTTTTTTTTAGGAATGAACGCACGTCCATGTATTTTGGATTCTCGGGTGGGATATATTGAATTGTACATATGCTGGACAAGATGGTAGTTTCGCATTATACTGTATGTCTTCCGCTCCATTGGCGGTGATTTATTAATTCTAGCAGGTATCAAGGAAGAATAATATTACAGTCTGATATACATGTATATATGTTCTCATTTATCAAGAACCAGGGGGGGACATTCCATTGGTGCAACCAGGGGCCCAATATGTAAGGGGGCCACTTCTACCTCCAAAGCAGATTGCATTGTTATGAGTTTTGGACTGCAAAGGGCCCATATACTGTTTTGCATTGACATGTGGGAATTGTTATTTATGTCACGGGGTTACCACACCAGAGAGCCAAAGACCGCAGCATCTGATTGCTCCTACTCCTGCGCTGAAAAGAAGCACTTCTCCTTCTTTTTAAATGGTGTTAGTTTGTTTTGGAACAACAGGGATTAATCGGTCATGTTGGGAACTCTGGGAGTCTGTGCTCTCAGCTGAGCTTGGTTAGCCACTCCCATCCCCTTTATAATCTGGGTCCTGATTGAAACCCATGTCAGAGCTAGCTTTTACTGCATGGCTTGAAGGAGAGGTGTTTATATGAGATGGAGTTTGGAGGAGTTATCTGTGACTGTTGCTTGGATTTGTAAGTGTGACAATTCCCTTCCCTCTTCTGACTTTGGTTCCCCCCCCTCGTCCTCCACTCCCCGCTGCAATCCTTTATTACATGTGAATTAATATTTGTATGCTTGGTATTTTCAGTTTACCCTTGTTTCTGTAGCCTTGTTTGTCGGGTTGCTGTACTGCAGAGCACAGTAGCACCCCTCTTCCCTGTCTGGGGGAAGAGAACAGGCAGAGGGCTGATTCAGGAGATAAGGCAAGGGTGGTGGCCATGGCATCTTCACCTTCAGAAGTATCCCGGGGAATAGGGTGAGCTGGGGTGCCCCTAGTGTTAGTAACAGGGAAGAAGCCCATGGTCCTGGGACACCTGACATCTGAGTCATGACAATTTATGAACTATTTTGTGTGACAATACTCTGATTTGAGGCCACAAAAACTAAAAGTTTGAAAATTGCTAATTTTTTTAAAATTTTTGCCAAATTTCTGTTTTTTTACGTAATTAAATGCAACTCATATCAAAGAAATGTTAGCACTGTAATAAAGTACAATAAGTCACAAAAAAACAGTCTCAGAATCAGTGAGATCCTTTGAAGGCTTACAAAGTTATAACCTCATAAAGTGACAGTGGTCAGAATTGTAAAATTTGGCTTGGTCATTAAGGTCAAAATTGGCTCTGTCAGTAAGGTGTTACAGGGCATCCTCCATGTAGGACACCTATGGCACATCCACTGGTGTGGCCTCTTAGAAGCCAATCAAGAGAGCTGTTAATAAGCGGCCATCTTACCATATCCAGCTGTGGTTCTTAATAAAGATGTGGTTCCCACCCACTAGTAGACACTTACAGAAGAGGGCCCTTGTGCGAGAACAACATTTGGGCCCAATAGCTCCCTGTAATGCACAATTCCTTCTGCTTTGGAGGTGCAAATGGGCCGCCTTATGTCTTGGGCCCTGTGGCTGCACAGGTTACACCAATGATATGTCCACCCCTGGTTCCACCGATGGCACTGGCATTAATCATAGTCTGTGGGTACGTTATAAATGCCTGAGATTGGAATACCCCTTTAGGATTCATAGATAATTCTAAAGGATCAATTCAGATGTTTTTGAATTCTCTGTACTAAATTACAGTAAAATACGTAATATATGGTGTTATAGTTTGCATCGAGTGTGGAGAAATTGTTTCCGTCCACAAGCAGATGGCAGTAAAAGCTTGAATTTGGTCTGGAAGCTTTTTGCTGTTCTTCGTTTCCATTGAAATGCTCCATGTTTGATTTAGCGGATTCTCTGCATTCCAAAATTCTGAATATCTTACCACTTATTCTTACAGGCTGACTAACATTGATAGCTGCAGATGTTTAGTCCTCCCTGGAGAAATTTGCTTGCAACATTAAGTTTTCCATTTTTCATTCTATCAGCTTTTCTGAGGTTCTGTATCCCCAGATATTCAACCTATAGTCAAAACATATTCTAATGGTTTCTCATTGTCACAACAGGAAAAAGAACCGGTTATATAATGCCAATAAACTGGATGTAGTGAACCTTAAAGGAGAAATAAACATAATCAATACAGAGGATGAATTGTAGAACGATTATCAGAGACTCAATATACAGACGAACGTTTCCGGGATAAATAAACTTGATTTAAAATGCTCGTATATCAGAAGGCTTTCCCCTCCCTTGTGACGTCAGCAATATTTCTTGACCAGCTTCAAAGCTGACAATGTTAATCTATTATTTCTAAGGGTATGTCTCCACGTTCAGGATTGCATCAGGATTTGGTCAGGATTTTCCATCAGTATTTGTAAGCCAAAACCAGGAGTGGAACAATCAGAGCAAAAGTATAATAGAAACATATGCACCACTTCTGCATTTATCACCCACTCCTGGTTTTGGCTTACAAAAACTGATGGAAAATCCTGACCAAATCCTGATGCAATCCTGAACGTGGAGACTTACCCTAAGGGTTTTCCAGTTGATCATCTATATGTAGTGCAATCAAAATTATTAACCCCTATTGCAAATTAGGTTTATTAGCAAAGTTTACAAACTTTCTGCTGTTTGCAATAAACCAGTGAAATAAAAACAATGCAAATTGTTGCACACAAATAATATAAAGTGCGTATTATGATGTTCTGCAGCAGCTGAGGTGTATTTTGATGTTCTGCAGCAGTTGAGGTGTATTATGAGGTTCTGCAGCAGCTTAGGTGTATTATGAGGTTCTGCAGCAGCTGAGGCATATTATGAGGTTCTGGAGCAGCTGAGGTGTATTTAGATGTTCTGCAGTAGCTGAGGTGTGTTTTATGATGTTCTGCAGCAGCTGAGGTGTATTATGATGTCCTGCAGCAGCTGAGTTGTATTATGAGGTTCTGTAGCAGCTGAGGTGTATTTAGATGTTCTGCAGTAGCTGAGGTGTGTTTTATGATGTTCTGCAGCAGCTGATGTGTATTATGACGTTCTGCAGCAGCTGAGGTGTATTATGAGGTTCTGCAGCAGCTGAGGTGTATTATGAGGTTCTGCAGCAGCTGAGGTGAGTATTATGATGTTCTGCAGCAGCTGATGTGTATTATGAGGTTCTGCAGCAGCTGAGGTGTATTATGAGGTTCTGCAGCAGTACTTGTCTAATGTCTTAGTGATCCGTGGTCTTGCTAGGTGTCTGATCCCAATAATTTCTTATTGATGACTTACTCCACAACCAGGTCATCATCAGTTCAGTTCTAGAGAGCCTCTCCAATGTAATATAAGATCTCTCCAACCTAAGTCTGCACTGCTGACCTTGTCACAAACACTGTTTCTCATTGCCCATAACTTTGACGCCATTTCCAGATTTGCTGCCTCAGGTAGAGGAAAGATGTTTGACTTCAACTCTTAGATCCTCATTCATTATTTCCTTACGCCTATTTTTTATCTAACTTTGTGTGTTTTGCTCCTTTTTTGTTTGCACCCAATTCATTATTCTATTTGTGCCTTTTTTTATGTCTATTTTTATGTGCTCGCCTGTTTAAGTTTTTTTTTTCCTCTTTGTTGGCGGACTCTAGTAATCCCAGATGTTTTCGCCTGACTCAATTGCTAATTTTTTAAAAAGTCTCAAAACTTTTTGCACATCTTTTGTGACATTGTAAAAAGCTGTGGATTTTTGCCCAAGTGACAAGAAAAAAGCCCATTTTCGACTTTACACCAAATTCATGAATCACATGCGCCATTTTATTTCATTTGGTGCAAAAAACGTCAACAAATACCACAGGACAAAAAAGAAAAAAGAGGAGTGACATAAAAAAAATTGCATATGATGAATTGGGCAATTAGTCTTTTTCCTTAGACTGCGTAGCAGTGGAATGGCTTGAGTATATAGCAAATATGGCTATATAATTTACCTGGCTCAATATCTTTTCTTACATCCGGAGAATATAAACTTGTCCTGATAATGTTCTATTCATACGTTTGTACCAGAGAGACCACTGACACACTACATTGAGACACACACTTGTCATGGCCAGCACAAAATTTCAGATTCCTACACATTGCAGAAGATTGTATAAGTCGCTGAGGTCGACATTCAAGTAAATAAGGCAGCACACTGCAGCGCTGAGACATGCAAACATGAGACATGAAAACTGAACTGCATTACTGCACTAGAAATATGAAAAATGAGAGCGTTTAGCGCATACAAATGGCCAATTTTATGTGTACCTGGTAGCCACTTTAAGGCATCTCTCGTATACCAGGTCCTACGCTTTCCTTTCCTCGCTGAGAATAAACATCTCCATCTGAATGGGTACCTGTGAAAACCTCTTCTTAGACTAACATTCTCTCTCTCTCTGTGGAGGGGTAATGGACCTGTTGCGATTAAAACACCTGTGGCTAGGAGGCGGACCACAGGTATGTACATGCGCGCTTCCCCATAATGCCTTACTGCTATCATATCACATGGTATAGTGCAACCAATCAATAGAGACTATCATAGCTTGAATGAAAGCCTAGGCAGGGAATGCAGCAGCCATGATAGTGTGAATTTAGGATAGTCAGAGGACTCCGCAATAGAGACCGGAAGGAAAAGCTCTAATACACTGGATAAATGCTCCAGACATTAATATGTGATATGACTGATGCACTAGAGACAATGAGCGTAGTAGTCTGCAAATAATATAAAGATTCAGTTGATAGGTGTCACGGTCAGCTGCACCCGCAGATGCGGCCCAGCCCATAGACGCCCCCAAGCCGACCAACCTCAGAAGTCGTGGGGCGCGCATCCCCCTGGGACGAAATACGGACCCTTTAAACCGCAGAGGGGGACCCAGGCCTTTCCAAACTACTGGAGGGCAGAGACCGGGGTTCTGTGGCAGCTGAGCATGTGGACAAGGAAACAGACACGTAGGACTGGATTACACCGCACAACTTCAGGTATAGAGAAAGTAAAATTTACTAAAGTAAAGTCACACAGTACATAAACAAAACATGACGATGTCAGGCTCCCGATTCCACATCTCCAGAAGGGTACCACCCAGTGGACCCCAAGGCACCAACAGATCACCGAGGCACAAATAGGCAGGACATCAGGACCCAGGCAGGACATCAGGATACAGACAGGACATCAGGATACATCTGGACTCAGGAAAGACCTCAGGAGATAAGGACATAGGCAGGGCATCAGGACACAGGAATACTGGATAGACATCTGGGACACTGGCGTAGCAGACCAGGTCATCAGCTGGGAAACTGGCGTGGCAGCCCAGGTCATCAGTTACATCAGGACATTGAACACAGGAAGGACATCAGGGAACACGAGGTCATCAGGATGCAGGTAAGACATCAGGACACACGAGAACATCAGGACATCAGGGTCCATGAGGTCATCAGGACACAGGCAGGACATCAGGGTACAGACAGGACATCAGGACCCAGGGACACCGGCAGACATCAAACAGGAGTCGTATGGTCCAGACATCCGACACGACCTACAGGCACCACCAGTCATCAGGCTCCAGGCAGCGGTCATCAGGTTCCAGACTGCGGTCGTCAGGCTCTGGGCATCGGACCTAGGAAGGAACTCAAGCATGATGGTGCAAGCACCGCCGTACTGGACGTGAGCCAGACGGGGTTAACACCGCATGGTAGTCAGAGCACAGAGTAGTAGATGCTAAGCAGAAACACCGGTTTCAAGAGACTCAAAGTCACTGGGAGTGAGGCTCCAGATGCAGAGGGATTCCAGGAACATAATCACAGCAGACACAGTTCAGACAGGTTCAGGTACAGGACATGTACAGGATCAAGGATTCGGGCCTGGATATACCGCCTCCAGGACAGGCGCCAGAAAAGGACAAAACAGGAATCAAGGCAAGGACTTTGGTACCAAAACATAAACAGGAGAGGTGCCGAAACACAAACACACATAGCAAAGTTCAGGAGCTTTGTGAGTAGCTCAGGCCCCGCCCATAAGGCAGGGGAACTTTATATAAGAGCTGCCCCTCAGCAATTGGCCCTAAGCACAAACAGAAACCATTACAGCACAATCAGTGCAGGATCTGAGGCTCAGGGCACCTGACTGTGACTGCATGCACTGACCCACTTGGAAAGTCATGCACCAGCTGCAAATGACCTCACAACCCACGGACAGCTTCACAGCAGCAACCAGGGACCGCACATGCGGATGGTCCAACAGCAGAAAAGACCTAACCACCATGTACGGCTGCGCAGCAGAGCAGGGAACTGAGAAGGCTCCATCCAGGTAACAGCCAACAGTATCCCAGCTCAAATTAAGGGGAAAAGAGTAAAGGGTTAAAGCAAACATATGCATTGTCATGCCGAAAACCAGAAACAGACAGAACAGCATGACAATAGGGAAGAGACATTTGAGAAGTGCCAGCAGTAGTGCCAGACTGAGTGTGATCGATCAGAACTAGAAAGCAGAAGAAATTGACAGCACAATATTTTTGCTGAAAAAAAACAAAAAAAGGAAATCAATGACAGAGGAGGTGATTGCTTGTGAAAAGCAACTTTGACTTTTTGTAATTTTGTAAGGTCATTTTTATGAATGGGAATAATTGTTTTTTAAAAAATACGAAAGAAATTGCCCAGAATCCAGAAATTTATAGGCGACTGTCTACTTCATAAAGTGAAGCACGTTGTGTTGCTAGACAAGTTTTACATTTGCGCGCAAATCACCAATATACTGTCCTGTTGCAGGTGCTGGCTTTTTGGCCCTGTACCAGCCTAACATTTCTTGTTTTGCCATTTTTTGGAAAGGAGATTGAATTTTTGGAAAATTTAGTTTTTTTTTAAATGTAGACATTTAACTGTGCTTGCTTGTTTTTGCACACCTGTTTTTCCTAGTCCACTTTGACAAACATGCAAGCCATAAATATGCTTCAACTTACTGCCAAATTTTGCTTTCTGTTCGTGCATCTGTAAGCAGGTGACCGGATTCAACGCACAGACAAGCACAATTTTGGAACAGAAAACAAAACTATTGCTTTTGGTATGGCGGGAAATTATGGAACTGGAGAAGCAGTTTGCCAATAGAAAACAGCACATGCACAAGTGGGTTATACAATGCAAAATATGCAAGTCTTACAGTTCAATCAAAATAATCAGAGAAGTCTCATAAAGGATTATACTAGAGTCTCTTAACGGGAACCTGTCACCTCAAATTGGCGGGATATTAAAATGAGTTTTTACCGGTCAGATGGGCGGCGTATCCTCGTAATTTCTCCACCCCGTCCGTCCCTGTTTTCCACAATATTTTAGTGAATATGAGTATGCGTGCTTCATAGTTGGCGCGTGCACCATGCAGTCTTCGGTGGCGCACGCGCAGTATGCTTTGCCCTACTGCGGGCAAAACTGAAAAGCATTACTGCGTATGCGCCCGCGCACTATGTCCTGGAAGTATTTCGCTGTGTTCCGGGACATAGTATGCGGGCGCATGCGCAGTAATGCTTTTCGGCTTTGCCCGCAGTGGTGCAAAGCATACTGCGCATGCGCCACTGCAGACTGCATGGCGCATGCGCCAACTATGGCGCACGCACACTCTTATTCACTAAAATATTGCGGAAAACAGGGACGGACGGGGTGGAGAAATGACGAGGATACGCCGCCCATCTGACCGGTAAAAACTCATTTTAATATTCCGCCAATTTGAGGTGACAGGT
The DNA here is from genome assembly GCF_051348905.1 of Ranitomeya variabilis. Lineage (NCBI taxonomy): Eukaryota > Metazoa > Chordata > Amphibia > Anura > Dendrobatidae > Ranitomeya > Ranitomeya variabilis. The sequence goes on along the minus strand of NC_135235.1, from coordinate 54,793,591 downwards.
TCCCTTTAAACAGGGGTGATGCACCTGTTCCTGGGCGAGCTGCTATGCTAGCTCCTCTTGACACAATGACCCTAGCGGGGGTCACCAGGTATTCCCGCTAGGCCGCAAGTTCTCGTAACTAAACCTATCAAGGAACTCTGAGCCTCTTTTGCCCCATCCTACCCCCACCTCACCTTGTCCGTCTTGCCCATGATGACCCTTGCTGTACACGTTGGTGTAAGAAGTGATAGCCTGTCTCACTTGTGTCTCCCTCCTATCATTGCAGAAGTCCTCCCCTGGTATAAGTATTCTCTTGGATCTTCGATGCTTGACCAATGGCAGGTGTCACCTGGGCAAAGGGGAAAGAGGTCTGGTCTCTGGCTCATGGCTGTTGTCTGGCCTCTGGACCTTGAATGTCGCAGACCGGGGATTTGCACCTTAACCGTCTTAGTCTGGATTCTGGGTCTTGACTGGCATAGATCTGGTTCTCAGGTCTTGACCGGCGTAGTCGGGTTTTCGGGTTTTACTGGGCATCGTCCGGGCTTTGTCTGACAGAGGTGTGCATTGCCTCCACTGTCACTCTGGCTTTAGCATCATTTTTGGCACACGTCAGCATCTCTCCTTTGCCGTGATTTTGCACCCAGGACCTTTATATTCAGGAACTTCGTCATCCAAGTCATCTGACCTTGTTACCCCCTGAAACTCTTCCGGTGCCGGTTGATTCAGCATGGTCTCATCTAGCCAGTAGGTGGCAGCCTTTCTGCACTAATGACACATTTTGCAGGGTTACCTTTGCTTCCTCTTAAATATCTACCTATTTAGCATTTCTTGTAATGTACCTTTGGCAAGGGTTGAATAATTGGAATTGATGTGACCTCTGACAGTGACACGGTCAGTTTGAATCAGTGTTTTGCGTAGAATGATCTGTCTGATCACAAAAAACTAAGGGATAATTTTTGAATCATTTTTTTAATTTTAAAAACATGAAAAGTCTGTCAGTTCTTTGTTGTTATTAAATGGACTGGACTGTTGGCTTTCACCAGGTTACCATCCATTTCTATGGTAAGGTCACTTTAACATTGCAAAGGCGGTTGGTGTTAAAGAAATTGAAAGGGGTTGGACACAGTCCTAGTAGTTCTCAGGATTGCAAAATCAGACTACACATGTCTTTTAAGGGCAATTGGGAAACCACATTTATTCATCACAAATTAAATTTTTGGAAAAGATGTGCTGACCTTGGTGAATTTGAATTTCAAAAGATTTAATCATCTATAGTATTGGGGGCTCAATTAAGGCTGGAAACTTGGGCTGAAAGGTGGCAGATGAGGTTTAACAATGATAAATGTAAGGTTATACACATGAAAAGAAGGAATCAATGTCACCATTACACACTGAATGGGAAACCACTGGGTAAATCTGACATGGAGAAGGACTTGGGGATCCTAGTTAATGATAAACTTACCTGGAGCAGCCAGTGCCAGGCAGCAGCTGCCAAGGCAAACAGGATCATGGGGTGCATTAAAAGAGGTCTGGATACACATGATGAGAGCATTATACTGCCTCTGTACAAATCCCTAGTTAGACCGCACATGGAGTACTGTGTCCAGTTTTGGGCACCGGTGCTCAAGAAGGATATAATGGAACTAGAGAGAGTACAAAGGAGGGCAACAAAATTAATAAAGGGGATGGGAGAACTACAATACCCAGATAGACTAGCGAAATTAGGATTATTTAGTCTAGAAAAAAGACGACTGAGGGGCGATCTAATAACCATGTATAAGTATATAAGGGGACAATACAAATATCTCGCTGAGGATCTGTTTATACCAAGGAAGGTGACGGGCACAAGGGGGCATTCTTTGCGTCTGGAGGAGAGAAGGTTTTTCCACCAAAATAGAAGAGGATTCTTTACTGTTAGGGCAGTGAGAATCTGGAATTGCTTGCCTGAGGAGGTGATGATGGCGAACTCAGTTGAGGGGTTCAAGAGAGGCCTGGATGTCTTCCTGGAGCAGAACAATATTGTATCATACAATTATTAGGTTCTGTAGAAGGACGTAGATCTGGGGATTTATTATGATGGAATATAGGCTGAACTGGATGGACAAATGTCTTTTTTCGGCCTTACTAACTATGTAACTATGTAACTAAGGCAGGTGAAGAACCCTTGGCAAAAAATGTTGGGTTCCCTTGTCAGTAGCCGTGTCCAGGGGCATAACAATTGAGGTCACAGAGGTTGCAACCATGACTGGGCCCAAGCAGGAGGGGGGCCCGCTGACGCCAGAACCTATTTCAGCTGAATGTGCATTCAAGGAGACCCACCTGCTCCCTGCACTGAAATACTCGCCACCGGCCAATCAGAAGCCAGCAGCTGACATTGGCATGCTAGTCATGGGTAGCGCATGGCAGTGATGTCATGCTCTGAGCTGGGCAAATCAAAGTCAGCTGCTGGCATCTGATTGGCTTCTATATAAGAGGACGCAGAATGTCGGGGGAGCGGATAAAGGTAAGAAAAATCGTTTACTTTTTTAAATGTGTTGTAGAATAACATTATTACTGTAAAAGGCTCAAAATGGGGGACTTTATATCAGGAAGAAACCAGGATGGGGGAGATAATTACAGGAAGGAGCCAAGAAGGGGATATTATTATGTGGGGATGCGAACACGCATGTCTTTATAGGATCTTCAAGGGCCGTTACGTCTGACACAGATGGTTGCCCATCACTGGGGCCTATCAAACTCTAGTGATGGCACTAAGAAGACCTAGATGAAGAATTATTAATACCAATTTAATCATGTAATTCTTACATTACTTGTTTACGTATTTCAACATATCTGTAGCTGACATAACAAGACACTTGTCCATGGGTTGATGAATATATAGTGGTGTATGTGTAAGATGATATTATTTGGACGAGCTGTCAAGGTAACAAATGAGAGTCTATCGCTTACCAGTTTATCTTGTGACTCCGGGGCATTGCACTTGAAGTTAGCCCCGTACAATGTCATTTCTGTTAGAATTATCCCTATTGGTTTACCTCCATGCCATCTCTTTATAAGGTGCACTGAGGGACATCCTTCATCATAAGTTTCAATCTTCCCTATTAGGATCGACATCGATCGTTTCAGGTTTATTATGCCATTGAAATGCAATGCAAAATGCAATTGATGTCACCATCCTGCAACTGTTTCCATCTTCTGCTCGGAATGCCAATCACCCCGCTGTTCCCTTAATGATCAGATTGCGAGCGTGTTTTGATTCATCGCTATTTCGCAGCGTATGTTGTTGCCATAGCAATCTGGGTCAACGCAACTTGACAGCTGGTACCTGCGTCTGTGTGATGAGATTATGATTGAAACATTTCCAATCAGATTTGTTTATTCGAAGCATTACTAGACGGCAGAAGCGCCTTTTCTGCGCTGAAGAAATTAGCCATCAGATTCCACCAGGATCTTAGCACAGAACTTATCAGTTCGGCTTTAGTTTCCTCTGTTACCAAAGTTACTGGAATCAATTGAGTTGTGAAGACGTCAGTTATGGTGAATCATGGAGGTCCCCAGATGAAGGTGTCTCATGCATATGACAGTATTTCCCTTGATGAGACTGCAGACGTAGAAACAATCTAAATACATTACTCTGTTGAATCGAAGTGCATCTTATATCAAAAGACTCTGCTTTGAAATAAGCCAAATACATGAGATATGAAAGGAACGAGCTTGTTCCATTACTCATCTGTCAGACTGTGACATTGTCATGTCATATAATAGCCCTACTATATATATCCTCATTTCCAGTGTCAGACTGGGTTGGCAAAGGCTCACCAGTAACCTTCATTCTTGGAGACCACTGTTCATCTACATGCAAAAATAACCTGACCCTAGTGCACAAATTTCCTTTTACTTCTATGTAATATTAATTTGGCTAGTTTGTTTAATAAACGATTAGATTATACCTTTTTTTGCAAATTGTGAATCAAGTGTAATAACACTTGCTCATTAGCACTCCTTCACAAGGGCGGCCTACCGGACGATTCTCCTGTTCTCCTGTGGGCCAGTCCGAGCCTGCTCATTTCTAATAAAATAGTCACCACTGGAGGATAGTTCATTAACGGGAACCTGTCAGCTCCAGAAATGCTATTTACCTCCAGTGGTAATCTGAAGTTGACAGGTTCCTTTTAAAGGGAATCTGTCAGTAGGATTAACCCTCCTAAGCCGTCTATATGCCATGTAGGACATAGGAAGCTAATTAACATAATTTCTTGATATCTGTGATCCGATGTCTTATGACTGAGAATTTTTTTTTAGTATGTTAATGATCTGCTAAGATCAATGGGTTGGACATAGCTCTCCCCAAGAATCTGCCTCCAGAGAAAAAAGGGGGCAGACACGTGCACATAGGGTGATATTGAAAGGTACAGATGAGAAGGGAGTTGTGGAGCTGCTCACCTGAAAGGGTTGTGAATGTCACAACTCCAATAATTGCCCGTGAATATTACAGCTGCTGCAGTCCCATCGGCAAATTAAGGCTAACCCTCTTTTGAATATCAATTTGTAGAAAAAAGGAGATTTGATGTTTCAGAGTATGCTGTATGACGGAAGCAGTTCCAGAGTGGAATAGTAATTTTGTAGTTTTTATTTTTGTGCGTTTCGTGCTCACACCGAGCTGTTTTTAAAGAAAAAAAAAAAACTACATAGCACAATCAGTTTGACAGGGAAAGGCGGTTTACATAATGAGTAAAAAACATCACACTTAAAATTGGAACCGCCCATCTGGGTATGAACAATTAATTAAAATTGTAAAAAGACTAATATTGGTATAAAAATCAAAAGATATAGTTAGTAAGACATAATCCATGGCAGGAAGGAAAAATGACATAGAAAACAATAGATATAAGCAGGTATCGTGCTGGGACTGTGTGGCTCAGTGGTGTCAATCAACACTAATCACATAGCTATGGACTTAATGGAATATGCACTAAGCACTTTATATTGGCCTACATTTCTAGTACTAATATAAACTATGCGTTCGTCTTTCTCATATGATGCACATGCAGTCCTAATAATAATTTTTTTTAAGTTTGGAAGCACTTATATATAAAATGTTCCATCTTCAATATACAGTTGTGTGAAAAAGTGTTTGCCCCCTTCCTGATTTCCTATTCTTTTGCAGGTGTGTCACATTTAAATGTTTCAGGTCACCAAACAAATGCAAATATTAGACAAAGATAACACAAGTAATCACAAAATGCAGTTTTTAAATGAAGGTCTTTATTATTAAGGGAAAAAGAAATCCAAACCTACAGGGCCCTGTGTGAAAAAGTGATTGCCCCTAAACAACAGGTTGGGCCACCCTTAGCAGCAACAACTGCAATCAAGCATTTGCGATAACTGACAATGAGTCTTTTACAACGCTGTGGAGGAATTTTGGCCCACTCATCTTTGCAGAATTGTTGCAATTCAGCCACAATGGAGAGTTTCCAAGCATGAACCTCCTTGTTAAGGTCATGCCACAACATCTCAATCGGATTTAGGTCAGGAGGACTTTGACTAGGTCACTCCAAAGTCTTAATTTTGTTTTTCGTTAGCCATTCAGAGGTGGACTTGTTGGTGTGTTTTGGATCATTGTCAGATTGGAGGCAGCACAATGTACTTTATTTTAAATAACTTAGTCTAATTAAAAAAATTATGATATATTTTCTGTGACGCTCTATTTGAACCCTATATTAATTTACCAGAAAAATCTTTTCTCTAATATAAATTTAATGTAAAAATTTATCATGGTAATTGTTTTATACTGATGCTCTGTTACATCTATTTTCAGTCATGCTGCATAACATGTTTGTGAGTTGCATCACTTCATAGCATTTATTTGATTTTTGTATTGTTTTTTTTATTCAGTAAAAGTTTTGAAATATTTTAAAGAATAGTCCTCTATTTTCTGATAGGCATACAATAGTGATGTAAATTGTAGCTCCAAGATTGTGGCAGAATTTGAAGCTCAGACTTACAGTGATACAGATGAAACCAATGAAAGAAAACGATACTATCCCAAAGAAAATGACCTTAATGAGTCTAATGCTGATCTTCTAACATCCAGACTCAAGCAATGGAACTTGTTAAGGTACGTGCACATGATCAGGAAATTATGCAGCGTATTTATGGAGCGTCAAAACTTCACTGGCCAGATGTTACAGCATGGTGGATAGGATTTCTAGAAATCCCATGTCCAGTATGTGTGCATGTGCGTCTGTGGATCACCCACACCAATAGACCTGCAGTGCGTCTTTCAGGACTGCAGCATGTTAATTTCTCTTGCGGAGATGCTAGCCTCCGCAACAGAAATTTCACCAATAGAAATGTATTCAATGCGGTAAATCTGCACAGTTCAGTGAACACATGTGGATTTACTTGCATTCAACAGAATGCAGCGTTTTGGATGCAGCGAAAATATGCTCCTTCCAAAGCGCTGCTGCTTCCCGATGGTGGGCACATGGCCTTAGAAGAAACTGTGCAAGTGTGGGTACTTAGGAAGCGACATCACACTTTTTCCAGCTTTTTTTTTTATCCGTGAACATGAACTCTGCTATTGTCATGATGTAACTGGTCTGTTTGAGAATATTGGAATTCATTTTATCCCTGTGAGTGGCGCCTCACAGTTCATCAAAGAGTCTTAAAGCAGTATTACTCCATGATGGTAATAAGTATCCTTCTCCATCCCGTTGCCCATTCAGCAAAGCTTAAAGAAGACTATGAAATGTGAAGAGGTGGCTAAATGCATATAAATATGAGGAATTTGGTGGGGAAGTAATTGGAGATTTCAAAATGGTTGCATTCTTGATGGGTCTTCAAGGAGGGTATAGTAAGTTTCCATGCTTTCTTTGTCTTTGGGATAACGGGGTCACTAAAGCACACTGCCATAGACATTATTGGCCTGAACCTACTGAGTTTTCTATGAGGAATAACAACATTAATTGGGAGCAACTAGTAGACCCTCGAAAGGTCCTAATGCCATCTTTGCACATGAAACTAGGCCTCGTGAAACAATTTGTTACAGCTTTGGCCAAGGAATCAGTGGCATTCAAGTATCTACCAGATCTCTTCCCAAAACTTTCAGAAGCAAAAGTTATGGTTGGCATTTTTGTTGGCCCTCAAATCAAGAAAGTTATGGAGTGTCAAGAGTTTTCCAACCGCCTCAAAAAAAAAAAAGGATAAAGAAGCGTGGATCAGCTTTGTTACAGTAGTTAAAGGCTTCCTTTCAAATTGTAAAGCTGAAAACTATGTTGCATTGGTTGAGACTCTGGTGAACAGCTTTAGCAAAATGGGCTGCAAGATGTTTCAAAAACTACATATCCCTGATGCCCATCTTGATAGATTCAAACATAACATGGGTGCCCATTCAGAGGAGCAAGGAGAACGCTTTCATCAACATATCCTACAATTTGAAAGTCGCTACCAAGGAAACAATAATGAAAACATGATAGGGACTACATTTGGAGATTAATGCGTGATACCAAAAAGTAAAAGTAAACATTTCTATGTTCCTTTTCATTAATTTATAGTATTTTGATTAAAATATACTATTTGTTTGAAATATATTGTATTTTGTTTTTATTATGAACTGAAATTCAAACATTTGTAATTTTTCTTAACCCCTTAGTGACCAAGCTAATAAGCTAATTTTGACCTTAATGATCAAGACAAATTTTTGAACTCTAACCAGTGTCACTTTATGTGGTAATAATAATTCTGGAACGCTTCAACTGATCCCACTGATTCTCAGAATGTTTTCTCGTGACATATTGTACTTCATAATACTTGTAACATTTGTCCAATATGACTTGCATTTATTTATGGAAATATCGGAAATTTGGCAAAAATGTAAAAAAATTAGCAATTTTCAAACTTTTAATTCTTATGCCCTTAAATCAGAAAGTTATGTCACAGAAAATAGTTAAATAACATTTCCCACATGACTACTTTACATCTGCACCATTTTGAAACACAATTATTTTTATTAGGAAGAAGTTAGAAGGGTTAAAAGTTGACCAGCAATTCCTAATTTTTCCAACAAAATGTGCCAAATCATTTTTTTTGGGACCACATCACATCTGAAGTGACTTTGAGGGGCCTATATGACAGAAAGTATCCAAAAGTGACACCATTTTAAAACTCAAAAACCAATTCAAGAACTTTATTAACCCTTCCTGTGTTTCACAAGAACTAAAGCAATGTGGAAGTAAAAAATGAACATTAAACTTTTTTCATCAAAAATATACTTTAGCTCCAAATTTGTAATTTTCACAAGGGTAAAAGGAGAAAATGGACCCTAAAATTTGTTGTGCAATTTCTCCTGAGTATGCTGATACAGGTCTCAGAAGGAAAGTAGCACTGTTTGACTTTTTGAACACAAAAATGGCTGGAATAGAGAGCAAACTGTTGTGAATTCCATTTCTCGGACTCCCTCCTGTGGTCATGAATGGAACTTTGGTTAGTTCTGCTCTTGGATTCCCTCTGGTGGCTCAGCTGCCCTCGTTTAATGGTATGCTGGCTTCCCTATTTAACTCTACTCAGATCGTTACTTCATGCAAGCTGTCAATGTCTCAGTATTGGTTCAGATCTCTCTTGGACTTCTCTGAGGACCTGTCTACTCGAGCAGAAGCTAAGTTCCTGCTAGTTCATTTGTTGTTACTGCTGCCTGAATATATTTCTTGTACTGCTAAATTCTAGTCCAGCTTGCTTTCATGATATTTCCTTGCTAGCTGGAAGCTCTGGGGGTGCAGTGTTGCACCTCCACACCGTGAGTCGGTGTGGGGGTCTTTTTGCATACTGTGCGTGGTTTTTGTAGTTTTTTGTGCTGACCGCATAGTTTCCTTTTCTATCCTCTGACTATTTAGTGAAGTCTGGCCTCCTTTGCTAAAACCTGTTTCATTCCTGTGTTTGTGACTTTCCTCTTAACTCACAGTCAATATGTGTGGGGGGCTGCCTTTACCTTTGGGGAATTTCTCTGAGGCAAGGTTAGGCTTCTATTTCTATCTTTAGGGGTAGTTAGCTCTTAGGCTGTGAAGAGGCGTCCAGGGAGAGTTAGGTATGCTCCACGGCTATTTCTAGTGTGTGTGATAGGAGTAGAGTTTGCGGTTAGCAGAGTTCCCACTTCCCCAGAGCTTGTCCCGATTACTAATTTACTCATCAGGTCATTCCGAGTGCTCCTAACCACCAGGTCCATAACAGTACAGCTGGCCAGTAAAGTGTTAATACATCTCAAAAGAGGGATAAGAGAAGTTCTGAGTCAATTTTTTTTTTCTTTGCAGTTTGTTTTGTCTTTCTTTTCCCCTTAACTTCTGGGTGGTTCAGGACTCAGGTGTAGATATGGATATTCAAGGTTTGTCCTCTAGTGTGGCTCAGCTCACTGCAAGGGTACAGAGTATTCAAGATTATGTAGTTCAGAATCCGATGTTAGAGCCTAGAATCCCAATTCCTGATTTGTTTTCTGGGGATAGATCTAAATTTTTGAATTTCAAAAATAATTGCAGATTGTTTCTTGCTTTGAAACCCTGCTCCTCTGGTGACCCAATTCAGCAAGTAAAGATTATTATTTCTTTGTTGCGTGGCGACCCGCAAGACTGGGCTTTCTCCCTTGAGCCAGGAAATCCTGCATTGATTAATGTAGATGCATTTTTTCTGGCGCTTGGATTGCTTTATGACGAACCAAATTCTGTGGATCAGGCAGAAAAGATCTTGCTGACTCTATGTCAGGGTCAGGATGAGGCAGAAGTATAGTGCCAGAAGTTTAGAAAATGGTCTGTGCTTACACAATGGAATGAGTGTGCCCTGGCAGCAATTTTCAGAAAGGGTCTTTCTGAAGCCCTTAAGGATGTTATGGTGGGCTTCCCCACGCCTGCTGGTCTGAATGAATCAATGTCCTTGGCCATTCAAATTGATCGGCGTTTGCGTGAGTGCAAAGTTGTGCAGCATTTGGCGGTGTCCTCTGAGCAGAGGCCTGAGCTTATGCAATGTGATAGAACTTTGACCAGAACTGAACGGCAAGAACACAGACGTCAGAATCGGCTGTGTTTTTACTGTGGTGACCCTACTCATGCTATCTCTGATTGTCCTAAGCGCACTAAGCGGTTCGCTAGGTCTGTCACCATTGCTGCTGTACAGCCTAAATTTCTTTTGTCTGTTACTTTGATTTGCTCTTTGTCATCCTACTCGGTTATGGCATTTGTGGATTCGGGCGCTGCTCTGAATTTGATGGACTTGGAGTTTGCCAGGTGCTGTGGTTTTTTCCTGGAGCCTTTGCAGTATCCTATTCCATTTAGGGGAATTGATGCTACGCCTTTGGCCAGGAATAAACCTCAGTACTGGACTCAGTTGACCATGTGCATGACTCCTGCACATCAGGAAGATATTCGCTTTTTGGTGTTGCATAATTTGCATGATGTGGTCGTGTTGGGTTTGCCATGGCTACAGGTTCATAATCCAGTATTGGATTGGAAATCAATGTCTGTGTCTAGTTGGGGTTGTCAAGGGGTACATGACGATGTTCCGTTGATGTCAATTTCTTCATCCACTCCTTCTGATGTCCCTGAGTTTCTGTCGGATTACCGGGATGTATTTGATGAGCCCAAGTCCAGTATCCTACCCCCTCATAGGGATTGTGATTGTGCTATAAATTTGATCCCTGGTAGTAAGTTTCCTAAGGGCCGACTTTTCAATTTATCCATGCCAGAACACGCCGCTATGCGGAGTTACATAAAGGAGTCCTTGGAGAAAGGGCATATTCGCCCTTCTTCATCACCGTTGGGAGCAGGGTTCTTTTTTGTGGCCAAGAAGGATGGTTCTCTGAGACCCTGTATAGACTACCGCCTTCTCAATAAAATCACGGTCAAATTTCAGTACCCTTTGCCTCTGCTGTCTGATTTGTTTGCTCGGATTAAGGGGGCTAGTTGGTTCACCAAGATAGATCTTCGAGGGGCGTATAACCTTGTGCGTATTAAACAGGGCGATGAATGGAAAACAGCATTTAATACGCCCGAGGGCCATTTTGAGTACCTGGTGATGCCATTCGGGCTTTCTAACGCACCATCTGTGTTTCAGTCCTTTATGCATGACATCTTCCGAAAGTATCTGGATAGATTCATGATTGTAGAAGGTTTCCTTTTTGGGCTTCATTTTTTCCCCTTCTACTATCGAGATGGATCCTGTTAAAGTTCAGGCCATTTATGATTGGACTCAACCTACATCTAGAAGAGTCTTCAGAAATTCCTGAGCTTTGCTAATTTTTACCGTCGCTTCATCGCTAATTTTTCTAGTGTGGTTAAACCTTTGACTGATTTGACAAAGAAAGATGCTGATGTGGTGAATTGGTCCTCTGCGGCCGTGGAGGCTTTTCAGGAGCTGAAACGTCGTTTTTCTTCGGCCCCTGTGTTGCGTCAGCCAGATGTTTCGCTCCCTTTTCAGGTCGAGGTTGATGCTTCTGAGATTGGAGCAGGGGCTGTTTTGTCCCAAAGAAGTTCTGATGGCTCTGTGATGAAGCCATGTGCCTTATTTTCTAGAAAGTTTTCGCCTGCTGAGCGTAATTATGATGTTGGCAATCGGGAGCTGCTGGCTATGAAGTGGGCATTCGAGGAGTGGCGACATTGGCTTGAGGGAGCCAAGCACCGCGTGGTGGTCTTGACGGATCACAAGAATTTGACTTATCTCGAGTCTGCCAAGCGGTTGAATCCTAGACAGGCTCGATGGTCACTGTTTTTCTCCCGTTTCGATTTTGTGGTCTCATACCTTCTGGGTTCTAAGAATGTGAAGGCTGATGCCTTTTCTAGGAGTTTTGTGCCTGATTCTCTGGGAGTCCCTGAGCCGGCTGGTATTCTCAAAGAGGGGGTAATTCTGTCTGCCATCTCCCCTTATTTGCGGCGGGTGCTGCAGGAGTTTCAGGCTCATAGACCTGACCGTTGTCCAGCGGAGAAACTGTTTGTCCCTGATAGATGGACTAGCAGAGTTATTTCTGAGGTTCATTGCTCGGTGTTGGCTGGTCATCCTGGGATTTTTGGTACCAGAGATTTGGTGGCTACTTCCTTTTGGTGGCCTTCCTTGTCACGGGATGTGCGTTCTTTTGTGCAGTCTTGTGGGACTTGTGCTCGGGCCAAGCCCTGCTGTTCTCGTGCCAGTGGGTTGCTTTTGCCCTTGCCGGTCCCGAAAAGGCCCTGGACGCATGTTTCCATGGATTTTATTTCAGATCTTCCTGTCTCTCAAAGGATGTCTGTCATCTGGGTGGTTTGTGATCGCTTTTCTAAGATGGTCCATTTGGTACCCTTGCCTATATTACCTTCCTCCTCTGATTTGGTGCCATTATTCTTTCAGCATGTGGTTCGTTTGCATGGCATTCCAGAGAACATTGTGTCGGACAGAGGGTCCCAGTTTGTCTCTAGGTTTTGGCGGTCCTTTTGTGCTAAGATGAGCATTGATTTGTCTTTTTCTTCGGCTTTCCATCCTCAGACAAATGGCCAAACTGAACGAACCAACCAGACTTTGGAAACCTATCTGAGATGCTTTGTTTCTGCTGATCAGGATGATTGGGTGACCTTTTTGCCATTGGCTGAGTTCGCCCTTAATAATCGGGCTAGTTCGGCTACTTTGGTTTCGCCTTTTTTTTGCAATTCTGGTTTTCATCCTCGTTTTTCTTCAGGGCAGGTTGAGCCTTCTGACTGTCCTGGTGTGGATTCTGTGGTGGACAGATTGCAGCAAATTTGGACTCACGTAGTGGACAATCTAACGTTGTCCCAGGAGAAGGCTCAACGTTTTGCTAACCGCCGTCGTTGTGTTGGTCCTCGACTTCGTGTTGGGGATTTGGTTTGGTTATCTTCTCGTTATGTTCCTATGAAGGTTTCTTCTCCTAAGTTTAAGCCTCGTTTCATTGGTCCTTATAAGATTTCTGAAATTCTCAACCCTGTGTCATTTAGTTTGGTCCTTCCAGCTTCCTTTGCCATCCATAATGTGTTCCATAGGTCGTTGTTGCGGAGGTATGTGGCGCCTATGGTTCCCTCCGTGGATCCTCCTGCTCTGGTGTTGGTTGAGGGGGAGTTGGAGTATGTGGTGGAAAAAATTTTGGATTCGCGTATTTCGAGACGGAAGCTCCAGTACCTGGTTAAGTGGAAGGGCTATGGTCAGGAGGATAATTCCTGGGTTGTTGCCTCCGATGTCCATGCTGCTGATTTAGTTTGTGCCTTTCATTTGGCTCGTCCTGATCAGCCTGGGGGTCCTGGTGAGGGTTCGGTGACCCCTTCTCAAGGGGGGGTACTGTTGTGAATTCCATTTCTCGGACTCCCTCCTGTGGTCATGAATGGTACTTTGGTTAGTTCTGCTCTTGGACTCCCTCTGGTGGCTTTGAGCGGAACTGCTGGTCTCTGAGGTTGGCTTTCTCAGCTGCCCTCGTTTATTGGTATGCTGGCTTCCCTATTTAACTCTACTCAGATCGTTACTTCATGCCAGCTGTCAATGTCTCAGTATTGGTTCAGATCTCTCTTGGACTTCTCTGAGGACCTGTCTACTCCAGCAGAAGCTAAGTTCCTGCTAGTTCATTTGTTGTTACTGCTGCCTGAATATATTTCTTGTACTGCTAAATTCTAGTCCAGCTTGCTTTCATGATATTTCCTTGCTAGCTGGAAGCTCTGGGGGTGCAGTGTTGCACCTCCACACCGTGAGTCGGTGTGGGGGTCTTTTTGCATACTCTGCGTGGTTTTTGTAGTTTTTTGTGCTGACCGCATAGTTTCCTTTTCTATCCTCTGACTATTTAGTGAAGTCTGGCCTCCTTTGCTAAAACCTGTTTCATTCCTGTGTTTGTGACTTTCCTCTTAACTCACAGTCAATATGTGTGGGGGGCTGCCTTTACCTTTGGGGAATTTCTCTGAGGCAAGGTTAGGCTTCTATTTCTATCTTTAGGGGTAGTTAGTTCTTAGGCTGTGAAGAGGCGTCCAGGGAGAGTTAGGTACGCTCCATGGCTATTTCTAGTGTGTGTGATAGGAGTAGGGTTTGCGGTCAGCAGAGTTCCCACTTCCCCAGAGCTTGTCCCGATTACTAGTTTACTCATCAGGTCATTCCGGGTGCTCTTAACCACCAGGTCCATAACAGTACAGCAGGCCAGTAAAGTGTTAATGCATCTCAAAAGAGGGATAAGAGAAGTTCTGAGTCAATTTTTTTTTCTTTGCAGTTTGTTTTGTCTTTCTTTTCCCCTTAACTTCTGGGTGGTTCAGGACTCAGGTGTAGATATGGATATTCAAGGTTTGTCCTCTAGTGTGGCTCAGCTCACTGCAAGGGTACAGAGTATTCAAGATTATGTAGTTCAGAATCCGATGTTAGAGCCTAGAATCCCAATTCCTGATTTGTTTTCTGGGGATAGATCTAAATTTTTGAATTTCAAAAATAATTGCAGATTGTTTCTTGCTTTGAAACCCCGCTCCTCTGGTGACCCCATTCAGCAAGTAAAGATTATTATTTCTTTGTTGCGTGGCGACCCGCAAGACTGGGCTTTCTCCCTTGAGCCAGGAAATCCTGCATTGCTTAATGTAGATGCATTTTTTCTGGTGCTTGGATTGCTTTATGACGAACCAAATTCTGTGGATCAGGCAGAAAAGATCTTGCTGACTCTATGTCAGGGTCAGGATGAAGCAGAAGTATAGTGCCAGAAGTTTAGAAAATGGTCTGTGCTTACACAATGGAATGAGTGTGCCCTGGCAGCAATTTTCAGAAAGGGTCTTTCTGAAGCCCTTAAGGATGTTATGGTGGGCTTCCCCACGCCTGCTGGTCTGAATGAATCAATGTCCTTGGCCATTCAAATTGATCGGCGTTTGCGTGAGTGCAAAGTTGTGCACCATTTGGCGGTGTCCTCTGAGCATAGGCCTGAGCTTATGCAATGTGATAGAACTTTGACCAGAACTGAACGGCAAGAACACAGACATCAGAATTGGCTGTGTTTTTACTGTGGTGACCCTACTCATGCTATCTCTGATTGTCCTAAGCGCACTAAGCGGTTCGCTAGGTCTGTCACCATTGCTACTGTACAGCCTAAATTTCTTTTGTCTGTTACTTTGATTTGCTCTTTGTCGTCCTACTCGGTTATGGTATTTGTGGATTGGGGCTGTCATGGTTCCCAATGGCAGGGACTCAGGCAAAAACGGACTAGCTCTAGGAATGATGGAATCTCAGATGACCGCAACGCTGAACCTAACACGCAACTAATAGTAGCCAGGGGGTGTGCCTACGATTATCCCTAGACACCTCGCACCAGCCGGAGATTTAGTTACTCCTAGTAGAGGAATACACAGACCTGGCTTGCCTCCAGGGAAACCCCAAAAGTGATAGTAGCCCCCCACATATAATAACGGTTAGGTAAGAGGAAAACACGTACACAGTATGAATATAGATTCAGCAAAGAGAGGCCCTCTGACTAGATAGCAGAAAATACAAAAGAGGACTTCGCGGTCACCTCAAAACCCTAAACAGCCATCCTGAAATTATTTTAACTCCGTTATCAACTCATGACACCGGAGTAGTAATTTCAGATCACTAGAGCTTCCAGCAGCAAGAGAAATATAAATGCATGCTGGACAAACAGACACAAAAAATGCCAAAGATCCAACTTAGCTGAATTGCAGACTTGGAGCAGGTAGCAAGCAACAGAGGTGCTCTGGTAACATTGATTGCCGGCACTAGAATGACTGAGAAGCCAGACTAAATAGGAAACTCCCAGATTCCTGATGGGAACAGGTGCAAGACAAAAGTCAGCCAGTACCACCAGTAACCACCAGAGGGAGCCCAAAAACAGAATCCACAACAGTACCCCCCACTTAAGGAGGGGGCACCGAACCCTCATGAGAACCACCAGGGCGATCTGGATGCGCCCTATGAAAGGCGCGCACCAAATCAGAGGCATGAACATCGGAGGCAGTCACCCAAGAATTATCCTCCTGACCGTATCCCTTCCATTTAACCAAATATTGAAGTCTCCGTCTGGAAACGCGAGAGTCCAAAATCTTCTCCACAACATACTCCAATTCACCCTCCACCAGCACAGGAGCAGGAGGCTCAACAGAAGGAACA
The DNA here is from genome assembly GCF_051348905.1 of Ranitomeya variabilis. NCBI lineage: Eukaryota > Metazoa > Chordata > Amphibia > Anura > Dendrobatidae > Ranitomeya > Ranitomeya variabilis. Next base: position 54,777,520 of record NC_135235.1, on the reverse strand, counting down.
ACCGGTACCTCGTACCTCCGCAACAACGACTGATGGAAGACATTATGAATGGTGAAAGATGCTCGTAGGTCCAAACGAAAAGATACAGGATTAAGAATCTCCAAAATCTTATAAGGACCTATGAACCGAGGTTTAAACTTAGGAGAAGAGACCTTCATAGGGACAAAACGAGAAGATAACCACACCAAGTCCCCAACGCGGAGATGATGACCCACACGACGATGACGATTAGCAAACTGCTGAGTCTTCTCCTGAGACAACTTCAAATTGTCCACCACATGACTCCAAATCCGGTGCAGTCTATCCACCACCGTGTCCACTCCAGGGCAATCCGAAGATTCCACCTGGCCAGATGAAAAACGAGGGTGAAACCCTGAATTGCAAAAGAAAGGAGAAACCAGAGTGGCAGAACTGGCCCGATTATTGAGGGCAAACTCTGCCAACGGCAAAAAGGCGACCCAATCATCCTGATCAGCAGACACAAAACACCTCAAATAAGTCTCCAAGGTCTGATTAGTTCGCTCCGTCTGGCCATTAGTCTGAGGATGGAATGCAGACGAAAAAGACAAATCAATGCCCATCCTGGCACAGAACGCTCGCCAGAACCTAGACACAAATTGAGACCCCCTGTCAGAAACGATGTTTTCCGGGATACCATGTAAACGAACCACATTCTGAAAAAATAAAGGAACCAACTCAGATGAAGAAGGCAATTTGGGCAAGGGTACCAAATGAACCATCTTAGAAAAACGGTCACACACCACCCAAATGACGGACATTTTCTGAGAAACCGGGAGGTCCGAGATAAAGTCCATAGAGATGTGCGTCCACGGCCTCTTTGGAATAGGCAAGGACAACAACAATCCACTAGCCCGAGAACAGCAAGGCTTGGCCCGAGCACAAACATCACAAGACTGTACAAAGGCACGCACATCCCGAGACAGGGAAGGCCACCAGAAGGACCTGGCCACCAAATCTCTGGTACCAAAAATTCCAGGGTGACCTGCCAACACAGAAGAATGAACCTCCGAGATGACTCTACTGGTCCATTCATCTGGAACAAACAGTCTCCCAGGCGGACAACGATCAGGCCTATCAGTCTGAAACTTCTGCAAAGCACGTCGCAAGTCTGGGGAGACAGCAGACAAAATCACCCCATCCTTAAGGATACCCATAGGCTCAGAATCACCAGAGGAGTCAGGCTCAAAACTCCTAGAAAGGGCATCTGCCTTCACATTTTTTGAACCCGGCAAGTATGAAACCACAAAATTAAACCGGGAGAAAAACAACGACCAGCGCGCCTGTCTAGGATTCAGACGCCTGGCAGACTCAAGGTAAATCAGATTCTTGTGATCAGTCAAGACCACCACCTGATGTCTAGCACCCTCAAGCCAATGACGCCACTCCTCAAATGCCCACTTCATAGCCAAGAGCTCCCGATTACCGACATCATAATTTCGCTCGGCGGGCGAAAACTTTCGAGAGAAGAATGCACATGGTCTCATCACTGAGCAATCGGGACTTCTCTGCGACAAAACCGCCCCCGCTCCAATCTCGGAAGCATCAACCTCGACCTGAAAAGGGAGCGAAACATCAGGCTGGCGCAACACAGGGGCGGAAGAAAAGCGGCGCTTAAGCTCCCGAAAGGCCTCCACAGCCGCAGAGGACCAATTGGCAACATCAGCACCCTTCTTAGTCAAATCAGTCAGAGGTTTAGCAACACTTGAAAACCCAGTTATAAATCGACGATAGAAATTAGCAAAGCCCAAGAACTTCTGAAGACTCTTCAGGGAAGTAGGCTGCGTCCAATCACAAATAGCCCGAACCTTGACAGGATCCATCTCAACAGAAGAAGGGGATAAAATATACCCCAAAAAGGAGATCTTCTGAACCCCAAAAATACACTTTGAACCCTTTACAAACAAAGAATTGGCCCGCAAAACCTGAAAAACCTTCCTAACCTGTTGAACATGCGACTCCCAGTCATCCGAAAAAATCAAAATATCATCCAAATACACAATCATAAATTTATCCAGGTATTTACGGAAAATATCGTGCATAAAGGACTGAAAGACTGAAGGAGCATTAGAAAGACCAAAAGGCATTACCAAATACTCAAAATGGCCCTCGGGCGTATTAAATGCAGTTTTCCACTCATCTCCCTGCTTAATCCACACCAAATTATACGCACCCCGAAGATCAATCTTAGAGAACCACTTTGCCCCTTTAATACGAGCAAATAAATCAGTCAATAGTGGCAAAGGATACTGGTATTTGACTGTAATCTTATTTAACAGGCGATAATCAATACAGGGCCTCAGGGAGCCATCTTTTTTACCCACGAAAAAAAAACCTGCTCCTAAAGGGGATGAGGATGGACGGATATGTCCCTTTTCCAAGGACTCCTTAATATACTCTCGCATAGCAGCATGTTCAGGCACAGACAGATTAAACAAACGACCCTTGGGAAACTTGCTGCCCGGAATCAAGTCTATAGCACAATCACAATCCCTGTGAGGGGAGAGAGAACTAAGTTTGGGCTCCTCAAAAACATCACAATAGTCAGACAAAAATGCCGGAATTTCAGAGGGAGTAGATGAAGCAATGGAAACCAAAGGTACTTCCCCATGAGCCCCCTGACATCCCCAGCTTAACACAGACATTGTTTTCCAGTCAAGGACTGGATTATGAGTTTGCAACCATGGCAATCCAAGCACTAAGACATCATGCAAGTTATGCAACACAAGGAAGCGAATCACCTCCCGATGGTCAGGAGTCATACACATAGTCACTTGTGTCCAGTATTGTGGTTTATTCCTAGCCAATGGTGTGGAGTCGATACCCTTCAGAGGGATAGGAACTTCCAAAGGCTCTAGGCTAAACCCACAGCGTCTGGCAAAGGCCAAATCCATAAGACTCAAGGAAGCGCCAGAATCCACATAGGCATCCACAGTAATAGATGATAATGAACAGATCAAAGTTACAGACAAAATAAACTTAGACTGTAAAGTGCCAATTGCAAAAGACTTATCAACCTTTTTTGTGCGTTTAGAGCATGCTGATATAACATGAGCAGAATCACCACAGTAGAAGCACAACCCATTTTTACGCCTATAATTCTGCCGCTCACTTCTGGACAGAATTCTATCACATTGCATAATCTCCGGTGTCTGCTCAGAATACACCGCCAAATGGTGCACAGGTTTGCGCTCCCGTAAACGCCGATCAATCTGAATAGCCATAGTCATGGATTCATTCAGACCTGTGGGCGTAGGAAACCCCACCATGACATCTTTAACGGCGTCAGAGAGACCTTCTCTGAAATTCGCCGCCAGGGCGCACTCATTCCACTGAGTAAGCACAGACCATTTTCGAAATTTTCGACAATATATTTCAGCTTCATCATGCCCTTGAGAGAGGGCTATCAAGGCCTTTTCAGCCTGAATCTCCAAATTAGGTTCCTCATAGAGCAACCCTAGTGCCAGAAAAAACGCATCCACACTGAGCAGCGCAGGATCCCCTGGTGCCAATGCAAATGCCCAATTCTGGGGGTCACCCCGCAACCAACAAGGAAATCACAATTTTAACCTGCTGAGCGGAGTCTCCAGCGGAGCGAGATCTCAGAGAAAGATACAATTTACAATTGTGCTTAAAATTCAAAAAACGAGATCTATCTCCAGATAAGAACTCAGGTATAGGAATCTTGGGTTCTGACATAGGAGCATGTATAACATAGTCTTGGATATTTTGAACCTTAGAAGCAAGAGCACTCAGGCCTGTAGCTAAACTCTGGATATCCATTTCTCAACAGCTGAGATCTGAGCCATTCAGGGGTTAAGAGGAGAGAAAAAAGCAGCAGATTGCAATTATGGCTAGACAGAACTTCTGAGTAAAAAAAAAAAAAAAAAAAGTGTCAGAAACTTCTTCTTTTCTCTCTTTCTTCAGCCAATACCTTTAATACATTTGCGGCCGGCAATACTGTCATGGTTCCCAATGGCAGGGACTCAGGCAAAAACGGACTAGCTCTAGGAATGATGGAATCTCAGATGACCGCGACGCTGAACCTAACACGCAACTAATAGTAGCCAGGGGGTGTGCCTACGATTATCCCTAGACACCTCACACCAGCCGGAGATCTAGTTACTCCTAGTAGAGGAATACACAGACCTGGCTTGCCTCCAGGGAAACCCCAAAAGTGATAGTAGCCCCCCACATATAATAACGGTTAGGTAAGAGGAAAACACGTACGCAGTATGAATATAGATTCAGCAAAGAGAGGCCCTCTGACTAGATAGCAGAAAATACAAAAGAGGACTTCGCGGTCACCTCAAAAACCTAAACAGCCATCCTGAAATTACTTTAACTCCGTTATCAACTCATGACACCGGAGTAGTAATTTCAGATCACTAGAGCTTCCAGCAGCAAGAGAAATATAAATGCATGCTGGACAAACAGACACAAAAAATGCCAAAGATCCAACTTAGCTGAATTGCAGACTTGGAGCAGGTAGCAAGCAACAGAGGTGCTCTGGTAACATTGATTGCCAGCACTAGAATGACTGAGAAGCCAGACTAAATAGGAAACTCCCAGATTCCTGATGGGAACAGGTGCAAGACAAAAGTCAGCCAGTACCACCAGTAACCACCAGAGGGAGCCCAAAAACAGAATCCACAACATGGGGCGCTGCCCTGAATTTGATGGACTTGGAGTTTGCCAGGCGCTGTGGTTTTTTCCTGGAGCCTTTGCAGTATCCTATTCCATTTAGGGGAATTGATGCTACGCCTTTGGCCAGGAATAAACCTCAGTACTGGACTCAGTTGACCCTGTGCATGGCTCCTGCACATCAGGAAGATATTCGCTTTTTGGTGTTGCATAATTTGCATGATGTGGTCGTGTTGGGTTTGCCATGGCTACAGGTTCATAATCCAGTATTGGATTGGAAATCAATGTCTGTGTCTAGTTGGGGTTGTCAAGGGGTACATGACGATGTTCCGTTGATGTCAATTTCTTCATCCACTCCTTCTGATGTCCCTGAGTTTCTGTCGGATTACCGGGATGTATTTGATGAGCCCAAGTCCAGTATCCTACCCCCTCATAGGGATTGTGATTGTGCTATAAATTTGATCCCTGGTAGTAAGTTTCCTAAGGGCCGACTTTTCAATTTATCCGTGCCAGAACACGCCGCTATGCGGAGTTACATAAAGGAGTCCTTGGAGAAAGGGCATATTCGCCCGTCTTCATCACCGTTGGGAGCAGGGTTCTTTTTTGTGGCCAAGAAGGATGGTTCTCTGAGACCCTGTATAGACTACCGCCTTCTCAATAAAATCACGGTCAAATTTCAGTACCCTTTGCCTCTGCTGTCTGATTTGTTTGCTCAGATTAAGGGGGCTAGTTGGTTCACCAAGATAGATCTTCGAGGGGCGTATAACCTTGTGCGTATTAAACAGGGCGATGAATGGAAAACAGCATTTAATACGCCCGAGGGCCATTTTGAGTACCTGGTGATGCCATTCGGGCTTTCTAATGCTCCATCTGTGTTTCAGTCCTTTATGCATGACATCTTCCGAAAGTATCTGGATAGATTCATGATTGTATATTTGGATGATATTTTGGTCTTTTCAGATGATTGGGAGTCTCATGTGAAGCAGGTCACAATGGTATTCCAGGTCCTTCGTGCTAATTCCTTGTTTGTGAAGGGGTCTAAATGTCTCTTCGGAGTTCAGAAGGTTTCCTTTTTGGGCTTCATTTTTTCCCCTTCTACTATCAAGATGGATCCTGTTAAAGTTCAGGCCATTTATGATTGGACTCAACCTACATCTATGAAGAGTCTTCAGAAATTCCTGGGCTTTGCTAATTTTTACCGTCGCTTCATCGCTAATTTTTCTAGTGTGGTTAAACCTTTGACTGATTTGACAAAGAAGGTTGCTGATGTGGTGAATTGGTCCTCTGCGGCCGTGGAGGCTTTTCAGGAGCTGAAACATCGTTTTTCTTCGGCCCCTGTGTTGCGTCAGCCAGATGTTTCGCTCCCTTTTCAGGTCGAGGTTGATGCTTCTGAGATTGGAGCAGGGGCTGTTTTGTCCCAAAGAAGTTCTGATGGCTCTGTGATGAAGCCATGTGCCTTCTTTTCTAGAAAGTTTTCGCCTGCTGAGCGTAATTATGATGTTGGCAATCGGGAGCTGCTGGCTATGAAGTGGGCATTCGAGGAGTGGCGACATTGGCTTGAGGGAGCCAAGCACCGCGTGGTGGTCTTAACGGATCACAAGAATTTGACTTATCTCGAGTCTGCCAAGCGGTTGAATCCTAGACAGGCTCGATGGTCACTGTTTTTCTCCCGTTTCGATTTTGTGGTCTCATACCTTCCGGGTTCTAAGAATGTGAAGGCTGATGCCCTTTCTAGGAATTTTGTGCCTGATTCTCCGGGAGTCCCTGAGCCGGCTGGTATTCTCAAAGAGGAGGTAATTCTGTCTGCCATCTCCCCTGATTTGTGGCGGGTGCTGCAGGAGTTTCAGGCTGATAGACCTGACCGTTGTCCAGCGGAGAAACTGTTTGTCCCTGATAGATGGACTAGCAGAGTTATTTCTGAGGTTCATTGCTCGGTGTTGGCTGGTCATCCTGGGATTTTTGGTACCAGAGATTTGGTGGCTAGGTCCTTTTGGTGGCCTTCCTTGTCACGTGATGTGCGTTCTTTTGTGCAGTCTTGTGGGACTTGTGCTCGGGCCAAGCCCTGCTGTTCTCGTGCCAGTGGGTTGCTTTTGCCCTTGCCGGTCCTGAAAAGGCCCTGGACGCATGTTTCCATGGATTTTATTTCAGATCTTCCTGTCTCTCAAAGGATGTCTGTCATCTGGGTGGTTTGTGATCGCTTTTCTAAGATGGTCCATTTGGTACCCTTGCCTAAATTACCTTCCTCCTCTGATTTGGTGCCATTATTCTTTCAGCATGTGGTTCATTTGCATGGCATTCCGGAGAACATTGTGTCGGACAGAGGGTCCCAGTTTGTCTCTAGGTTTTGGCGGTCCTTTTGTGCTAAGATGGGCATTGATTTGTCTTTTTCTTTGACTTTCCATCCTCAGACAAGTGGCCAAACCGAACGAACCAACCAGACTTTGGAAACCTATCTGAGATGCTTTGTTTCTGCTGATCAGGATGATTGGGTGACCTTTTTGCCATTGGCTGAGTTCGCCCTTAATAATCGGGCTAGTTCGGCTACTTTGGTTTCGCCTTTTTTTTGCAATTCTGGTTCTCATCCTCGTTTTTCTTCAGGGCAGGTTGTGCCTTCTGACTGTCCTAGTGTGGATTCTGTGGTGGACAGATTGCAGCAAATTTGGACTCACGTAGTGGACAATCTGACGTTGTCCCAGGAGAAGGCTCAACGTTTCGCTAACCGCCGTCGTTGTGTTGGTCCTCGACTTCGTGTTGGGGATTTGGTTTGGTTATCTTCTCGTTATGTTCCTATGAAGGTTTCTTCTCCTAAGTATAAGCCTCGTTTCATTGGTCCTTATAAGATTTCTGAAATTCTCAACCCTGTGTCATTTCGTTTGGTCCTTTGTTGTGATCCTAGTGGTAGAGGATCGCAGAAGTTCCAGCTAAGTCCGCAAACACAAAATCTAGCTCATAGGGAGGTGGTAACTTGGCTGACCGTAAATCTGATCCTAGCACAACAACTAAAAGTAGCCGGGGAACGTGCCTACGTTGATTCTAGACGTCTCGCACCAGCCGGAGAACTAACTAACCCTTTCAGAGGAAATAAGACCTCACTAGCCTCAAGAGAAAGAACCCCAAAGTTATGATACAAGCCCCCAGCAAATAATAACGGTGAGGTAAGAAGAAAAGACAAACATAAGTATGAACTAGATTTAGCAAAGTGAGGCCCACTAATTAATAGCAGAAAATAGGAAGAGGACTTATGCGGTCAGCAAAAACCCTACAAAAATATCCACGCTGAATATCCAAGAACCCCCGCACCGACTAACGGTGTGGGGGGAGAATATCAGCCCCCTAGAGCTTCCAGCAAAAATCAGGAATCACATTGTAACAAGCTGGAACAAAATAGCAGTAATGCGAATAAACAAAAATAGGAAAGCAGGACTTAGCTTATCTTGCAAAAAGCAGATGACCAGGAGACAGGAGCAAACAGACATAGACTGACTACATCGATTCCAGGCACTAGACTGAGTTTCCAGGGAGTCTAAATAGGAACACCCAAGGCCTAACGAACCAGGTGTGTACCAACCTGGAGAAAGACAATCCAAGTGTCATACCGCTAGTGATCACAAGAGGGAGCCAAGAAATACAGTTCACAACAGTACCCCCCCTTTAAGGAGGGGTCACCGAACCCTCACCAGGACCACCAGGGCAATCAGGATGAGCAGCGTGAAAAGCACGAACCAAATCGGCCGCATGAACATCAGAGGCGACCACCCAGGAATTATCCTCCTGACCATAGCCCTTCCATTTGACCAGATACTGAAGCCTCCGTCTAGAATCCAAGATCTTCTCCACCACGTACTCCAACTCGCCCTCAACCAAGACCGGAGCAGGAGGGTAAACAGCAGGAACCACAGGCACAACGTACCGCCGCAACAAAGACCTATGGAACACATTGTGAATGGCAAACGACACCGGAAGATCCAAACGAAAAGAAACCGGATTAAGGATTTCCAACGTACCGCCGCAACAAAGACCTATGGAACACATTGTGAATGGCAAACGACACCGGAAGATCCAAACGAAAAGAAACCGGATTAAGGATTTCCAAAATTTTATAAGGACCAATAAAGCGAGGCTTAAACTTAGGAGAGGAAACCTTAAGAGGGACATACCGAGAAGACAACCAAACCAAATCCCCAACATGAAGTCGGGGACCCACACCGCGGCGGTGGTTGGCAAAACGCTGAGCCTTCTCCTGTGACAATTTCAAGTTGTCCACCACATGATTCCAAATCCACTGCAATCTATCCACCACGGAATCCACCCCAGGACAGTCAGAAGATTCAACATGACCCGAGGAAAAACGAGGATGAAAACCAGAGTTGCAGAAAAATGGCGAAACGAAAGTAGCGGAACTAGCCCGATTATTGAGGGCAAACTCAGCCAATGGCAAGAAGGTCACCCAATCATCCTGATCCGCAGAAACAAAACATCTCAAATAAGCCTCCAGCGTCTGATTAGTTCGCTCCGTTTGGCCATTAGTCTGAGGATGAAAGGCAGATGAGAACGACAAATCAATGCCCATCTTAGCACAAAAAGATCGCCAGAACCTGGACACAAACTGGGATCCTCTGTCAGACACGATATTCTCAGGAATGCCATGCAAACGAACCACATTCTGAAAGAACAAAGGAACCAGATCGGAAGAGGAAGGCAACTTAGGCAAGGGCACCAAATGGACCATCCTGGAAAAGCGATCACACACCACCCAGATGACAGACATTCCCTGAGACACCGGAAGATCTGAAATGAAATCCATGGAAATGTGTGTCCAGGGCCTCTTCGGGACGGGCAAGGGCAAAAGCAACCCGCTGGCACGAGAACAGCAAGGCTTAGCCCGAGCACAAATCCCACAGGACTGCACAAAAGAACGCACATCCCGCGACAAGGAAGGCCACCAAAAGGACCTAGCTACCAAATCTCTGGTACCAAAAATCCCACGATGCCCTGCCAACACTGAGGAATGAACCTCGGAGATAACTCTGCTGGTCCATTTATCAGGAACAAACAGTCTATCAGGTGGGCAAGGGTCAGGTCTACCAGCCTGAAATCTCTGCAACACACGTCGCAAATCAGGAGAAATGGCCGACAAGATTACTCCCTCTTTAAGAATACCAGCTGGCTCTGAGACTCCCGGAGAGTCAGGCACAAAACTCCTAGAAAGAGCATCAGCCTTCACATTCTTCGAACCAGGCAGGTATGAGACCACAAAGTCAAAACGGGAGAAAAACAACGACCAACGAGCCTGTCTAGGATTCAGGCGCTTAGCAGACTCGAGATACATCAAATTTTTGTGATCAGTCAAGACCACCACACGATGCTTAGCTCCCTCGAGCCAATGACGCCACTCCTCAAATGCCCACTTCATGGCCAACAACTCCCGATTACCAACATCATAGTTCCGCTCCGCAGGCGAAAATTTCCTAGAAAAAAAAGCACAAGGTCTCATCACAGAGCAACCAGAGCCTTTCTGCGACAAAACAGCCCCTGCACCAATCTCAGAAGCGTCCACTTCAACCTGAAAGGGAAGTGAGACATCAGGCTGGCACAAAACAGGCGCCGAAGTAAACCGGCGCTTCAGCTCCCGGAAAGGCTCCACGGCTGCCGGAGCCCAATTAGCCACATCAGAACCTTTGTTGGTCATATCCGTCAAAGGTTTAACAACGCTAGAGAAATTAGCAATAAAACGACGGTAGAAATTAGCGAAACCCAAGAACTTCTGAAGACTCTTAACAGACGTGGTTTGAGTCCAATCATGAATAGCTCGGACCTTGACTGGATCCATCTCCACTGTAGAAGGGGAGAAAATGAAATCCAGAAAGGAAACCTTCTGCACTCCAAAGAGACACTTTGAGCCCTTCACAAACAAAGCATTATCACGCAAAACCTGAAACACCATCCTGACTTGCTTTACATGAGAATCCCAATCATCAGAAAAAAACAGAATATCATCCAGATAAACAATCATAAATTTATCTAGATAATTCCGGAAGATGTCATGCATAAAGGATTGAAACACTGAAGGAGCATTAGAGAGCCCAAAAGGCATCACCAAGTACTCAAAATGACCTTCGGGCGTATTAAACGCAGTTTTCCATTCATCTCCCTGCTTAATGCGCACAAGGTTGTACGCACCACGAAGATCTATCTTGGTGAACCACTTGGCACCCTTAATCCGAGCAAACAAGTCCGACAATAGTGGCAAAGGATACTGAAATTTGACCGTGATTTTATTCAGAAGCCGATAGTCTATACAAGGTCTCAAAGACCCGTCTTTTTTGGCTACAAAAAAGAATCCCGCACCAAGAGGGGAAGAGGATGGACGAATATGTCCCTTCTCCAAAGACTCCTTTATATAAGAACGCATTGCGGCATGTTCAGGTACAGATAGATTAAATAATCGTCCCTTAGGAAATTTACTACCAGGAATCAAATCTATAGCACAGTCGCAGTCCCTATGAGGAGGAAGGGCACTGGACCTGGACTCACTAAATACATCCTGATAGTCCAACAAATACTCCGGAACTTCAGAAGGAGTAGAAGAAGCAATAGACACCGGCGGAGAATCGCAATGAATTCCCTGACAACCCCAACTTGACACAGACATTGCCTTCCAATCCAAGACTGGATTATGGGTCTGTAACCATGGCAGACCTAAAACGACCAAATCATGCATTTTATGCAGAACAAGAAAACGAATCACCTCCCGATGTTCAGGAGTCATGCACATGGTCACTTGTGTCCAATACTGCGGTTTATTCTCCGCCAATGGCGTAGCATCAATTCCTCTAAGAGGAATGGGATTTTTTAAAGGCTCCAGGACAAAACCACAGCGCTTGGCAAACGACAAGTCCATAAGACTCAGGGCAGCACCTGAATCCACAAATGCCATAACAGGGTAGGAAGACAATGAGCAAATTAGAGTTACAGACAAAATAAACTTAGGATGCAAATTACCAATGGTGACAGGACTAACCATCTTTGTTAGGCGTTTAGAGCATGCTGAGATAACATGTGTAGAATCACCACAGTAAAAACACAACCCATTCTGACGTCTATGATTTTGTCGTTCAGTTCTAGTCTGAATTCTATCACATAACATTGAGTCAGGTGTCTGTTCAGACAACACTGCCAGAGGATTAGCAGATTTGCGCTCACGCAAACGCCGATCTATCTGAATGGCCAGAGCCATAGAATCACTCAGACTTGTAGGAATGGTAAAACCCACCATCACATTCTTAATGGCTTCAGAAAGGCCATTTCTGAAATTTGCGGCCAGAGCACACTCATTCCATTGAGTGAGCACGGACCATTTCCGAAATTTTTGGCAATACACTTCAGCCTCATCCTGGCCCTGAGAGATAGCCAGCAACGCTTTTTCTGCCTGAATTTCAAGATTGGGCTCCTCATAAAGTAATCCGAGCGCCAGAAAAAACGCATCAATATTTGCCAATGCCGGATCTCCTGGCGCCAATGAAAAAGCCCAATCCTGAGGGTCACCACGCAAGAAAGAGATAACAATTTTAACTTGCTGAGCTGAGTCTCCAGACGAACACGGTCTCAAAGATAGAAACAATTTACAATTATTCCTAAAATTCCTAAATTTAAATCGATCACCAGAGAAAAGCTCAGGAATAGGTATCTTAGGCTCTGACATAGGACTACTAGTAACAAAATCCTGAATGCCCTGCACACGTGCAGCAAGCTGATCCACACTAGTAATCAGAGTCTGAACATTCATGTCTGCAGCAGAGCTTCAAGCCACTCAGAGGAAAAAGGGGAAGAAGAAAAAAAAAAAAATCTCAGAACTTCTTTTCTTTTAATCCCGCTTCTGCAATGCATTGAATATTCACTTTAAGGCCTGGAATACTGTTGTGATCCTAGTGGTAGAGGATCACAGAAGTTCCAGCTAAGTCCGCAAACACAAAATCTAGCTCATAGGGAGGTGGTAACTTGGCTGACCGTAAATCTGATCCTAGCACAACAACTAAAAGTAGCCGGGGAACGTGCCTACGTTAATTCTAGACGTCTCGTACCAGCCGGAGAACTAACTAACCCTTTCAGAGGAAATAAGACCTCACTAGCCTCAAGAGAAAGAACCCCAAAGTTATGATACAAGCCCCCAACAAATAATAACGGTGAGGTAAGAAGAAAAGACAAACATAAGTATGAACTAGATTTAGCAAAGTGAGGCCCACTAATTAATAGCAGAAAATAGGAAGAGGACTTATGCGGTCAGCAAAAACCCTACAAAAATATCCACGCTGAATATCCAAGAACCCCCGCACCGACTAACGGTGTGGGGGGAGAATATCAGCCCCCTAGAGCTTCCAGCAAAAATCAGGAATCACATTGTAACAAGCTGGAACAAAATAGCAGTAATGCGAATAAACAAAAATAGGAAAGCAGGACTTAGCTTATCTTGCAAAAAGCAGGAGACCAGGAGACAGGAGCAAACAGACATAGACTGACTACATCGATTCCAGGCACTAGACTGAGTTTCCAGGGAGTCTAAATAGGAACACCCAAGGCCTAACGAACCAGGTGTGTACCAACCTGGAGAAAGACAATCCAAGTGTCATACCGCTAGTGATCACAAGAGGGAGCCAAGAAATACAGTTCACAACAGTCCTTCCAGCTTCCTTTGCCATCCATAATGTGTTCCATAGGTCGTTGTTGCGGAGGTATGTGGCGCCTATGGTTCCCTCCGTGGATCCTCCTGCTCTGGTGTTGGTTGAGGGGGAGTTGGAGTATGTGGTGGAAAAAATTTTGGATTCGCGTATTTCGAGACGGAAGCTCCAGTACCTGGTTAAGTGGAAGGGCTATGGTCAGGAGGATAATTCCTGGGTTGTTGCCTCCGATGTCCATGCTGCCGATTTAGTTCGTGCCTTTCATTTGGCTCGTCCTGATCGGCCTGGGGGTCCTGGTGAGGGTTTGGTGACCCCTCCTCAAGGGGGGGTACTGTTGTGAATTCCATTTCTCGGACTCCCTCCTGTGGTCATGAATGGTACTTTGGTTAGTTCTGCTCTTGGACTCCCTCTGGTGGCTTTGAGCGGAACTGCTGGTCTCTGAGGTTGGCTTTCTCAGCTGCCCTCGTTTATTGGTATGCTGGCTTCCCTTTTTAACTCTACTCAGATCGTTACTTCATGCCAGCTGTCAATGTCTCAGTATTGGTTCAGATCTCTCTTGGACTTCTCTGAGGACCTGTCTACTCCAGCAGAAGCTAAGTTCCTGCTAGTTCATTTGTTGTTACTGCTGCCTGAATATATTTCTTGTACTGCTAAATTCTAGTCCAGCTTGCTTTCATGATATTTCCTTGCTAGCTGGAAGCTCTGGGGGTGCAGTGTTGCACCTCCACACCGTGAGTCGGTGTGGGGGTCTTTTTGCATACTCTGCGTGGTTTTTGCAGTTTTTTGTGCTGACCGCATAGTTTCCTTTTCTATCCTCTGACTATTTAGTGAAGTCTGGCCTCCTTTGCTAAAACCTGTTTCATTCCTGTGTTTGTGACTTTCCTCTTAACTCACAGTCAATATGTGTGGGGGGCTGCCTTTACCTTTGGGGAATTTCTCTGAGGCAAGGTTAGGCTTCTATTTCTATCTTTAGGGATAGTTAGCTCTTAGGCTGTAAAGAGGCGTCCAGGGAGAGTTAGGTACGCTCCACGGCTATTTCTAGTGTGTGTGATAGGAGTAGGGTTTGCGGTCAGCAGAGTTCCCACTTCCCCAGAGCTTGTCCCGATTACTAGTTTACTCATCAGGTCATTCCGGGTGCTCTTAACCACCAGGTCCATAACAGTACAGCTGGCCAGTAAAGTGTTAATGCATCTCAAAAGAGGGATAAGAGAAGTTCTGAGTCAATTTTTTTTTCTTTGCAGTTTGTTTTGTCTTTCTTTTCCCCTTAACTTCTGGGTGGTTCAGGACTCAGGTGTAGATATGGATATTCAAGGTTTGTCCTCTAGTGTGGCTCAGCTCACTGCAAGGGTACAGAGTATTCAAGATTATGTAGTTCAGAATCCGATGTTAGAGCCTAGAATCCCAATTCCTGATTTGTTTTCTGGGGATAGATCTAAATTTTTGAATTTCAAAAATAATTGCAGATTGTTTCTTGCTTTGAAACCCCGCTCCTCTGGTGACCCCATTCAGCAAGTAAAGATTATTATTTCTTTGTTGCGTGGCGACCCGCAAGACTGGGCTTTCTCCCTTGAGCCAGGAAATCCTGCATTGCTTAATGTAGATGCATTTTTTCTGGTGCTTGGATTGCTTTATGACGAACCAAATTCTGTGGATCAGGCAGAAAAGATCTTGCTGACTCTATGTCAGGGTCAGGATGAAGCAGAAGTATAGTGCCAGAAGTTTAGAAAATGGTCTGTGCTTACACAATGGAATGAGTGTGCCCTGGCAGCAATTTTCAGAAAGGGTCTTTCTGAAGCCCTTAAGGATGTTATGGTGGGCTTCCCCACGCCTGCTGGTCTGAATGAATCAATGTCCTTGGCCATTCAAATTGATCAGCGCTTGCGTGAGTGCAAAGTTGTGCACCATTTGGCGGTGTCCTCTGAGCAGAGGCTTGAGCTTATGCAATGTGATAGAACTTTGACCAGAACTGAACGGCAAGAACACAGACATCAGAATCGGCTGTGTTTTTACTGTGGTGACCTGTTATGGTTACCCCAATGACCATGGGAAAAAAATACAAAACGGACTAGCTCTCGGGTGATGGAAACTAAGGTCGACCGTGACCTGAACCTGACCCAACACTTACAGTAGCCGGGGGATGTACCTACGATGCCCTAGACACCACGCGCCAGCCGGAGATCTAACTACCCCTATAAGAGGAATATACAGGCCTGCCTTACCTCCAGTGAGGAACCCCAAAAGATGATAGTAGGCCCCCACAGATATTGACGGTGAGTTCAGAGGAAATGACATACGTAGGATGAACAGCAGATTTAGCACAGTGAGGTCCGCTTACTAGATAGCAGAAGGACAGGAAAGAGTTACTTCACGGTCGACCTAAAAATCACTATTCAAAAACACCATCCAGAAATTACTTTAAACTCCAGTGACAACTCATGCCACTGGAGTAGTAATTTTCTGTCCACAAGAGCTTCCAGCACTGAAGAGTCACATTGCAGATAGCTGGACAAAAATAGCAAAACAAGAAACAAAATTCAACTTAGCTGAACTGGGACTTGAGGCAGGTGAATGCAACAGAATGCTACTAGCACATTGTTGGCCGGCATGTGACTAACAGCCAAGCAGCCTTAAATAGGAAACTCCCCTAGAGGGTGGCGACAGGTAATCAGAGATGGAGGAAGGCACATAAGAGACACTACCATAACAGACCACCGGGGGAGCCCACAAACCGAATTCACAACAGTACCCCCCCCTTAAGGAGGGGGCACCGAACCCTCACCAGAACCACCAGGGCGACCTGGATGAGCACTATGAAATGCACGAACCAAATCGGGAGCATGAACATCGGATGCTGTCACCCAAGAATTATCCTCCTGGCCATAACCTTTCCACTTAACCAGATACTGAAGTCTCCGTCTGGAAACACGGGAGTCCAAGATCTTTTCCACCACATACTCCAATTCACCCTCAACCAACACAGGAGCAGGTGGATCAGCAGAAGGAACAACCGGTACCTCATACCTCCGCAATAATGACCGATGGAAAACATTATGGATATTAAAAGATGCTGGGAGGTCCAAACGAAAGGACACAGGATTAAGAACCTCCAGAATCCTATAAGGGCCGATAAACCGAGGCTTAAACTTAGGAGACGAGACCTTCATAGGAACAAATCGAGAAGACAGCCACACCAGGTCCCCAACACAAAGACGAGGACCAATACGCCGATGACGATTAGTGAACTGTTGAGTCTTCTCCTGGGACAACTTCAGATTGTCCACAACCTGTCCCCAAATCCGATGCATCCTATCAACCACAGCATCCACTCCAGGACAATCCGAAGACTCCAATTGACCGGACGAAAACCGAGGGTGAAACCCTGAATTACAAAAAAATGGAGAAACCAAAGTGGCAGAACTAGCCCGATTGTTAAGGGCAAACTCTGCCAATGGCAAAAAGTCAAGCCAATCATCCTGATCAGCGGACACAAAACACCTCAAGTAAGTCTCCAAGGTCTGATTAGTACGCTCAGTCTGGCCATTAGTCTGAGGATGGAATGCAGACGAAAAAGACAAATCGATACCCATCCTGGCACAGAACGTCCGCCAAAATCTAGACACAAACTGAGTACCCCTGTCAGACACTATATTCTCAGGAATACCATGCAAACGCACCACATTCTGAAAAAATAGGGGAACCAACTCAGAGGAGGAGGGCAATTTGGGTAAAGGTACCAAATGAACCATCTTGGAAAAACGGTCACAAATCACCCAGATGACAGACATCCTACGAGAAACCGGAAGGTCAGAAATAAAGTCCATAGAGATGTGCGTCCAAGGCCTCTTAGGAATAGGCAAGGGCAACAACAACCCACTGGCCCTAGAACAGCAGGGCTTGGCCCGAGCACAAACATCACAAGACTGCACAAACATGCGCACATCTCGAGACAAAGAAGGCCACCAGAAGGACCTAGACACCAAATCCCTGGTGCCAAAAATTCCAGGATGACCTGTCAACGCGGAAGAATGAACCTCCGAGATAACTCTACTGGTCCAATCATCAGGGACAAACAGTCTACCAGGCGGACAGCGATCAGGCCTATCCACCTGAAACTCCTGCAAAGAACGCCGCAGGTCTGGGGAGACAGCTGACAATATCACCCCATCCTTCAGGATGCCGGTAGGTTCGGAATCACCAGGCGAGTCAGGCTCAAAACTCCTAGAGAGGGCATCCGCCTTCACATTCTTGGACCCAGGCAGATATGACACCACAAAGTTAAATCGGGAGAAAAACAACGACCAGCGCGCCTGTCTAGGATTCAGACGCCTGGCCGACTCAAGATAAATTAGATTCTTGTGGTCAGTGAGGACCACCACCTGGTGTCTAGCACCCTCAAGCCAATGACGCCACTCCTCAAACGCCCACTTCATGGCCAGAAGTTCCCGATTTCCCACATCATAATTTCGCTCAGCGGGCGAAAACTTTCGGGAGAAAAACGCACATGGTCTCATTACTGAGCAGTCAGGATCTTTCTGCGACAAAACTGCACCTGCTCCGATCTCCGAAGCATCCACCTCAACCTGGAACGGAAGTAACACATCAGGTTGGCGCAACACAGGAGCGGAAGAAAAGCGGCGCTTAAGCTCTTGAAAGGCCTCCACAGCCGCAGAGGACCAATTAGCAACATCAGCACCCTTTTTGGTCAAATCAGTCAAAGGTTTAGCAATGGCAGAAAAACCCGCTATAAATCGGCGATAGAAATTAGCAAAACCCAAGAACTTTTGCAGACTCTTCAAAGAAGTAGGTTGCATCCAATCACAAATAGCCTGGACCTTGACAGGGTCCATCTCCATAGATGAAGGGGAAAAAATATATCCCAAAAAGGAAATTCTCTGAACTCCAAAACTACACTTTGAGCCCTTCACAAAAAGAGAATTAGCTCGCAAGACCTGAAAAACTCTCCTGACCTGTTGAACGTGAGATTCCCAGTCCTCCGAAAAAACAAGAATATCATCCAAATACACAATCATAAACTTATCCAGATATTCACGGAAAATATCGTGCATAAAGGACTGAAAAACGGAAGGGGCATTTGCGAGACCGAAAGGCATTACCAAATACTCAAAATGGCCTTCAGGCGTATTAAATGCGGTCTTCCACTCATCCCCCTGCTTAATCCGCACCAAATTATACGCACCACGTAGATCGATCCTAGTGAACCACTTAGCCCCTTTTATGCGAGCAAACAGATCAGTCAGTAAAGGTAACGGGTACTGGTATTTAACTGTAATCTTATTCAAAAGTCGATAGTCGATACAAGGTCTCAATGAACCATCCTTTTTACCTACAAAGAAAAATCCTGCCCCTAGTGGAGACAACGAGGGGCGAATATGACCCTTTTCCAAGGATTCTCTGATATACTCCCGCATAGCAGCATGTTCAGGTACAGACAAATTAAACAAGCGACCCTTAGGAAACTTACTACCGGGGATCAATTCAATAGCGCAGTCACACTCTCTGTGAGGAGGGAGAGAATCAACTTTAGGCTCCTGAAAGACATCATAAAAATCTGACAGAAATGCTGGGATCTCAGAGGGAGTAGATGAAGAAATAGGAACCAAAGGTGCATCCCCATGAATGCCCCGACATCCCCAGCTCAACACAGACATAGATTTCCAGTCCAAGACGGGATTATGAATCTGTAACCATGGCAATCCAAGCACTAAGACATCATGTAGGTTATATAATACAAGGAAACGAATAATCTCCTGATGGTCTGGGGTAAGACGCATAGTCACTTGTGTCCAATATTGTGGTTTATTGCTAGCCAAAGGTGTAGAATCAATACCCTTCAGGGGAATAGAAACTTCCAACGGCTCCAAATCAAACCCACAACGCTTGGCAAAGGACCAATCCATGAGACTCAGAGCGGCACCAGAATCCACATAAGCATTCACAGTCACAGATGATAAGGTACAAATCAATGTCACGGACAAAAGAAATTTTGACTGCAAGGTACCTGTAGAAAAAGATTTATCAACCTTTTTATCAACCTTATTTATACGTTTAGAGCATGCTGATATAACATGAGCTGGATCTCCACAGTAGAAGCACAATCCATTTTTGCGCCTGTAATTTTGACGTTCGCCTCTAGACAAAACACGATCGCATTGCATATGCTCTAATGCCTTTTCAGAGGTCACCGCCATATGGTGCACAGGTTTTTGCTCAGAAGATACCGCCATATGGTGCACAGATTTTTCCTCAGAAGACCCCGCCATATGGTGCACAGATTTGCGCTCCCGCAAACGCCGATCAATCTGGATAGCCAATTTCATGGCATCATTCAGAACTGTAGGCACAGGGAACCCCACCATGACATCCTTCACGGCATCAGAGAGACCTTCTCTGAAATTAGCTGCTAAAGCGCACTCATTCCATTTAGTAAGCACCGACCATTTACGGAATTTCTGGCAGTATATCTCAGCTTCATCTTGCCCTTGGGAAAGAGCTATCAAGGCTTTCTCAGCCAAAATCTCCAAATTAGGTTCTTCATAAAGCAACCCCAAAGCCTGAAAAAACGCATCTACATTTAACAACGCAGGATCTCCTGGCGATAATGCAAATGCCCAACTTTGTGGGTCGCCGCGCAGTAGAGAGATAACAATTTTAACTTGTTGAGTCTGATCACCAGCAGAGTGAGATCTCAGAGACAAAAACAATTTGCAATTTTCTCTGAAACTCAAAAACCGGGATCTGTCTCCGGTAAAGTATTCAGGCAGAGGAATCTTAGGTTCAGACATTGGAGCACGTATAACAAAATCTTGTAGGTTCTGTACTTTTGTCGCAAGGTTATTCAAACCTGCAACTAAACTCTGTGGATCCATGTTTCAAATGGGTGTAACCCAAGCATTCAGAGGTTAAGAGGAGAGGAGAAAAAAAAAAAAGGCTGAAGACTGCAGTTTAAGCAAGGAATACAAATGATCAAACTAAGGTGCACTTTCAAACACAGAAAAAAAAACCTTTTCTTCTCCTTCCTACTTTAGTGCATATTTTAACACATAGATTTTTTATGGGCCGGCCAAACTGTTATGGTTACCCCAATGACCATGGGAAAAAAATACAAAACGGACTAGCTCTCGGGTGATGGAAACTAAGGTCGACCGTGACCTGAACCTGACCCAACACTTACAGTAGCCGGGGGATGTACCTACGATGCCCTAGACACCACGCGCCAGCCGGAGATCTAACTACCCCTATAAGAGGAATATACAGGCCTGCCTTACCTCCAGTGAGGAACCCCAAAAGATGATAGTAGGCCCCCACAGATATTGACGGTGAGTTCAGAGGAAATGACATACGTAGGATGAACAGCAGATTTAGCACAGTGAGGTCCGCTTACTAGATAGCAGAAGGACAGGAAAGAGTTACTTCACGGTCGACCTAAAAATCACTATTCAAAAACACCATCCAGAAATTACTTTAAACTCCAGTGACAACTCATGCCACTGGAGTAGTAATTTTCTGTCCACAAGAGCTTCCAGCACTGAAGAGTCACATTGCAGATAGCTGGACAAAAATAGCAAAACAAGAAACAAAATTCAACTTAGCTGAACTGGGACTTGAGGCAGGTGAATGCAACAGAATGCTACTAGCACATTGTTGGCCGGCATGTGACTAACAGCCAAGCAGCCTTAAATAGGAAACTCCCCTAGAGGGTGGCGACAGGTAATCAGAGATGGAGGAAGGCACATAAGAGACACTACCATAACAGACCACCGGGGGAGCCCACAAACCGAATTCACAACAGTGACCCTACTCATGCTATCTCTGATTGTCCTAAGCGCACTAAGCGGTTCGCTAGGTCTGTCACCATTGCTATTGTACAGCCTAAATTTCTTTTGTCTGTTACTTTGATTTGCTCTTTGTCGTCCTACTCGGTTATGGCATTTTGTGGATTGGGGCGCTGCCCTGAATTTGATGGACTTGGAGTTTGCCAGGCGCTGTGGTTTTTTCCTGGAGCCTTTGCAGTATCCTATTCCATTTAGGGGAATTGATGCTACGCCTTTGGCCAGGAATAAACCTCAGTACTGGACTCAGTTGACCATGTGCATGGCTCCTGCACATCAGGAAGATATTCGCTTTTTGGTGTTGCATAATTTGCATGATGTGGTCGTGTTGGGTTTGCCATGGCTACAGGTTCATAATCCAGTATTGGATTGGAAATCAATGTCTGTGTCTAGTTGGGGTTGTCAAGGGGTACATGACGATGTTCCATTGATGTCAATTTCTTCATCCACTCCTTCTGATGTCCCTGAGTTTCTGTCTGATTACCGGGATGTATTTGATGAGCCCAAGTCCAGTATCCTACCCCCTCATAGGGATTGTGATTGTGCTATAAATTTGATCCCTGGTAGTAAGTTTCCTAAGGGCCGACTTTTCAATTTATCCGTGCCAGAACACGCCGCTATGCGGAGTTACATAAAGGAGTCCTTGGAGAAAGGGCATATTCGCCCGTCTTCATCACCGTTGGGAGCAGGGTTCTTTTTTGTGGCCAAGAAGGATGGTTCTCTGAGACCCTGTATAGACTACCGCCTTCTCAATAAAATCACGGTCAAATTTCAGTACCCTTTGCCTCTGCTGTCTGATTTGTTTGCTCGGATTAAGGGGGCTAGTTGGTTCACCAAGATAGATCTTCGAAGGGCGTATAACCTTGTGCGTATTAAACAGGGCGATGAATGGAAAACAGCATTTAATACGCCCGAGGGCCATTTTGAGTACCTGGTGATGCCATTCGGGCTTTCTAATGCTCCATCTGTGTTTCAGTCCTTTATGCATGACATCTTCCGAAAGTATCTGGATAGATTCATGATTGTATATTTGGATAATATTTTGGTCTTTTCAGATGATTGGGAGTCTCATGTGAAGCAGGTCAGAATGGTATTCCAGGTCCTTCGTGCTAATTCCTTGTTTGTGAAGGGGTCTAAATGTCTCTTCGGAGTTCAGAAGGTTTCCTTTTTGGGCTTCATTTTTTCCCCTTCTACTATCGAGATGGATCCTGTTAAAGTTCAGGCCATTTATGATTGGACTCAACCTACATCTATGAAGAGTCTTCAGAAATTCCTGGGCTTTGCTAATTTTTACCGTCGCTTCATCGCTAATTTTTCTAGTGTGGTTAAACCTTTGACTGATTTGACAAAGAAGGGTGCTGATGTGGTGAATTGGTCCTCTGCGGCCGTGGAGGCTTTTCAGGAGCTGAAACGTCGTTTTTCTTTGGCCCCTGTGTTGCGTCAGCCAGATGTTTCGCTCCCTTTTCAGGTCGAGGTTGATGCTTCTGAGATTGGAGCAGGGGCTGTTTTGTCCCAAAGAAGTTCTGATGGCTCTGTGATGAAGCCATGTGCCTTCTTTTCTAGAAAGTTTTCGCCTGCTGAGCGTAATTATGATGTTGGCAATCGGAAGCTGCTGGCTATGAAGTGGGCATTCGAGGAGTGGCGACATTGGCTTGAGGGAGCTAAGCACCGCGTGGTGGTCTTGACGGATCACAAGAATTTGACTTATCTCGAGTCTGCCAAGCGGTTGAATCCTAGACAGGCTCGATGAGTCCCTGAGCCGGCTGGTATTCTCAAAGAGGGGGTAATTCTGTCTGCCATCTCCCCTGATTTGTGGCGGGTGCTGCAGGAGTTCCAGGCTGATAGACCTGACCGTTGTCCAGCGGAGAAACTGTTTGTCCCTGATAGATGGACTAGCAGAGTTATTTCTGAGGTTCATTGCTCGGTGTTGGCTGGTCATCCTGGGATTTTTGGTACCAGAGATTTGGTGGCTAGGTCCTTTTGGTGGCCTTCCTTGTCACGGGATGTGCGTTCTTTTGTGCAGTCTTGTGGGACTTGTGCTCGGGCCAAGCCCTGCTGTTCTCGTGCCAGTGGGTTGCTTTTGCCCTTGCCGGTCCCGAAAAGGCCCTGGACGCATGTTTCCATGGATTTTATTTCAGATCTTCCTGTCTCTCAAAGGATGTCTGTCATCTGGGTGGTTTGTGATCGCTTTTCTAAGATGGTCCATTTGGTACCCTTGCCTAAATTACCTTCCTCCTCTGATTTGGTGCCATTATTCTTTCAGCATGTGGTTCGTTTGCATGGCATTCCGGAGAACATTGTGTCGGACAGAGGGTCCCAGTTTGTCTCTAGGTTTTGGCGGTCCTTTTGTGCTAAGATGGGCATTGATTTGTCTTTTTCTTCGGCTTTCCATCCTCAGAAAAATGGCCAAACCGAATGAACCAACCAGACTTTGGAAACCTATCTGAGATGCTTTGTTTCTGCTGATCAGGATGATTGGGTGACCTTTTTGCCATTGGCTGAGTTCGCCCTTAATAATCGGGCTAGTTCGGCTACTTTGGTTTCGCCTTTTTTTTGCAATTCTGGTTTTCATCCTCGTTTTTCTTCAGGGTAGGTTGAGCCTTTTGATTGTCCTGGTGTGGATTCTGTGGTGGACAGATTGCAGCAAATTTGGACTCACGTAGTGGACAATCTGACGTTGTCCCAGGAGAAGGCTCAACGTTTCGCTAACCGCTGTCGTTGTGTTGGTCCTCGACTTCGTGTTGGGGATTTGGTTTGGTTATCTTCTCGTTATGTTCCTATGAAGGTTTCTTCTCCTAAGTTTAAGCCTCGTTTCATTTTTCCTTATAAGATTTCTGAAATTCTCAACCCTGTGTCATTTCGTTTGGTCCTTCCAGCTTCCTTTGCCATCCATAATGTGTTCCATAGGTCGTTGTTGCGGAGGTATGTGGCGCCTATGGTTCCCTCCGTGGATCCTCCTGCTCCGGTGTTGGTTGAGGGGGAGTTGGAGTATGTGGTGGAAAAAATTTTGGATTTGCGTATTTCGAGACGGAAGCTCCAGTACCTGGTTAAGTGGAAGGGCTATGGTCAGGAGGATAATTCCTGGGTTGTTGCCTCCGATGTCCATGCTGCCAATTTAGTTCGTGCCTTTCATTTGGCTCGTCCTGATCGGCCTGGGGGTCCTGGTGAGGGTTCGGTGACCCCTCCTCAAGGGGGGTGTACTGTTGTGAATTCCATTTCTCGGACTCCCTCCTGTGGTCATGAATGGTACTTTGGTTAGTTCTGCTCTTGGACTCCCTCTGGTGGCTTTGAGCGGAACTGCTGGTCTCTGAGGTTGGCTTTCTCAGCTGCCCTCGTTTATTGGTATGCTGGCTTCCCTATTTAACTCTACTCAGATCGTTACTTCATGCCAGCTGTCAATGTCTCAGTATTGGGTCAGATCTCTCTTGGACTTCTCTGAGGACCTGTCTACTCCAGCAGAAGCTAAGTTCCTGCTAGTTCATTTGTTGTTACTGCTGCCTGAATATATTTCTTGTACTGCTAAATTCTAGTCCAGCTTGCTTTCATGATGTTTCCTTGCTAGCTGGAAGCTCTGGGGGTGCAGTGTTGCACCTCCACACCGTGAGTCGGTGTGGGGGTCTTTTTGCATACTCTGCGTGGTTTTTGTTGTTTTTTGTGCTGACCGCATAGTTTCCTTTTCTATCCTCTGACTATTTAGTGAAGTCTGGCCTCCTTTGCTAAAATCTGTTTCATTCCTGTGTTTGTGACTTTCCTCTTAACTCACAGTCAATATGTGTGGGGGGCTGCCTTTACCTTTGGGGAATTTCTCTGAGGCAAGGTTAGGCTTCTATTTCTATCTTTAGGGGTAGTTAGCTCTTAGGCTGTGAAGAGGCGTCCAGGGAGAGTTAGGTACGCTCCACGGCTATTTCTAGTGTGTGTGATAGGAGTAGGGTTTGCGGTCAGCAGAGTTCCCACTTCCCCAGAGCTTGTCCCGATTAGTAGTTTACTCATCAGGTCATTCCGGGTGCTCCTAACCACCAGGTCCATAACAGCAAACACCATGTCACGTTGGAGAGCCCCTGATGTGCCTAAACAGTAGAAACCCCCAAAAAGTGACCTCATTTTGGAAACCAGACCTCTTAAGGAATGTATCTAGATGTGTGGTGAGCACTTTGAACTGCCATATGTTTCACAAAAGTTTAAAACATAGAGCTGTGAAAATAAAAAATCAAATTTTACCCACAAAAACTAACTTATAGCCCCATTTTTTTATTTTCACAAGAGTAACAGGAGAAAATGGACCTCAAAATTTGTTGTGCAATTTATCATGATTACGCTGATACCCAATATGTAGGGGAATGGCACTATTTGGATGCACGGTATGGCTCAGAAAGGAAGGAGCACCGTTTGACTTTTTGAATGCAAAAATGGCTAAAATCGAGAGCAGACACCATGTCGCATTTGGAGAGCACCTGATGTGCCTAAACAGTAGAAACCCCCAAAAAGTGACCTCATTTTGGAAACTAGACCCCTTAAAGAATGTATCTAGATGTGTGCTGAGTACCTTGAACCCCCAGATGCCTCACAGAAGTTTAAAATGTAGAGCTGTGAAAATAAAAAATCACATTTCACCCGCAAAAATGTTATTTTATCGACAATGTTTTTATTTTCACAAGGGTAACAGGGGAAAATGGATCCCAAAATTTGTTGTGCAATTTCTCTTGAGTATGCTGATATGTGGAAGAAAAATACTGTTTGGGCGCATTTTATAATTTGTCCCAAATGCAACTGCACCCCATATGTGGTCAAAAACTTCAGCTTGGGCACATAGCAGGGCTAGGAAAGGAAAGAGCGTTGTTTGCCAGGGATAGATTGTGAATGCCATGCCGCATTTGAAGAAACTTTAAATTGGATGCTGAGGTTGCGGAATCATTCCCTCTGATTGGTTCACTGACCAGGCCTATGATTGGCCAGTCAGTCTCAACTTTGCTTTTGGCCAGAAGGTCTGGATCTCATAACAGATGGAATTCCATGCACATTGCGCATGCGCTACTGAGAAAGCTCTGGGTTCCCCTCCGGTCTCCTTGTTTTCTCTATGTCTGCAGCCATTAAACAATGTCCCTCTCTGAAAGGAAATCAAGGAGACAAGCAGGGAGTTCATAGAGAGGGATATATTATTTTCTATTTTTAGATAATGCAACTCCTTTATCGGCATCTGAAATACAATGGTGGGTTGGGGATTTCCCATTACATCCATATAACTATACAGACATTATCATCATTCACATTAGTCTCTGCCCTCAAAATCTAATTTCTTTGTGTCTGAAAAACACTTATTAAAGGGATGGTCCACTACCTAAAAAGTCCTTTCTAAATATCTATCTTTACAGCCTAAGCACTTTTGTAAATCGCTTTATTATACAATAACCTGCACTTATCCCTATCCTGCTAATCCCTAAATTTGTTCTTTTTAGTTTACTTCACTTCCTGTGATGTTTTGTTTGAGAAGAGTCTCACACAGGAAGTCACAGGAGGCTGGGGCTGCACTCATTTCCTTGTAGATTCTATTGCCTCTGCTGGAGCAGGACATCACAGGAGGCAGTACTGCAGGTACTTACCACGGGTTCTTGCATCACTGCCCTCTTAAGTGATAGATCTTGTGGGAGAGGTGCTCACACTCTGCTTTATTTCTGCCACTGGGGGAGGTAATAGAAGCATTGAGTGACATCAGTGCCACTCCTGATGACAATTCACTTGAGGCCAGTGCTAGAAGTTGCTGGGTGGAGCTGGTGTCACTCACTGCTTCTACCCCCTCTCCCTGATTATATTTTGTTTCAGATTTAGAATCTCCATCGTTGGCAGTGGAAATAGAGTGCAGGAGCTGCACTCATTTCTATCACCATTGCCATGTATCCAGGACATCTTCAGAGGGCGGCGATGCAAGAAACTATAGTAAGTAACTGCAGCGCTGCCCCTGATAACGTTCTGTTCCAGGAAATGCGATAGACGCTGCAGGGAAAGTGAGTGCAGCCCCAGCCTCCTGTAATGTCCTGATAATGACTCCTCTCCAACGAAATGTCACAGGAAGTGCAGTAAAAAAAAAACATTTAGTGATTAGGAGGATAGGCAGAAATGTAGGAAATTTTATAATAGAATTATTTACAAAAGTGGTTAGGGTATAAGGATAGAAATTTAGAAAAGACATTTCAGGTACCAGACTGCCCCTTTACTCTATTTGTAGAGATTTCACATGAAGATACAAGGGATAACCACTGAGCCACTACACTGTCGTATGCTGTACAGTGCTTAATATATGATATTTTACGGGTGAGTTGGGTGGGGGGGGTTGTTATAGACTAAATCTGATTATATGGGACTCACACAGTTTATTGGGAAAGATCGATCTTCTATGTGTCATGTCCGGATATCTACTTTTATGTTATTGTTTCATTTTTTGCTAGTGGGAAGAACCTAACTCAACAATTGTCAAATAATTAAATGATTTGGAAAGAAAAGCAAATTACTAATTACCCGTAATCATATACTTCATGTGCCCCTTGGGCTCAGCGCACATCTTAATGGCTCCATGCATGAGCTATGTGTTAACAGCCAGTGAGAAGATCAGATGCCATTTTATTAGATCAGATTTATCAGCCTTTCATAAAGCTATAGGGAGAATTCTGCTGTCTTATATCTTATGTATTTTCGCCTTAACTCGCTATTTACTTGGGAGCTATGAATATTGATGAGTGTGTTATGCTACTGAGAAATATCGCATGACTTCCTAAAAATGCTAAAGCTAGACAAACTTTCAACCCTTATCGTCTCTGAAAGATCACATGAGATCAATGTCACATGATGATGTAAACAGATCATAGTAAGTAACACAATGGTCTTTAACCATTTTTGTGCACACGCCAATCTAATATACTGGAACTGTCCTGATTCTCATGCTCTCATGCTTTTAAATGTGCAGTTTCTCTTTATCAGCATTCTGCCAGTACTATAGGAGCTGGAGCTTACTTCCTTTTCTTCCCAATATGCATTGCTTCTGTCATTATCCAATACTTGCCTGCCCTGATCTATACCTGTATAGAGTTTGACAGACAAGAGAGCGGGAGAGAGAGATAAAACCCTACCACTACTTCCTGTAATTCATTTCACTGTCTGCTGCTAAAAATGGATTAGACTTGACAACAGGCAGTAAAGTTACACAGAGAGAAGACGTGCATATTTACGCTGCATGTGTGATGCAACAAAATATTGGATCACAGTCAGGCCAGTATCATTCTATGGGGCCATGCACATGTCCAATTTTTTTCCTCAGAGAATGTCTATGTAAAAAAAAATCACTGTATGCCCGAGGTTGATCAGATAATCATGTGGTACCCCAGAGTTGGAGATTACCATAGTGTTTTATTATGTTATTTATAATAAAAGTTTTGCACTGTTTCCTGCGAGGATTACCACAGTTATTGTGTGTGTCACCGTGATTCAGCATTTTACAAATGGCATGGGTTCCAAGTAGCTATGTAATAGCTTTGTGGGTGGAGTATTGGGGTACACAACCACTGCATCTAGGGAGTTCCTGCCGAGTCCAGTCAGAGAGTAGCATAGCAACATGTAGAAGATTTAAGGTACCATCACATTAAGCGACGCTACAGTGATATCGACAACGATGCCGATCGCTGCAGCGTCGCTGTGTGGTCGCTGGAGAGCTGTCACACAGACAGCTCTCCAGCGACCAACGATGCCGAAGTCCCCGGGTAACCAGGGTAAACATTGGGTTACTAAGCGCAGGGCCGCGCTTAGTAACCCGATGTTTACCCTGGTTACCATTGTAAATGTTAAAAAAAACAGTACATACTCACCTTCTCATGTCCGTCAGGTCCCTGGCCGTCTGCTTCCCGCACTGACTGTGAGCTCCAGCCGGCAGTAAAGTAAAAGCAGAGCACAGCGGTGACGTCACCGCTGTGCTGTGCTTTACGGCCGGCCGGCGCTCACAGTCAGTGCGGGATGCAGACGGCCAGGGACCTGACAAACATCAGAGGGTGAGTATGTACTGTTTTTTTTTTACATTTACAATGGTAACCAGGGTAAATATCGGGTTACTAAGCGCGGCCCTGCGCTTAGTAACCCGATATTTACCCTGGTTACCATTGTAAAACATTGCTGGCATCGTTGCTTTTGCTGTCAAACACGACGATACACGGCGATCTGACGACCAAATAAAGTTCTGGACTTTCAGCAACGACCAGCGATATCACAGCAGGATCCTGATCGCTGCTGCGTGTCAAACACAATGATATCGCTATCCAGGACGCTGCAACGTCACGGATCGCTATCGTTGCAAAGTCGTTTAGTGTGAAGGTACCTTTACTCTCCCCGGTCCAGTAGGTCATATGAAGCAGTCTAGTCGAAGGAAAATGAGGGAAGCATCTAAGACTTCTACTACTGGGGATGAGGGAATACCTTGGTACCCAATAGTACACTGTCTAAATGCAAGTGTGCCGTGGACGCAGGAGGACTACGCAGCCAGAAGACAGTCACCCATACTACAAATGGGAATACCAGCTGAGCACAAATAATGAAGACTAATGAAACTGGGACATGGGGGACCGGAGCACTGGACACTGGACATGGTCACCACCCCATGTGACAACAAGACGGATCTGACTCATGCTCGGTGTGATGGGTTCATTGCGATCAACGCGTCATGTTCGGATCACCGGATCACACTCAGCCATGCAAGTCAATGAATACATTGAAAACATTGGACTCAGGTACAGTCCACATTTTGCACACTGACAGAATAGAGAACATGAAGACATTTTTTTTCTCCATCTTCTCCTTATCCGAGAGAATCAGAGTACTGATGAGCGAATATACTCGTTACTCGAGATTTCCCAAGCATGCTCGGGGGTCCTCAGAGTATTTTTTAGTGCTCGGAGATTTAGTTTTTCTTGCTGCAGCTGAATGATTTACATCTGATAGCCAGCATAAGTACATGTGGGGGTTGCCTGGATGCTAGGGAACCCCCACATGTACTTTTGCTGGCTAACAGATATAAATCATTCAGCTGCGGCAAGAAAAACTAAATCTCTGAGCACTAAAAAATACTCAGAGGACCCCCGAGCGTGCTCGAGAAATCTTGACTAACAAGTATATTCGCTCATCACTAAATCTGAACTATTCTTAAAAAAAAAAATTAAATAAATTCAGTGGCTGGACGTCCTTTATATTGCCAACCAGAAGACAGGCCTGTAACGTTTTTGGAAAGAAAGCAGCCATGTTTTTCTCTTGTAGGGCAATCTCTTCCATTAGGTAGGGCACATGATAAAGGATATTGAGAGTGGTATTTGGAGATCTGCCTTACCACCTGAATCTGCCTGCATCTGAATTAGTTCAGGGGAGAGTGTTTGGTTTTTTTTGCATTCTCTGGAGATAAATAAATAGTTTTATAACTGATGTTCTTTTTAGTTATTAATGAAATGAACGCTGCCATTTTCTGCTTCACTACCATGTAATAGAAATCCACATTAGTTTGCACAATGGCAAAACAATCACTCTGGGAAGTGATGCAATGCATTTACCAATTTGCAAGGCTACATTTCACTAAGCGGTTACTATTTAGAGGTCACTGTGTGCGCATGTTGGAGAGAACACATCAGGGATTACATGCTCCGTTCATACCATTATTTGCACTTGTCACCCAACATGCATCCTTCACTGCAGGTGACATTTGTAAAATAATGTCTGTGTACAGCACGACCCCCATCTGGATACACTGTGGGCGTCACTGATCAGGTCTAAATACACTTAAGAAAAGTATTTACTTTTATTGTATATTTTTTTAGTCTTATTTTTACCTATCTTTGTAATAACACATTCCGACAAAATCTTCATACAATGCTTGTAGCAATATACACATTTTTAAAATAGGAAACCACCAAAATCCTTCCCAGGCTGTAAAAAAAACAGAAGATATAACAATGGGAAAGACATAAACAGATTAACTAATTTATAATAAGATTTTCCTTCCTGGTCTTTTCTCCATACATCCCATAAAGACAATTTATCTCTTTTCTCACTATTTTTAGTTAGTAAAACTTAGAAAAGAAAATTATCGGCAACCACCTACTGGGAATGACTAAGCAAAACGTAAAACAATAATATTTAGCTTAATGCTATCACCTTTTATTTCACCTCTGTTTTATATTTAAAAGGGTTGCCCTCTTTCAAAAAACTATCTTTTATAGACTATGAGAGTATTAAGTATTTTTTAATCTTCTTAGGTCCACTTCCAGCTCTGTGCCACTGCCACCCTGTTGTTTGGCTGCAGTGGTGACGTCATGTCAATGGTGCTGCAGTTACCACATTTTTCAGACTATAAGACGCACTGGCCCATAAGACGCACCTAGGTTTTAGAGGTGGAAATTAGAAAAAAAAACTGAAGCAAAAAATGTGGTCAATTCGGTATAAAATCCCCTATCATGATATATATGGTCCCCTCATCCCTATCCTGGTATGCAATGTCATCAGTATGTCATTGAAATGTCCATTTTTACCATCCATGTTTTTCATGGATAGATAAATAAATTACAAAACTTCTCCTATACTTTGCTAAATTCGTACAGCGCACGGATGGCACATTGATACTATCCATTTGCTGTACATGTTTTTGATGGACCCATAGACTTATTTTGGTCTTTTCATCTGTGATACCAGAAAAAACGGACATGTTTTCGCGAGTTCTCCACAGACACACGTTCAGTGAAAAAGCACGGAAATATGAATAGCACCGTAGGTCATAATGGGTATGTGTTGTATCCATGAAAAGAATGAATACAACACGTATGTGCAACATGGACATCTGAATGAGGTCTTATTATGGGGTAGAGTGTGTGACCTCTGCAGCCAATCAGTGGTAGTATGAGTAACAAATGCACCACTGCGGCAGCCATTTATGCATTGTCTGCCCGTATGACCAGATCTCTTTTGATCACATGCACAGAATCTGTAATTAAGGCTTCAATACATATGTGGACACATCCGTATATAATGAAATACATGCATGGAGTATCTTGAATGTTTATTATGTAGTATAACGAACCAAGATTATGGAATATCATTAATGATGTAGTAAAATCAGTCATGTAGTTGTATGACCCAACTTTATCTAATACCTTGAACCAATGTCATAGAGAATCAAGAACTATATAGTAGCATCATAAATTAAGGCTATGTACCAAGGACATGTAGTATCATTGTGAACCAGTGCCATTTGTCATCATCCTGAACCTTAGAATCATCAGCTAAGGTCATGCAGCACCTAGAATCCCCATCATTATTTAGTATAAACCCTATTGTACAAACATGAAAAACTTGTAAAACTGGTTTTACCAAAATAAAGTTCAACTTACACCTGATCAGATATCAGATTAGAAGATAGTTCAGGAGAAGAGAGATAAGTGTTAATGAACTGCCATAAGAACAAGCTCACTGATGGATTCATTGTTAACTTATTGTGCTGTTTGCTGTGTACTGTGAAACATGCAGGTTGTACAGTATGTTATGGGCTCAGCTGTTGAGGTGGATTCTCTAAGTAATAGGTTAGGGTGTGCCGCATGGACCAAAGTGGAGCTTGACTTGGCAGATGGCACAAGAGGAAGACTAGTAAAGTTGAATATGGTGAATGACGAATGGATAGTCAAAACAGGAAGCATTAGATGCTGCAGGGTCAAATGTGTTGACTGCAATGGAACAGCGGAGTAGAAGATGTGGCAATACCAGGATATCTGAAAATAGTTAGTCATCTAGAAGTATACCAAGAAAAATTGAAGATGCCACAGCATCAGGAAAGCAGGAACGAGTTTGTTATCAAATATCAAACACCAGAAGTAGCAGATACAAGTTCATTATGAAGTACCTTGTTGCAGTAGAATGGTGGTGTGAACAACACCAGAAGTAGCAGATCCAAGTTTATTATGAAGTACCTTGTTGCAGCAGAGCGGAATGTGAACAACACCAGAAGTAGCAGATCCAAGTTCATTATGAAATACCTTGTTGCAGCAGAGTGGAGGTGTGAACAACACCAGAAGTAGTAGAGACAAGTTCATTAGGAAGTACCTTGTTGCAGCAGAGTGGAGGTGTGAGCAACACCAGAAGTAGTAGAGACAAGTTCATTATGAAGTACCTTGTTGCAGCAGAGTGGAGGTGTGAGCAACACCAGAAGTAGTAGAGACAAGTTCATTATGAAGTACCTTGTTGCAGCAGAGTGGAGGTGTGAGCAACACCAGAAGTAGTAGAGACAAGTTCATTATGAAGTACCTTGTTGCAGCAGAGTGGAGGTGTGAGCAACACCAGAAGTAGTAGAGACAAGTTCATTATGAAGTACCTTGTTGCAGCAGAGTGGAGGTGTGAACAACACCAGAAGTAGCAGATCCAAGTTCATTATGAAGTACCTTGTTGCAGCAGAGAGGAATGTGAACAACACTAGAAGTAGCAGATCCAAGTTCATTATGAAGCATCTTGTTGCAGCAGAGCGGAGGTGTGAACAGCAGCAGAAGTAGCAGACATGAGAACATTCTCAGGTACCTTGTTGCAACAGATATGAAGGTGTGTACAACACCAGAAGTAGCAAGACTGAGCAGGATAATAGCATATGGTTGCAGCATAACAGTGAGGAACAGCTAAACCGATATAATCTGACACCTGACTAGAGTTTAACCAAGTGGAAGTGAAGCTGAACTCCAAACAAACATGTAGTAGTAGTGTGCTATAGTACCTCAATAAACAGGCAGTGCAAAGATGTGTTAGCTGGCCTTAAAAGGCCAGGGATGAAGGCATCAAATGCGTTTGAAAGTTACAATAGTAATCCGGCATAGATCAACACAGGGAGAGCTGGCCATAAGACAACAGAGCAAAGCCCGGCACTGAAGCCGGGACAAGTGAGTAACAATATAGAAGCCAAACCTCCATAAATTTAGCATGTAGGTCGGCCTAATGCAAATTTTCAAACAGGGTCCCAAACAATTGGAGTTCTTTAATGATAAAGTCTTTTCATATGGGCCAAAGGGACCTTTTGGGCCTCCCTAGGCCTTAGAGCTCTGGTGCGATTGCAACCCCTGCACCTACTGTTTTTTCGCCCCTGTCCTAGTGTGATGGTTAGCTATAATAGGATCTCTTAACGCTTCCTAAAATAAACTCAAAGATAACTATAGGGTTCTGGAGACAAATTTCCTATCACATCCAATCTACAACATACATTACAATCATGGGATTTTGAGAAGAAGTTATTTTATTTTTTATTGACAGCTACATTGTTAGGCTACGTTCACATTTGCGGTCAGCGCCGCAGCGTCGGGCGCCGCAGCGGCGCCGCATGCGTCATGCGCCCCTATATTTAACATGGGGGCGCATGGACATGCGTTGTGCTGCGTTTTGCGCCGCATGGCCGCAAGCGTTGGACGCAAGAAACGCATCAAGTTGCATTTTTTTTGCGTCCAACTTTCGGCCAAAAAGGACGCATGCGGCGCAAAACGCAGCGTTTTAGCGTGCGTTTTGCCGCGGTTTTGTTTGCGTTATGCGCTGCGGCGCCGACGCTGCGGCGCACAACGCAAATGTGAACGTAGCCTTAGGAAAACATTTAAAGCATTTACACCCGTCTATAGGTTATATATTAATGATTGGCTGCATTGTGGGGAATGCAAAGGCAAAGTGGTAATACCAGACACAACTTGTAGACAGATGTGGTGCTTTAAAAGAAAAAAAGCAAGAAGAAAAACAGGCATGGGTTTCCAATTACTTAAGGGTATGTGCACACCTAAGAATTTCTTGAAGAAAATTCCTGAAGAAAACCGGACATTTTCTGCAAGAAAACCGCATGCGTTTTTTACGCGTTTTTTTCTGGAGCTTTCCCAATGCATTATATAGCGGGAAAAACGTGAAAAAAACGCAAAATTAATGAACATGCTGCGTTTTTTACCACGATGCGTTTTTTTGCGGAAAAAAACGCATCATGTGCACAAAAATTGCAGAATGCATTCTAAATGATAGGATGCATATGTATGCGTTTTTTATGCGTTTTTATAGCGAAAAAACGCAACATGTGCACACAGCCTTAGAGATTTCAATTTATTATAACTAGTGTTGAGTGATACCGTCCGATACTTGAAAGTATCGGTATCGGAACGTATCGGCCGATACCGGCAAAGTATCGGATCTAATCCGATACCGATACCCGATACCAATACAAGTCAATGGGACTCAAGTATCGGACGGTATCCCTGATGGTTCCCAGCGTCTGAAAGAAAGGAAACTCTCCTTCAGGCCCTGGGATCCATATTAATGTGTAAAAGAAAGAATTAAAATAAAAAATATTGCTATACTCACCTCTCCGACGCAGCCTGCACCTTATCGAGGGAACCGGCAGCCTTCTTTGCTTAAAATGCGCGCGTTTACTGCCTTCCGTGACGTCACGGCTTCTGATTGGTCGCGTGCCGCCCATGTGACCGCGACGCGACCAATCACAACAAGCCGTGACGTAATTTTCAGGACAAATTACGTCACGGCTTGTTGTGATTGGTCGCGTCGCGGTCACATGGGCGGCACGCGACCAATCAGAAGCCGTGACGTAATTTTTAGGTCCTGAATGCCTAGAATTCGGCATTCAGGACCTGAAAATTACGTCATGGCTTGTTGTGATTGGTCGCGTCGCGGTCACATGGGCGGCACGCGACCAATCAGAAGCCGTGACGTCACGGAAGGCAGTAAACGCGCACATTTTAAGCAAAGAAGGCTGCCGGTTACTACCAGGGCGCGTCAGAGGGTGAGTATATCCCTATTTTTTATTTTAATTCTTTCTTTTTTACATGGATATGGATCCCAGGGCCTGAAGGAGAGTTTCCTCTCCTTCAGACCCTGGGAACCATACACTGGGAACTTCCGATTCCGATTCCCGATACCACAAAAGTATCGGATCTCGGTATCGGAATTCCGATACAGCAAATATCGGCCGATACCCGATACTTGCAGTATCGGAATGCTCAACACTAATTATAACTCAAAGCATTCATCTAGTTCTTTAAAAAGTAAGCACATTTTCCACTAATCAAGTGTTAATCTCAGTGTTGGGCGTCAGTATTTGATGTGGCATTATAACCTATGTGGAGAATTTTGTATGTATTACATTATATACCCGTCACTCTCCAAATGCAGCCGACTCAGCGCGTCCTTTGATTTATAATTTAAAGCGGCAATAGAAGATAAGATATTCAGTACATGATCCGAGCTTATTTCTCCAGCTTATTATTCCTCTGTCTTTTAACTCCATAAAAATAATTTATATGTATCTCCTCCCTTTTCCTGCTTGCAGGCAGTCATCCTTCAGCTTGCTCTTGCTTTGCAACCTGCACCATTTATATTCTCTGTGACAGATATACGCTATCTGGTCTCCCTTGATACTTGAGGTCTGTGTTTAGCCAGGTTGAAGGAGGATTTTGCATCTCATGTATTTCTGACTGCTATTTTTCTTACTAGATAAGGTAGAGACAGTGTGTGACAGTACACTTGGAGATTTGTGTAAAGCAGTACAGAGCTCTTGGTATTCTATTTAAATATATCTTTTATATTTTATTATATATTTTAGATCTATTATTATATTATTATTGTTACTATATTTTTTATTTATTTTGGATTTAGACTCCGATTCAGACTCTCTTGTTTCATTCCAGCCTTCATTTTCTCCTCTACACTTGATATGTTGTCCCAGTATGTGACCACTAATGTCACCACCATGCCGTGTGAATGGTCGCAGTTGTCACTTATTGAGATAAAATTACATTTCTGCAAAAGAGTAAGCAAAAACTAAAGTCCCCTGTACACAACTAACGTGTGCCAAACCTGTCGGTATTCCTCAGATAAGGTCGATGGAGAAAAGGATCCAGCATGACCGATTTTGGACAAATGATCCTTTTGGTCTCCGGTAGATGAACCGCTGCCAGAGGAGTCTGGTTGGGTCTTTCTTACATGGTCTCGATGAAGGATCAAGTACATGTAATTTATTTATTTAATTTTTTACACAGTCTCCTACTATTGTATGAATGATTACTACTATGTATCACTGCAATACAATTCTAGGTTTGTTATTATAAATATTTTAGAGCAATGTCACATCAATCCTTGAGAACTCTTTGTGATTAGGGGTTCATTGACATTGCGCATGACGCTCTGTGTGCCTTTGGGAGTCCTTTCGATCTATGCACCTATATTGGGCACCTCCCTGTTATGTATATATAGGCTGGGGGTGCACTGATTGGTGGATCAGGCCCAACATCCATAAGATTGTTCTATTGTCTTATAGCATTATTCCCGTTACAAGTGCATTTAAAGAGTAGATCCGGGATTTTAAGAAAAAAAAATGTGACTAAGCAATAACAGGCAGGTTGTTGCTAAGAAAGGCAACTACCTGCCTGTTGTACCCAGTGCCAGTCATTGACTGCTCCTGCCGGAGATTCAGCTGCTCCCTGTCAACAAAGTGGCAGTTTCTCTTCCTGTTTCTCTTCCTGTTGACAGGGTGGGACGATTGGTGTCATGCTGATTTGCAGCCGACTCTCCGCTGCCTGATTGGGGGAAGCCGACTATGAAGAATATTGGAGATATAACTTCATCCCAATCATTTGTTTCCTAGTTAGTCTGGGAATATAAACCCCCTTTCAATTATCCAGCAGGAAGTCCAATAATCTCAAAGCGTCAAAGAGACAGCTGGCACCTAGCTCACCCAGGAAGTCAAGCCTCCAAAGGCTGTGAGCAACAGAATTCACACTTTGAGCCCGCTCAGAGCAGGGCAAAGGCTTGCTTGCAATATAGAGTCATGCTGAAACTGCCAAAGAACCATTTTAGAAACATATTTCCATAAGGAGCTATGGGGATACTATACATCCTAACCATACATCATGTATAAAGATCTCCAGAACTTGTTAAACGCCTTCCATGGTCTCAATCAGTTCTAGCACACCAAGGAGGGGAGCTATGTAGAATGGCCAGTAGGAACCAAACAGCAGAGATATGTTTAGTCTTAATGTATAGCAGGGGCCAAAGAAAGCCCCAGGGTGTATTAAACAGACTGACCGGTGAAATCATGAAATCACACCAGTGCCACTACCACCTTGGATGCTGTCAACAGGCTGCGGTCTTGGTGTAGCCTGCACAAATGTCAAACTTGACTACTAAAACAGGTATACAAATAAATGGTGGTTTATGACACCCACTTTTTGAGAGGTAGACAATTGCAATTTTGGTAGGTTTCTGGATATTTTCTTTTACATATCTTTGTATTTTTTAACACAATTATTCCTCCCTTCACAAAAAGAATTGAATACAAAACTCAATACAATGGCATGTTACATGTATCTTTTGTCTGACAGAAACTGAGTTTAGAAATTTTATTTTAAGAAATATTGTTGCCTTGCTGCTTCCTTTTGTTTAAAGAATGAAGAGAAATGTGTAATTGAAATGCAGAGCTGCAAGCTACACTATAATCACTGTGTGATCAATCACTGGCACCGCTGCTTCCAGCTTTCCTCCTTTTCCCAATCAATAGAATCTTTGTGCTATTCTCAGACCACTACACTAATCTTCACTACTGCAGTTGTGCCACACATTGTCTGCAGTATTGTTCCTATGTTTTATATCTTTATCCTCCTATCTCTATTGGTATCTGTAAGCTGTGATGTCCTGTCACACTACAGATTCACCTGCTGCATTCCCTGCCTCAGCTTTTATACAGCCAATAATAGTCCCTCCTGATTGACTGTGCTTTTCCATGTGATGATACATTCATTTGCAACGGCTCACAAATGCATGTCTCAGCATGTCAAGCTCCAACTTTTCCCTTTCCCCTCCTCTCTCCCTCAGACAATAGTCCCTCCTGATTGACTATGCTTTTCCATGTGATGGCACTGTGATTGAAGCCTGACTGGTCATGTGAGCCTTCTCTGGCTGATGCAATCACCCGCAATGTGTAAAATAGTGGATAATTCTTCAAATTAGCTGTGTCCAGCGAATTTCCAAAAATGTGACATAAGGCATGTGCCAGACCTGGCATGTCACTCTCCATAAGGAGAAAACATACCTCTTAGATCCCCAAAATGTGACACAAATTCAGTTTGTAGCAAACTGATTCTTACATAGCTGAAACCCTATGAGTTAAAAAAGATTAATAATTGAAAACCCTTTTAATGATTATGTGTCCAAATCAATTTTTTTTGTGCATTTTGATTCTCTAAGCAACAGCAGGAGAGGAGAGATGAACCTTAAAGGAAATGTCAACCAACCCGCCAATTTTGGCAGGATCAAACAAATGCAATGGGTACGTTGGATTTTAGTATGTAATATCCCTTGTTTCCAAGGGAGATAAGCAGTTGCCAGAATAGTTTGGAAATTACTTTTTCATTTCTTTGCATCAAAAAAACATGCTTTTTTATCCTAGCCAATGTATGGATGTGTATGAACTAATCAGGAGAGGGGCTGTAGTCAACTAAAAGAGTGTTTTTTGACCAACATTTTCATGAATACGAAATTTGTACATTCACACTGAAGGCATCAAAACTATGAATTAACACATGTGGAATTATATAATTAACAAAAAAGTGTGAAACAACTGAAATTATGTCTTATATTCTAGGTTCTTCAAAGTAGCCACCTTTTGCTTTGATGACTGCTTTGCACACTCTTTGCATTCTCTTGATGAGCTTCAAGAGGTAGTCACCGGGAATGGTCTTCCAACAATCTTGAAGGAGTTCCCAGAGATGCTTAGCACTTGTTGGCCCTTTTGCCTTCACTCTGCAGTCCAGCTCACCCCAAACCATCTCGATTGGGTTCAGTTCTGGTGACTGTGGAGGCCAGGTCATCTGGTCACTCTCCTTCTTGGTCAAATAGCCCTTACATAGCCTGGAGGTGTAATTCAACAACTATGTCCGAAAGTATTATATGGCACTTCCCAGCATAGGAAACAACAATTTGAAGGTTCAGTGGAATTAACCCCTGACTCCAATGAAGAGATCCATAAGAGACCAAGTAAAATCCATAATTTATTTAGTCACATTTATAAAAACAATGGTTTATAGAACATACAGAACAAAGAAATACCCAGAGGGCCGGAAAATACCCTCCCAAATATGTATATTCAAAATAATAAATATACCATTAGACAAAAAATTAGAAACTAGAACGGCCCGTATGATTAGAAACATTGTAGACCATTATGAAATGGTGCATAGCTCAATCAGCCCAATACATGCCTACTAGCCATGTTTCATTACAAGGTAATCCGTACTATATTACTTAGGTAAACGGGTATAAGAATCAACAGATGAATTATCTCACTGCTGCAGCACCTAGGTGGGTAGCCACAATGTGTTCTGTGGTATTGGGTAGTCCAGCGTTCCCCTGTCGCCCCGTCGCGCGTTTCGCCCGTAGCTTCTTCCGGGGGCGTGCCCAAGTGATGAAGGTGCGGTTATTTGAATAAATGGCAGCCAATGGACCTGCATCTACTGCGAAGGATATGACGTGGGAAATTCCCAATTGGCCTAATCGTATCTAGGTTACCCAACACCAATACCCGGTACACCGGAAGTGACTGAGGTGCAAGTGGAACACGTAACACTTATCTGTTCTATATTGTAATATCTGTCATTTAATTGATAACGGCACCTAGTGTAGAATATACGGCGCAAGCGATCATTAGAATCCTCCTTAATTAGCATTTCTCCGGTTACGCTCCCTGCACCAAGCGCCACAATTGGCGCCGGCGCAGTGCGGAGCGTCCCTAGAAATGCAAGGTGACCAGATGATTGACGCATGCGCACCTTCACACTGGTGCCAGATGAACAAAAGTATCGGAAGATGGACATATTCTCTCAGGTGCTGGGTGAAGAAAAAATAAAATAAAAGTTTCAGGATACTACTAAATGTACAGCCAATTACTGGCAAGTATGACATATACAGGGCCCAAATATACCAAAAGTGCTAAGTGACTAAAGTGCATGGAATAAGAATTTAGTGGTAAATATCCACATGACCACTAGGTGCACAAACCATTTTTTTATAGACATGACATATCCGGAGACCAAGATATATCCAAGGTGCTAAGTGACTAAAGTGCATAATATGAGAATTTTAATCCTTTTTTACAAGGACCAAATAAGATTCAGCATAAAAACACTGAATATAGTGAAAAACCTTTTAATGATATAGCAGTAAACTAAAGACGTTATAAAAAAAAAAAAAATATATATATATATATATATATATATGAAAGCGAAGTGACTGATGTGTACTGAGTGAGAATATAATATATATAATAATAATATTAATATATATGGTGCACATATTAAAATTACCCAATCCCCGGTAGTTTACAAACACTGATAAAACCGATACTAACTGGGAAACTGAATAGAATAAGATGAGGTTGACATACAGTCCCCCAAAAATATGCAGAATATAAAAAGAGAAAATGTCTAAATCTGTTAGAAGTACCAGTCATATGAGCGCTGCCACCACCCATAGCAGCCCATTCCCAAAACATACTATGGTATGTACCATATATTACAAAATATAAATCCATAGGAATAAACCATAATCCATATACAAATGCAGAAACATCCTGCGATGATTTAAATGAGGGGGCCAGTTTGAACTCTTGTATGTCCATTAAAAGCTCCCTTTTTGACCAGTGAATATAGGTCCTTGAAATTCAACAAAAGTTCCATTGTTCATCCAGAGAAGTGTCCTAGGGTCCCAAGAAGTATTTCGATGGAACAGGCCTAAAGGATATTTTGCACGTCCATAGCACCAAATAGACCGCCATAAGATTAACCACTTGTGAAATCTTAAAATAAAATAAAAGAGTATAATGTTGAAATTAGTACAAAGTTATACACTGTTAAAAACAATAAAAAACAAAAAAACAAAACCCATCCCTAAAAAAGGTGCTTCAAATGCTTATATTAGGAACGCTGCACATCTACAGAAAAGCCGCAAATCCCACACTTTCATTAAGGCCTCTAGGGCTCTTAGTGCCCAAACGGTAAATCCACCTACACTCTACTCTGGCTAAGGCCCTGGATAGATCCCCACCTCGAGATCCTAGTCCAACTTGATCAATTGCCTTTATTGTCAAGCCTCTCGCGCTACATCCATGGTGATATTTAAAATGCCTGGGAAGACTTTTAAGTAAAGAGTCCTCATCACTGGGCTTGACTTTCTCAATGTCCCTAATGTGCTCACGGGTTCTTACCTTCAATTCCCTAGTGGTCAGGCCAACATAGACCTTCCCACAGGGACACGTGGCGTGGTAAATCACCCCAACCGATGCACATGTAAGATGTTTCCGAATATTGTAGCTGCGAGATCCATTCCAGTTCGTAAAGGTGGTAGATTTGGTATGGTTGAGACACCCTTTACACAGGCCACTTTAGTCACTTAGCACCTTGGATATATCTTGGTCTCCGGATATGTCATGTCTATAAAAAAATGGTTTGTGCACCTAGTGGTCATGTGGATATTTACCACTAAATTCTTATTCCATGCACTTTAGTCACTTAGCACTTTTTTTTGGTATATTTGGGCCCTGTATTTTTCATACTTGCCAGTAATTGGCTGTACATTTAGTAGTATCCTGAAACTTTTATTTTATTTTTTCTTCACCCAGCACCTGAGAGAATATGTCCATCTTCCGATACTTTTGTTCATCTGGCACCAGTGTGAAGGTGCGCATGCGTCAATCATCTGGTCACCTTGCATTTTTAGGGACGCTCCGCACTGCGCCGGCGCCAATTGTGGCGCTTGGTGCAGGGAGCGTAACCGGAGAAATGCTAATTAAGGAGGATTCTAATGATCGCTTGCGCCGTATATTCTACACTAGGTGCCGTTATCAATTAAATGACAGATATTACAATATAGAACAGATAAGTGTTACGTGTTCCACTTGCACCTCAGTCACTTCCGGTGTACCGGGTATTGGTGTTGGGTAACCTAGATACGATTAGGCCAATTGGGAATTTCCCACGTCATATCCTTCGCAGTAGATGCAGGTCCATTGGCTGCCATTTATTCAAATAACTGCACCTTCATCCCTTGGGCACGCCCCCGGAAGAAGCTACGGGCGAAACGCGTGTCGGGGCGACAGGGGAACGCCGGACTACCTGATACCACAGAACACATTGTGGCTACCCACCTAGGTGCTGCAGCAGTGAGATAATTCATCTGCTGATTCTTATACCCGTTTACCGAAGTAATATAGTACGGATTACCTTGTAATGAAACATGGCTAGTAGGCATGTATTGGGCTGATTGAGCTATACACCGTTTCATAATGGTCTACAATGTTTCTAATCATATGGGCCGTTCTATTTTCTAATTTTTTGTCTGATGGTATATTTATTATTTTGCTCTGATGGTATATACATATTTGGGAGGGTATTTTCCGGCCCTCTGGGTATTTCTTTGTTCTGTATGTTCTATAAACCATTGTTTTTATAAATGTGACTAAATAAATTATGGATTTTACTTGGTCTTTTATGGATCTCTTCATTGGAGTCAGGGGTTAATTCCACTGAACCTTCAAATTGTTGTTTCCATAGCCTGGAGGTGTGTTTGAGGTCATTGTCCTGTTGAAAAATAAATGATGGTCCAACTAAACGCAAAC
Source organism: Ranitomeya variabilis (assembly GCF_051348905.1). Classification (NCBI taxonomy): domain Eukaryota; kingdom Metazoa; phylum Chordata; class Amphibia; order Anura; family Dendrobatidae; genus Ranitomeya; species Ranitomeya variabilis. The sequence goes on along the minus strand of NC_135235.1, from coordinate 54,733,643 downwards.
CCGATGGAATAGCATGCCACTGCAAGATGCTGTGGTAGCCATGCTGGTTCAGTATGCCTTCAATTTTGAATATATCCCCAACAGTGTCACCAGTAAAGCACCCCCACACCATCACACCTCCTCCTCCATGCTTCACGGTGGGAACCAGGTATGTAGAGTCCATCCATTCACCTTTTCTGCATCGCACAAAGGCACAGTGGTTGGAACCAAAGATCTCAAATTTGGACTCATCAGACCAAAGCGCAGATTTCCACTGGTCTAATGTCCATTCTTTGTGTTCTTTAGCCCAAACAAGTCTCTTCTGCTTGTTGCCTGTCCTTAGCAGTGGTTTCCTAGCAGCTATTTTACCATGAAGGCCTGCTGCACAAAGTCTTCTCTTAACAGTTGTTGTAGAGATGTGTCTGCTGCTAAAACTCTGTGTGGCATTGATCTGGTCTCTAATCTGAGCTGCTGTTAACCTGCGATTTCTGAGGCTGGTGACTCGGATAAACTTATCCACAGAAGCAGAGGTGACTCTTGGTCTTCCTTTCCTGGGGCAGTCCTCATGTGAGCCAGTTTTTTTTTTTGTAGCGCTTGATGGTTTTTGCCACTGCCCTTGGGGACACTTTCAAAGTTTTCCCAATTTTTCAGACTGACTGACCTTCATTTCTTAAAGTAATGATGGCCACTCGTTTTTCTTTACTTAGCTGCTTTTTTCTTGCCATAATACAAATTCTAACAGTCTATTCAGTAGGACTATCAGCTGTGTATCCACCAGACGTCTGCACAACACAACTGATGGTCCCAACACCATTTATAAGGCAGGAAATCCCACTTATTAAACCTGACAGGGCACACCTGTGAAGTGAAAACCATTCCAGGTGACTACCTCTTGAAGCTCATCAAGTGAAGTATAATTCCACATGTGTTAATTCATAGTTTTGATGCCTTCAGTGTGAATGTACAATTTTCATAGTCATGAAAATACAGAAAAATCTTGAAATGAGAAGGTGTGTCGAAACTTTTGGTCTGTACTGTACATATACAATTTATATATATATTTGTTTACTTATTACATTTATCATTTCTTTGGTGATGTTTCTGCTAAAATAAAATAACCAGTTCACATAGTTTAAATCTCCTGCCCCTCCTATGTCTGTGGCGGCCCGGCTGGTCACTCTTATGGCTGTGTAGGCCTAGCTGGCCACTCCCATGGCTCTGATGGCCCAGCTGGCCACTCCTATGGCTGTGGCGGCCCAGCTGGCCACACCTATGGCTATGGCAGTCCAGCCGGTAACTTCTATGGCTGTGGCAGTCTGGCTGGTTACTCCTATGGCTGTGGCGGCCCAGTTGGTCAGTCCTATGGCTGTGGCAGTCTGGCTGGCTACTCCTATAGCTGTGGTGGCCTAGCTGGTTACTCCTATGGCTTTGGCAGTCTGGCTGGTCACTCCTATGGCTGTGGCAGCCCAGCTGGCCACTTCTATGGCTATGGCAGCCCAGCTGGCCACTCCTATGGCTGTGGCGACCCAACTGGTCACTCTTTTATAGTTGTGGCAGTCTATCTGGTCACTCTTATGGCTGTGATGGCCCAGCTGGTCACTCCTATGGCTGTGGCGGCCCAGATGGCCTCTCCTATGGCTGTGGCGGTCCAGCCGGTCACACCATGTGTAACTGCAAAAAGTACAAAAAACTAACAAAATGTTTTTACAAAGATACTCAATTTTTAGGTAAGTTGATATATAAACTTTAAAATGAAACCTAAAGGTGGATATATCCTTTATACCTCGACTTCTGGATGGAGCACCAGGCACTTTCTTCGAATACCATAAGTAATGTTCAAGCACTGAGGGAGATTTAATACTGAACTTACTTGGATTGTAGAGCCATAAAATCAGAACTGGTTAGGTTTATGGCAGAATGGGAGGAAGACTGATTTAAATTCTCAGCAGAGAAATCTGAAACAGCACTTTAACGAGAAGTGATGGACTTGAGAAATAAGATGTATTTTCTTAGTAAAATTAGCAATCTATATCCTGTGAAAACGTTATGACTTATGGTTTCAAATCAGCAGGCTGTGATAGAGAGAACCTATTCTCAAGGTACGGCTATAAACACAGAATCTGGATCCATTTTATGTGTCATAAATCCACTTGTTATTGCTCCTTGTGTCTTAAGCTTTTGGCTTAGAAGGTTACACATGCTTCAGCCGGCAGAATCCATATCATTCTTTTCTGCTCTTTTCTGCAGATGACAGGATCTCTCAAACCGTCACTGTGAATAGAATGGAAAATAATAAATTATACATTTCAGTAGTCACAGTCTAAAGATTTTTTGAAGAATTTATTTATGTATCACTGACCATAGGTGACATTCATGCAAATTGTGGTAAATTCAAATTTGTCAATTATTTGTATAATAATCCTGCCATTAAATTCCCCATGTGTGGCATCTATTAAAGAATTGCACAATACCATTAAGTCACGTATGATTTCTTTTGCAGAAGGCAAATTACTATTACATAAATTGATATTGAACAAACCAAATAAAAAAATGGATTTAAGATATATAATTTTATTAAGTCATAATATTAAAATATAAAAGACAATAAAATATATTAAAGATGGAGGGAAACCAAGCAACAACCACTGTACAGAGATATTATTAATGGGTCCTGTGACTCCAACGTACGTTTTGCCTAGTGGCTTTCTCAAAGAGTATGAAGGGGAAGTAAACAAAGTTCCTAAAATAGGTGGTATGACATTAATGATTGCGTTAATCATTAATCAAAACACGATGATTAATGTCACACCACCTGTTTTAGGAACCTTGTCTACTCATTGGTTTGTACGTCATATAAATAAATCCCCTTTTTCACTTCCCTTTTATACTCCTTCAGAAAGCCACTAGGCGAAACGTACGTTGGAGTCACAGGAGCCATGGGGTACTGACTATTGGTATATACTATCTTATTACTTATTATTATTACTTCCTTCCTTCTCTATGTCTTTTTCGGATGTGTATGATGTTTCCTACATTTATTTATATATTTATTTAATAGGATATTTGTATGGAAGTCTATTATGTATGATCAATGATCATGTTATTTAGTCATTATATCCATTACTAGTGTCTCTGTGTAGTGGTCTCCGTATACAGTATATATATATATATATATATATATATATATATATATATATATATATATACACACTGCATATATATCTGTTTCTGTTTGCGCAAGCAGTTCACTGGTCGGACAATAAAATCCCCCTGTGTGATAACTATATACCCTAACTGCACATACAGTATCCATATCTAAATGCATTGGCTGACTATTTTAAAAATGAAATGCTCTGAACAAGGCAAAAACCTCAGAGATCTCAGACCCTTATAAATTCATAGTCCCAAATTAATTTACAATACATGAAAAAATCAGAATAATGAAAAATAATTGGACACTTTTGCTCAGTTAGGCTACGTTCACATTTGCGTTGCGTCGGGCGCAGGTTCGGCGACGCATAGCGACGCATGCATCATGCGCCCCCATATTTAACATGGGGGTGCATGGACATGCGTTGTCTTGCATTTTGTGACGCATGCGTCATTTTTGGCGCAAGCGTCAGGGCGCAGAGGACGCTGCATGATGCAGTTTTTTTGCGCCAAAAATCATGCCAAAAATGGACGCATGCGTCACAAAACAATGCGTTCTGCATGTGTTGTGCGTTGCGTCGCAGACGCAACGCCCAACAACGCAAATGTGAACGTAGCCTTAACATCATGTTTGAGCCTTCCATTGGAGGTACATGACTTAAGGACTTCCTGCCAATTTGGAGGAGGCATTCAAATGGCAGAAATTCTCTGTATGCTTCCATGTTAAGAATATAAATGACACATAGTATACCATTGTTTTTTAAGGATGCCTCTCAAAATTGACTACGCTTTTCTCAACTGGAAAAAAAAGAGGTATACCATCTTGATTGAGACAGATCATCCGTCCTTGGGGTAAGGTCACACGACTGTTTTCTCTTCATCAGGGAAAAACAGATCAGAGGTTGATCAGAGTGTCATTAGTATTCTTCGGATGTGGTGAAAAAAAAAATAGTTTCTCCACCTTTTTCCATTCTGTCAGTCCGTGAAAATCGAACCATACTCGGATGTCATATGAATGTGATCTGATTTTTTTTCAAAGACCCGTAGACCTGCATTACCGATTTTGATCCAGCTCTCAGATCAAAATCGGATATGCCACTAATTTTTTCCACAGACCAATTGGCCCAAGGAAAAAATTAGACATGTGCACGGCCCAATAGAATATCACAGGTACGAATGCTATCTGTGACATAAACAGATGCCGCTCATCCGAGAAAATAGGTTGTGTGTACGAGCCCTTAGGCTGAAGATGAGCCTATGTGTAGATTTGGCGTAGATGTTGGGAGCATTCCTGGCACCAAATATACATTGCAGAGTAATCAGATCATTTTAATATTACCATCCTTACAAGACATGGCAGTTTTCCAAAACTTAGAAAACATGATGTTATGTATAGTAGGAAATTCATGGTCCGTTAGATGTTATTATTATAGGTTCGTGCATATAACATGCAGTATTTTGCTGAATATATCTCCTTATACACTGAGGCTGCTGATAATGAAGAATTGTTCTTCCTCATTTTAATTGTAAAACACTTTCTGCATAAAAGTTATAAATTATTCCAGGTTTATACAACAACATGCCAAAAATAACTTTCCAAAATACCTAATAATGAGGAGAATTGGTAACTCTCCAAAATAAATATTTTAGTTTTCATTTTGTTCGGCAAATGAATTGCAAATTTCGAGAAGTAATGTGCAATGTTAATGCAAAACGAGCAGTGGAAGTGGCGGCATGGTCATGGTAATTAGTTGTCTGTAGGAAGTCCACGCTCTTGTACGGTAATTGATTCAGAGACCAAATAGGTTTGTAACATTTTGTACATTCTTTTTAAAAGAGAGCTGGTCACTATGACCTCTATCATTGACCAAATCTTCCAAGGTTCAGTTTTGACAGATTCAATATGGGGGAAAAGTTGGGGAATTGATTTTTATCAAATACATTAGGTGTGAAAAAACATCTCATACTCCTTGAACCCCTTCTCCAATCACATGTATTATATTTTAAGAAAATACTGATGTAAAAATAGTTTGATGCTCTAGTTCTTCACTTTTTTTTATTAAATACATCATTGTTATACATTGTTGTTATTTTTGTACTTTTTTGTGTTTTTTATGCAACTTTTTTACTTCACTAGCCCTAAACCTAACCCTATGTCAGTTCCTGACCATAGTAATATAACCCTAACACTAGTTAGGGTTAAAAAAAGTACAGAAGAACTTAAAGAAGTCGCGCAGTTGGAAAATGAAAAACTTTGCACCCACATACAATTTGGTGCCTGGGTCAACCACCCTTTTTTCCTTTCATGGTCTACCACTGGCTCAACTTGTACACGCTGAAGTATTGCCATTATAGGGTACACACTTAAAGCTAAATTTTGTGAGGAAGCGAAAAACTCTAAGTGTCCCCATTGGCGTTTACATATACATTTAGAGGACATATTCTGTTTTCATGTTTTATTTCTCTTATCTGAAAAAGTATGCAAACATTTTAGCTGGTAGAGCACAAATAATACGAGTATAATCCCAACAACATTTGATCAGCACGGCAGGGTTTCCATGTTCCAGTTTTAGATTGCTGAAATTCTCAGCATGGCTCTGCATAGTGCAAACCTGCAGATATAAGACAAGAATCCTCCTACTTGATATGCAAACCCCAGAGAACGACTCTAAGTACTGATATTTCTACAGTCATGAGTGTTCGGTACAGCTACTGTAGATTAATATCTTGATTTCTTTATGCAGAATTTGGGCACACAAAGCTCAATTTCTGCTTACAAAAAAAGATCACACACATTTATTAATAGACCTATACTAAAGACCTGTTAAAAATATAGTATCAGGGAGCAGTTTTGAAACTAGAACCCAGTGAACCCAGGTGCAAAATTTGACCCGGGTCCCCAACTGCATGTTGTATAGATGTATGGACCCATTCTAAAAAGACATACCGTATATACTCGAGTATAAGCCGAGATCTTCAGCCCAAATTTTTGGGCTGAAAGTGCCCCCTCGGCTTATACTCGAGTCACGGTCGGCGGGTGAGGGGGAGAGGGCGCTGAGGCATACTTACCTAGTCCCGGCGATCCTGGCGCTCCCCCTGCCCGTCCCACTGTCTTCGGTGCAGCAGCCTCTTCCCCTGTTCAGCGGTCACGTGGGACCGCTCATTAGAGAAATGAATAGGCTGCTCCACCTCCCATAGGGGCGGAGCCGCATAATTCATTTCTCTAATCAGCGGTGCCGGTGACCGCTGATAGAGGAAGAGGCTGCGGCACCGAAGACCAGCTGTCCGGGGGAAGGAGCGGGACGCCGGGAGCAGGTAAGTATCGCATATTCACCTGTCCTCGTTCCACACGCCGGGCGTCACGCCATCTTCCCGGCGTCTCTCCGCACGGACTGTGCAGGTCAGAGGGCGCGATGACGCATATAGTGTGCGCGCCGCCCTCTGCCTGATCAGTCAGTGCGGAGAGACGCCGGGAAGATGGCGCCGAGGAGCTGCAAGCAAGAGAGGTGAGTATGTGTTTTATTATTTTATTGCAGCAGCAGCACAGCTATGGGGCAATAATGGACGGTGCAGAGCACTATATGGCACAGCTATGGGGCAACGGTGCAGAGCACTATATGGCACAGCTATCTATGGGGCAACGGAGCAGAGCACTATATGGCACAGCTATGGGGCAACGGTGCAGAGCACTATATGGCACAGCTATGGGGCAACGGTGCAGAGCATTATATATATGGCACAGCTATGGGGCAACGGTGCAGAGCACTATATGGCACAGCTATGGGGTAACGGTGCAGAGCACTATATGGCACAGCTATGGGGCAACGGTGCAGAGCATTATATATATGGCACAGCTATGGGGCAACGGTGCAGAGCACTATATGGCACAGCTATGGGGCAACGGTGCAGAGCACTATATGGCACAGCTATGGGGCAACTGTGCAGAGCACTATATGGCACAGCTATGGGGCAACAGTGCAGAGCACCATATGGCACAGCTATGGGGCAACGGTGCAGAGCACTATATGGCACAGCTATGGGGCAACGGTGCAGAGCACTATATATATATGGCACAGCTATGGGGCAACGGTGCAGAGCACTATATATATGGCACAGCTATGGGGCAACAGTGCAGAGCATTGTATATATGGCACAGCTTTATGTGGAGTATCTATGGGCCAACGGTGCAGAGCATTGTATATATGGCACAGCTTTATGTGGAGCATCTATGGGGCCATAATGAACGGTGCAGAGCATTATATGTGGCACAGCTTTATGTGGAGCATCTATGGGGCCATAATGAACGGTATGGAGTATCTATTTTTAATTTTGAAATTCACCAGTACCTGCTGCATTTTCCACCCTAGGCTTATACTCGAGTCAATAAGTTTTCCCAGTTTTTTGTGGCAAAATTAGGGGGGTCGGCTTATACTCGGGTCGGCTTATACTCGAGTATATACGGTATATGTTTGCCCCCCATGTAAAGATGTCCCCCATCCTCTAATGTCCTCCATCCTTGGCCCCTTCCTGGTATAATGTCCCCATTCCTGTAATAATGCCCTTCATCATGGGTCTCTTCCAGTGATAATGTTCCCTATTCTGGGCCCCTTCCTGGTATAATGTGTGGCTCCCCTGGGGTCCAGTCTCCACAGAGATGCTGCACCTCACCCAGAGGTGTGGTATCCCACTCTCAGGTAAGGATGGAGCACTACTCAGGGCTTTAACACTCACTTCCAACACACACCAATTCAGTAGGTGCACCTGGGTGTAACCTTTGGGGAGGAAGGCCTCATCCCAGGCTGGATAGGAAAGGGTGCTGGAGGAGTGGGTGGGGTAGGTAGAGTAGGGGAGGAGCTAATTAGGAGGGAAAGAATAGGGACAGTGTGGGAGAAATGGAGCTGAGCAGACATGCAGGTCTGCAGCTCCTGACAGACAGAACAGAGAATTGAGAGAGAGACAGAAAGAAGCTCCCAGAAGGTCAGGAGGGGTCCTAGGGGCACGGGTAGTGCAGAAGCCACCCGTGGGGCCCATATCCAGATGTGGAGGGACCAGGTCGCAGGCAAGGGGACCGGCCCCAACTTAGTGGAATACTTCAAGTTCAGCTAAGAAACCGGAGGCTGTGGCTTTTGCAAGAAACACAGCCACATCCACCCATACTTCACCAGAAATTCATCCGGATAGAATACAGGGGACTCAGAGAACGTCGCCCGACCAGGTACATGACTGCTGGCTTGGGACACTGTGGGTGAGGCACTGGGCAGGAGAAGAGGAAAGCCAGTGCAGTGAGATAGCCAGAGAAAGGCATACGAAAGGAGTCCTGGAAAGGTGTATCCTAATTTGCCTGGGAGTTTGCTGGACCACTAACCTGAAGAACACAGCATCAGGCTTGCGTTTGTGGACTGGAGAACTGTGAGTAAAGCATTGGAAACTGCACCTTGCTGTGTCCTTGTGTCCTTTCTACAACACCTGCCCTGCCTACTACAACCATCATCATCTGATCACTTACACATACAGTTGCCCTGGGGTTAGCTCTACCTGTGGAGAGCTGTACCAACTCTGCTGCATCACCACCAGCACCAGTGGACTCTGAAGCAGCGTCGGCTAACATCTTCATTGCCGAGTACCACGGGTGGCATCACGAACAATTCCACATAAACTTTATTTCCCCTTTATTTCACCTTTTATTGGATGCCCAGGGCCATGGACCGGGTCACTGCTGCCGTGATGACATCCCCTTTAAGAACCGTCCCGGTACTGAGAACCCCACGGCCCTCTGGGGGCACTTCAACTGTCCCTCATAAATGGTATACAGTAATATCCTCCATACTGGGCCTCTTCCTGTATTAATGTCCTCCATCCTGTGCCCTTTCCAGAAATAATGCCCCCATCCTAGGTCCCTTTCAGTAATAATGTCCCCCATTCAAGGCCCTTCCAAGAATAATGTCACCCATCCTGGTATAATGACCCCCATCCTTTAGTAATGTCCCCCATCATGGGCATCATCCTGGTATAACATCCCCCATCCTAGTAAAATGCCCCCTATCCTGTGCCCAATTCTGTTACAAGGTTCACAATCCTAATATATTGTCTCCTATCCTGGGCTCTTTCCTGGTATAATGACCCCCATCCCATAATAATGTCCTCCATCATTGGCCCCTTCCTGTAATCATGTTCCTTATTCTGGACCCCTTTCTGGTATAATGACCCTCATCCTGGGCCATTTCATGGTATAATGTTTTCCATCCTGGCCCTCTTACTGTAATTATGTTCCTTGCTCTTCTCCAACACATTTAGAAAATAAACAAATGATTCTTCTTACCCTCCCCCACTTCCACAACATGCGGCGTCCTCTTCTTTAGCCTATGCAGAGATTGGCAGCTGTCTTCGATGTGCCATCTACAGGTGGCTCATGATGTCACTGCCATTCACCACCCATGATGGGCATGCTGACGTCAGCTGCCGGCCTCTGATTGACCGGCGCTCTGTATTGCAGTACATGGAGCCGGTGGGTCTCTGAGCTGCGATACATTTCAGCTGAATGTGCGTCCTCTATGACTGCAACCATTACGCCCCTTTCTAGGAGCATTTGCTTCCACAAATTGTGATATGCCGCAACTGTCTGTGTGACATCTGTGCTGGTGCCGGTCCCCACTATTCCCGCTTCGATTGTCAGTCGGTCGGTAGCCCTGCTTTACTCCTTGGACTTGTTGCTCTGGCCAGTCCAGAAGCTTTGGAGCTAAATCCTAGTTAGTTAGTTTGTCTTCCTGGTGTCAGATCTGGGTTGAGGTGCTCATTATTTAAATCCCAGAGAGTCAGTTTCACTGCCAGTCGTAACCTCAGTAGTTCTTATGTGAATCTCAGTTCTAATGAAAATGGACTATAAAAATATTTATCAGCAATATGTACACTAAGTTTTCTTATATGAGTAAAGGGTCATCCACTTTCAACAATCCCTTCTCTTAGAATGGTCCCATGTTGAGACATCTCCCCAAATTCCTGCAATCAGTTGGAATTTATGAGGAAACCAGAAATATTCAATTCTCCTGCAGCACCTCCACAGGAGAAAGTAGGAATTACATTGTGTGCATTAAAATGAGTGTATGGAAGTGTAGAATTTGCTGGGTCCTTCATCGAGAGAGGCAGGTTTTGTAGCCGTTTTATTCTGTAGTTTTTAAATGGGGTTTATACATGAGGTTAACGAGCATAAGGCATACATTTCTAGATCTTTTGGTAATCAGGAAGAGCCAATATGGGGAAATGTTGCCCGTGATTACATGCTTCATGGTCAAGAGTGTGGCAATGGCTTCAAATAGGAATCAGCAAACCTACGAGAAAAAAAGTTTAAGTTCTAAGGTAGAAAAGGGGCAGAAAATTATATTGTAAGTGATGACCAGCAGGTTTTTATGGCGGAAAGAATTTGTCAAACTAACCTGATAAGTTCTTATGAAGAGGTAAGCTGAATCCTGGAAGAGGGGTAGTTGTGTATATAGTGATTTTAGAGTTTGCAAAAGTGTTTGACACCATATGGATGAGTAAGGAGTAAATTACGGTTCATAGGCTTAGAAAGTAAAGTTTGCAATTGGATCGAAAAACCTGGCTCAAAGTGTGCACCCAGAGGGTTGTGGTGAATGACTGCTACTCTGAATGGTGTCCGGTTGTAAGTGGTGACCTCAAGGTTCAGTGCTGGGTCCACAATTATTCACGTTATTTATTATTGATATAGAAAGTGGGATTAATAGTGTTGTTTCTCATTTTGCAGCAGATGACACAAGCTATGCAGTATAGGGCAGTCTGCAGAAGATGTTCAGACGTTACAAGCTGACTTGGACAACCTGAGTGTTTGGGCAACTACTTGGCAGATAAGGTTCAATGTAGATAAACGTAAAGTATTGTGTCTGAGCATAAATAACATCGGGAACCATTTTCATTCTGTACATCCCATTAAGCAAACCTTAGCACCAGGAGGCACAGTGACCTTTGATGAGCATACTCATTTTTTACCCACAATGTTGAATGGTTGCTAAAAGTCTATTTTGCTCTGGAGAACTTGTCCTGTTATGGACTGCATTACACCAGGTTTGCCAAGTTTATTTTTATTTTTTTCTAGACTAGACAGCTTCTCCAAAAATCACGAAAATAAAAAATACTGAACAGCAGTTCCAAACAGAATAATGCAAGTGTGAACAGGTGCAAGCTATCACGATTTAGTGCACAAAGGACCTCTATGATGGGTCCCATAACAGAGGTATACCTTGTCAGGGCTGGTGGGCTTTTATGGATTGGCCAACTTGTGTGCTCAGTACCTTCATTTTTAAATATCTTTCCTATAGCAGTAATGCAATTCCAATTTCACATATTCAATGTTTGCATATTATATCATTTCAGAGTGTAGCTGTATTGTTTTGGTAATATTGAATAGTTGTGACACCTTGCACCTGTTCACACTTGCCTTATTCTATTTGGAAGTGCTGGTCAGCTTTTGATATCTGTAGCATGCTGCTTCTGACAGAGCATTACTTCTTCCATCAGCCAAAACCTTTTTTAATTGGAGCTGGATCCTGCCTGCCCATAAAATTGTAGGCTTTAAGCCCAAGAGAGCCATTTTAGGTTAGGACCCATCAAAGGGGTATACCTTGACGAGGTTGGTGGGCTCTCATGAATTGGCCAATTTGTGCATTAGGTACCCTTAAAAAATCACGGACAACCAACTTTTTTCTACGTACACATTATATGATCTGTTATGAACTATACTTTTGGGGCTCCCTCTTGTGGTCACTCGCGGTATGGTTCTTGGATCTCTTTCCCCAGGTTTGTAGTCACCTGCTTCGTTAAGACTCTGGGTGTTTCTATTTAAACTTCCTGGAGTCTCAGTTCATTGCCTGGCATCCATGTAATCAGTCCTTGTCTGGTTGCTCTTGTCTACTGGTCCCGATTTTTGCAACACAAGCTAAGTCCTGCTTTCTTGTTTTTGTTTATTTTGTATTATTCCGTTTTTTGTCCAGCTTGTTCATAATGTGATTCCTGATTTTGCTGGAAGCTCTTAGGGGTGCTGATATTCTCCCCCCATACCGTTAGTCGGTACGGGGGTTCTTGGATATTCAGCGTGGATATTTTAGTAGGGTTTTTCGCTGACCACATAAGTCCGCTTTCTATATTTCTGCTATTATTTAGTGGGCCTCTCTTTGCTGAATCTAGTTCATACTACGTTTGTCTTTTCCTCTTACCTCACCGTTATTATTTGTTGGGGGCCTGTATCTACTTTGGGGTATTTCTCTGGAGGCAAGTGAGGTCTGTATTTTCTCTGAAAGGGTTAGTTAGATCTCCGGCTGGCGCGAGACGTCTAGAACCAACGTAGGCACGTTCCCCGGCTGCTATTATTTGTGTGCTAGGATCAGGTATGTGGTCAGCTCAGTTACCACCTCCCTAAGAGCTAGTTTTTATGTTTGCAGACTTTGCTGAAGACCCTGCGATCCTCTGCCATTAGGATCACAACAGTATGCCAGGACCCCTCTTTAACCTGAAAGGGAAGTGAGACATCAGGCTGGCACAAAACAGGCGCCGAAGTAAACCGGCGCTTCAGCTCCCGGAAGGCCTCAATGGCCGCAGGAGCCCAATTAGCGACATCAGAACCTTTCTTGGTCATATCCGTCAGAGGTTTAACAACGCTAGAAAAGTTAGCAATAAAACGACGGTAGAAATTAGCAAAACCCAAAAACTTCTGAAGACTCTTAACAGACGTGGGTTGAGTCCAATCATGAATAGCTCGGACCTTGACTGGGTCCACCTCCACAGCAGAAGGGGAAAAGATAAAACCCAAAAAGGGAACCTTCTGCACTCCAAAGAGACACTTTGAGCCCTTCACAAACAAAGCATTATCACGCAAAACCTGAAACACCATCCTGACCTGCTTTACATGAGAATCCCAATCATCAGAAAAAACTAAAATGTCATCCAGATAAACAATCACAAATTTATCTAGATACTTCCGGAAGATGTCATGCATAAAGGATTGAAACACTGAAGGGGCATTAGAGAGCCCAAAAGGCATCACCAAGTGCTCAAAATGACCTTCGGGTGTATTAAATGCAGTATTGGACACAAGTGACCATGTGCATGACTCCTGAACATCGGGAGGTGATTCGTTTTCTTGTTCTGCATAAAATGCATGATTTGGTCGTTTTGGGTCTGCCATGGTTACAGGCTCATAATCCTGTTCTGGATTGGAGGGCTATGTCTGTGTCAAGTTGGGGTTGTCAGGGAATTCATTGTGATTCCCCGTCGGTGTCTATTGCTTCCTCCACTCCTTCAGAAGTTCCTGAGTTTTTGCTTGACTATCAGGATGTGTTCAGTGAGTCCAGGTCCAGTGCTCTTCCTCCTCATAGGGACTGTGACTGCGCTATAGATTTGATTCCTGGTAGCAAGTTTCCTAAGGGACGATTATTTAATCTGTCGGTACCTGAGCATGCTGCGATGCGTTCTTATATAAAGGAGTCTTTGGAGAAAGGACATATTCGTCCATCCTCTTCCCCTCTTGGTGCGGGATTCTTTTTTGTGGCCAAGAAAGACGGATCTTTGAGACCTTGTATAGACTATCGGCTTCTGAATAAAATCACGGTTAAATTTCAGTACCCTCTGCCGCTATTGTCGGACTTGTTTGCTCGGATTAAGGGTGCTTGTTGGTTTACCAAGATAGATCTTCGTGGTGCGTACAACCTTGTGCGCATTAGGCAGGGAGATGAATTGAAAACTAGCTCTTAGGGAGGTGGTAACTGAGCTGACCACAAAAACCTGATGTATCTCGAGTCTGCTAAACGCCTGAATCCTAGACAAGCTCGTTGGTCATTGTTTTTCTCCCGTTTTGACTTTGTGGTCTCATACCTGCCTGGTTCGAAAAATGTGAAGGCTGATGCTCTCTCTAGGAGCTTTGTGCCTGATTCTCCTGGAGTCTCAGCGCCGGCTGGTATTCTTAAAGAGGGAGTGATTTTGTCGGCCATTTCTCCTGATTTGCGACGTGTGTTGCAGAGATTTCAGGCTGGTAGACCTGACTCTTGCCCACCTGATAGACTGTTTGTTCCGGATAAATGGACCAGCAGAGTTATTTCCGAGGTTCATTCCTCAGTGTTGGCAGGGCATCCTGGGATTTTTGGTACCAGAGATTTGGTGGCTAGGTCCTTTTGGTGGCCTTCCTTGTCACGGGATGTGCGTGCTTTTGTGCAGTCCTGTGGGACTTGTGCTCGGGCTAAGCCTTGCTGTTCTCGTGCCAGCGGGTTGCTTTTGCCCTTGCCCGTCCCGAAGAGGCCTTGGACACACATTTCCATGGATTTCATTTCAGATCTTCCGGTGTCTCAGGGAATGTCTGTCATCTGGGTGGTGTGTGATCATTTTTCCAAGATGGTCCATTTGGTGCCCTTGCCTAAATTGCCTTCCTCTTCCGATCTGGTTCCTTTGTTTTTTCAGAATGTGGTTTGTTTGCATGGCATTCCTGAGAATATCGTGTCTGACAGAGGATCCCAGTTTGTGTCCAGATTCTGGCGATCTTTTTGTGCTAAGATGGGCATTGATCTGTCGTTCTCGTCTGCCTTTCATCCTCAGACTAATGGCCAAACGGAGCGAACTAATCAGACGCTGGAGGCTTATTTGAGATGTTTTGTTTCTGCGGATCAGGATGATTGGGTGACCTTCTTGCCATTGGCTGAGTTTGCCCTCAATAATCGGGCTAGTTCCGCTACTTTGGTTTCGCCATTTTTCTGCAACTCTGGTTTTCATCCTCGTTTCTCCTCGGGTCATGTTGAGCCTTCTGACTGTCCTGGGGTGGATTCTGTGGTTGATAGGTTGCAGCGGACTTGGAATCATGTGGTGGACAACTTGAAGTTGTCACAGGAGAAGGCTCAGCGTTTTGCCAACCGCCGCCGCGGTGTGGATCCCCGACTTCGTGTTGGGGATTTGGTTTGGTTATCTTCTCGGTTTGTTCCTCTGAAGGTTTCCTCTCCCAAGTTTAAGCCTCGCTTTATTGGTCCTTATAAAATTTTGGAGGTCCTTAATCCGGTGTCTTTTCGTTTGGATCTTCCTGCGTCGTTTGCCATTCACAATGTGTTCCATAGGTCTTTGTTGCGGCGGTACATTGTGCCTGTGGTTCCTGCTGTTGACCCTCCTGCTCCGGTCTTGGTTGAGGGCGAGTTGGAGTATGTGGTGGAGAAGATCTTAGATTCTCGTCTCTCTAGACGGAGGCTTCAGTATTTGGTCAAATGGAAGGGCTATGGTCAGGAGGATAATTCCTGGGTGGTCGCCTCTGATGTTCATGCGGCCGATTTGGTTCGTGCCTTTCACGCTGCCCATCCTGATCGCCCTGGTGGTCGTGGTGAGGGTTCGGTGACCCCTCCTTAAAGGGGGGGCACTGTTATGAACTATACTTTTGGGGCTCCCTCTTGTGGTCACTCGCGGTATGGTTCTTGGATCTCTTTCCCCAGGTTTGTAGTCACCTGCTTCGTTAAGACTCTGGGTATTTCTATTTAAACTTCCTGGAGTCTCAGTTCATTGCCTGGCATCCATGTAATCAGTCCTTGTCTGGTTGCTCTTGTCTACTGGTCCCGATTTTTGCAACACAAGCTAAGTCCTGCTTTCTTGTTTTTGTTTATTTTGTATTATTCCGTTTTTTGTCCAGCTTGTTCATAATGTGATTCCTGATTTTGCTGGAAGCTCTTAGGGGTGCTGATATTCTCCCCCCATACCGTTAGTCGGTACGGGGGTTCTTGGATATTCAGCGTGGATATTTTAGTAGGGTTTTTCGCTGACCACATAAGTCCGCTTTCTATATTTCTGCTATTATTTAGTGGGCCTCTCTTTGCTGAATCTAGTTCATACTACGTTTGTCTTTTCCTCTTACCTCACTGTTATTATTTGTTGGGGGCCTGTATCTACTTTGGGGTATTTCTCTGGAGGCAAGTGAGGTCTGTATTTTCTCTGAAAGGGTTAGTTAGATCTCCGGCTGGCGCGAGACGTCTAGAACCAACGTAGGCACGTTCCCCGGCTGCTATTATTTGTGTGCTAGGATCAGGTATGTGGTCAGCTCAGTTACCACCTCCCTAAGAGCTAGTTTTTATGTTTTCAGACTTTGCTGAAGACCCTGCGATCCTCTGCCATTAGGATCACAACAATGATCATAGTAAATCATTAAGATTATAAGCGATAATATGTCTACAGATCAAAAATCCTACATAAAGACATCAACTGATTTCACTGTGAACTGTTAGAGGCTGATAAATACAGTCAGAATAATCTGTACAAGTCTCTTTAGCTTAAAAAAAAATCACAGACACGTTACATTTTTTTTACGGCTAGGGGAAAAAGTGCCCTATTTTTACAGACTGCCCAAGGAATTTCTGGATGACTGGCAACCCTGCATTACACAGAGCAACCAACTGATTTACATGGGCCCAGTGCATTGCTTCATTTCTCCTGCGGAGGCACTGCATAGAAATTGAATACTTGCTAAGAGATTTTACTACAGATTACATAGCTGATTGCAGGAGGTTACAGCAGGACGGTTTGTGATTGGTTTATTGTCAGGAGGCCATTTTATCAAGTAGGAATTGTCAAGGCAGGGATCCCTTGTAGAGCATAAAACATGGAAACATCTAAATCAGAATTCAATTTTAATATAATCCAGGTTAATTCTGAAAAAGTATCTGCACAGTACTCTACTGTCTTAACTTTTCATACTAGTCAATGTGGCATTTAATATGATGAGGGCAGTAATGATGTTACCCTCCAGGATAAATTATCAAAGAGGGTTTTATAAAGACATTTTCTGAACCAAAGAGCAGAATATAATATACCCAGCTGCATCCATTTATATATAATGCTGTTAATGGCGCTAAATCCTCACTGTTAACGGTAAAGTAAATCAAGGCTATAATTATAGTAATAGGAAATAAATGAGCCAAATGCAGTTAAATTTCCGTATTTTTCCCTTTGCACATACTTGCCATATGCAGAATTTTCTTGTAAATTGATATTTTCTCCTTTCCTGTTAAGGTTAATGAAGGACTACTGTCAGCTTATTGCACTTTAGGTTGCTCCCAGATTGTTAGAAATGTCTGCAGTAACTGTTAGAATAAGGACATAACTTTGGAATTATTCTGCTCTGTTTGGGACTAATATTTTACTGGATGGTTGTATGCACATGGGTGATTGGAGCCTCTGCTGTAAAGTACAACACTTCTCTTTCTTAGATTCTTCTTTTAGAATCTGCCAGACGTGCACAAAAAAGAGCATATATCACACTGGATATCCTGTTTCATCTGTAGACAGAACTTTATAGCACAGGAGAAGCTGAGCAGTCTAATAGTTATGTATGGATTATATTTATCTCTACTCATCATGGGCTTTAGGAGTCCAGGGGGCAGTCCTACTCAATGTAGGAGTCCAGGGGCAGTCATACTCAATGTAGAAGTCCAGGGGGGCAGACCTACTCAATGTAGGATTCCAGGGGGTGATCCTACTCAATGTATGAGTCTAGGGGATGGTCCTACTCAATGTAGGAGTCCAGGGGGCAGTCCTTCTCAATGTAGGAGTCCAGGGGCGGTTCTACTCAATGCAGGAGTCCAGGGGACGTCCTACTCAATGTAGGAGTCCAGGGGGCAGTCATACTCAATGTAGGAGTCCAGGGGGCAGTCATACTCAATGTAGGAGTCCAGGGGGCAGTCATACTCAATGTAGGAGTCCAGGGGGGCAGACCTACCCAATGTAGAATTCCAAGGGGTGGTCCTACTCAATGTATGAGTCCAGGGGATGGTCCTATTCAATGTAGGAGTCCAGGGGATGGTCCTACTCAATGTAGGAGTCCAGGGGGCAGTCCTTCTCAATGTAGGAGTCCAGGGGACATCCTACTCAATGTAGGAGTCCAGGGGGCAGTCATACTCAATGTAGGAGTCCAGGGGGCAGTCATACTCAATGTAGGAGTCCAGGGGGCAGTCATACTCAATGTAGGAGTCCAGGGGGCAGTCATACTCAATGTAGGAGTCCAGGGGGCAGTCATACTCAATGTAGGAGTCCAGGGGGGCAGACCTACCCAATGTAGGATTCCAGGGGATGAACCTTCTCAATGTATGAGTCCAGGGGATGGTCCTACTCAATGTAGGAGTCCAGGGGGCAGTCCTTTTCAATGTAGGAGTCCAGGGGTGGTTCTACTCTAGGTAGGAGTCCAGGGGGCACTCCTACTCAATGTAGAAGTCCAGGGGATGGTCTTACTTAATGTAGGAGTCCAGGGGCAGTCCTTCTCAATGTAGGAGTCCAGAGGTGGTTCTACTCAATGTAGGAGTCCAGGGGGTGCTAATACTCAATGTAGGTGTCCAGGAGGCAGTCCTTCACAATGTAGGCATCCAGGGGGGTGGTTCTACTAAATGTAGGACCAAGGGGGCAGTCCTACTCAATGTTTGACAGCCTTCCCAGTATACGCATGCATACAGTGATAACTACCAGTCACTCTTCTGTCTCTGCTCATCCACAATTGTATGGCTTTAGCAAGGGTGCAATCCGCATGCTGCAGTGCCCAGTAATGGGGAGATCATTGGGAGTTGAGTGTAGATAATTATAATTGTAGATGATGGAAAGCAAGATTGAGAAAATTAAATGAATCTTTTGGAGCGCCCCCAGACGCAGGGCCGCAGGGTACTCGGTACCGGGCCTCTCCGTCTCAGTTCTGGGGTTGTCACGGTGGCTAGACCCGGTCCGTGACCCTGCTAAGGGGCGTCCAATGAAAGATGTGATGATGGTGCGTGGTGCAGGACGCGATGAATAACAAGGACACAGGGTTGCAGTCTCTTTACTGAAGGCTTTGGGATCCGCAATCCAGAGCACTGCTAACAGGGCTGGCTGAGACCGGCCGGTCCGAAGGCACATCCAGAGTTCCCTTTGCAGGTGGAACTCAGTGTCTACCTTCTAGCGCCTGTGTATTATAGTACTTCCCTGCTGAGCACCACGGGATAGTCCTCACAACTGTTGTGTATATTTCTGTTCTTTCTCTTTCTCTCTCTGTCCCCCAGATGATATGGCTAGGACGCACCCGTATGACGGGGTAGGCCTGGAGCTATTTTATAGGGACCCTAGGGACGCCCCTCTCCCACAGTTTGCCTCTGCTGTCTTCTTTAGGTGTAATGGTGAGACAGCCAACCTATGGTTAACTGCCCGGCCGCAGTTTAAAGTAATGCGTGGAGTCTCTTACTTTCTCGGCGTTCCGGCCACCGGCTACGCGCCTCAGAAGGATGTAGCTGATCTTGAGGCACGACTCCTTCTGGTTTTATCTCTTTTTTGCTGTATTCCCGTTTCTCACTTCCCCACAATAACCCTTGCTTCTTGTCCTTTCTTAGGAGTCTGCCGCTGTAAGGCACAGGCACAACTCCGTAACTATCTGTCCCATTTTAGGACTCTGTCAGGATCCCACCCCTGACAGGTCCTCTCTCTAGCTCTTCCCAGCTACTTTCTCCCTAACTTCCTGTCCAACCCCCAGTTTTACCAAAGTGTGAGGAGTGGCCTAATAGATAGAACCACCCCCCCCTGGTGGCCGGAGTGTGAAGTGTAGTGTGTGTCTGTGATACCTGGTCAGGTGAACTCTTTTAGTGCAATCAGACGCAACATCACTCCCCTTAGTGGCAGAGCAACATTACTGCAACGACCAGGACTTTGGGGCGCTGCACTTTCATTTTCTACTTGCTTTTATTTAGAATTTTGTCCAGCATTGAATAATACAATAATTGTAAATCATTTTAGTAGTATTTATATAGCTACATTGATATCAGAATGTAATCACATAGGTCCCAAATCAGCAAAACGGGCATTTTTCACTACAATCTTGATGAGGAGGCGTGCTAGAGGTGTCTGATTAATTAAGAGGTGCATGGCTCTTAAAGAAGTTGCCCACTAAATTTTATAAGGCCCTCATTGATTTAAATCTTGTAAGTCTTTTTGTAAATACCGTACATACTGCTTCTATATGTGCCTGTCAGCGGCGCTATCGCTGACCACTCAGTCCACATCACGTGACTGGAACATTCATTAGGACCGTGGGGTAGTCGGGCTGGGTCCAGCAGTACTTCAAGGGGTGGTCATGGAAGCGGTCCAACAAAAATGATGAAGGGAAGTGGAAAATAAAGTCTATGGGGGATAATTTGTGACGCCACCTGTGATGTTCGGCTAGGATAGCCGACGCTGCTTAAAAGGACCGCTGGGGCAGATGGTAATGTAGCGAGGATGGTTCTGCTCCCCACAGGTGGAGCGGGGCCCCAGGGCTACAAGTGCAGTTGGTAAGGGATGATAGACGGTGGGGCGCAGGACTGAGGATGCAGGGAATAATTGGAGGACACAGGGATTGCAGTTTCCTTTACCTTTTACTGGTGCATCATAGGTACAGTCCGGAGCACAGGTTACAGGTGTTGATGGGGTCTTGGCAGCCTGGAGGTAACTTGGGATCCACCTAGCCAGGTGGGTTCAGAGGCCTTCTTGCGCTGTATTCTCTGTCCCTTGCTGCCTGAAGCTTTACACAAATTCCTCTCAGTGTCTGTTACTCCTAACCCGTATGGTTGACAGCATGAGCCTTTCATGGGCACTGCCTTCTCACTGGCAGTCCCAGGCTCCTAACCTGCTGTAGTGCCTCCAGGTGTCAGATGGGCCAGGAGACTTGCAATCTCCTGCCCTCTGGTTCTAGCTGCTGGGCCTTTAGTACCTGTGCAACCACGGACTCTGGTGTCTGGTTTCTTTTGCGCTTAATCCTGGGGAGAGCTCAGTCACAGCTCCTCTCCCAGTCTCTCTCCTCACATGCTTCCTCTCCCTTCAGTGTCTCACACAGAACTCTATAACCCCGCCTCCAGACCAGAACTTATAGGGAAGCTACCCTGAAACCGGGTTTAGAGCTCCCCCTTCTGTTCTGGAGTCAGGAAGGTGTTGTATGTTTGTGTTACCTGCTAAGGGGATCCCTCCTTACTTCCAGGCATGACATCACCCCCCCCCCCCCCGTTTGGAAGGCAATGCCATTGTGGCAAACGGATTCCTTGGTTGCTACATGATCCTGGCTGCAGCCACCACTGACATCTGCTGGTGTCATGTGAAGTTCCGGTATCCCTTGCATCATCGAGGTGTGACCCCATCACAGACAACCCCCTGATTGACTGGGCTGTGGGTGGAGTTTCACCGCACATCACAGCCCAGTATCCAGCACACACTTACAGCCAAAGAAACCAGAGGACAGAGGGAAAGCACACTCTGATGATAAGGAAACTGCTGAAAAATCTTCTTGAAAGGACAAGACGTTTGAGTCTAAAAAAGCCCTAATGGCCAGTGTGTACACTACAAGATTACTATTTTTTTTAAATTAAGACGTATAACATAAAAAACATTGCCAATACTTTTATTAAAAAAATGCATGTATCTCAAAAACCTAATTTAAACAATAGGTTTGTTTTCTGAAGATATCTGATTATTTAAATTTTGCCTGTCTGATGCACAGATATTAGTAAAGTATATGGCACCTAATGAGTTAACAATTAGTGATGAGCGAATATACTCGTTACTCGAGATTTCCCGAGCACGCTCGGGTGACCTCTGAGTATTTTTTAGTGCTTGGAGATTTCGTTTTCATCGCCGCAGCTAGATGATTTACAGCTACTAGCCAGACTGAGTACATGTGGGGATTCTCTAGCAACCAGGCAACCCCTTAGCCTGGCTAATAGCTGTAAATCATTCAGCTGTGGTGATGAAAACTAAATCTCCGAGAACTAAAAAATACTTGGAGGTCACCCGAGCGTGCTCGGGAAATCTCGAGTAACGAGTATATTCGCTCATCACTATTAACAATACGTCCAAGTGGGTGTTATCAGATAGTTTTCACCGGAGGTGGGTACTATTAGACAGGGGAAAACATAGAAATCATGCAGCCCCATAGCAGAAGTTCTAATTGGTGGCTCACCCTCCCCCCAAAAAATAAATAATTGTCGGAGTCACAGAAGAGCACATCTCATAACTTTCCAGCATTTACATAGTACTTTTCCTTGTGCTGAAATCCTAGATTTCTCTTTCATTGTCCCATAAAATTGATGCCAACAAAAGTGTCCCCCAAACACAGTATGATAGCCTCATTGTGAAATCCTTCAGAATAGCCTCCACATGCACGGTATGATGACCCTACTGTACCCCACCTCAATTCCCAAGGAAAAGTATGGTGACCCCAGCACAGTATGATCCCACAACTGGCAACCCCACACAGCTCTCCATGCAGTATAAAGGGCCTACATACAGTATAACGGCCCCACATCTCTCCATACTTCATAATGGCTTCCACTAGCCCTCCAAATAGTATAATGGCCCCACACAGTATGATGGACCCCACACAAACCTTCACACTGTATAACTGCTTGCATACAGTATAATGGCATCACACATAGCCCTTCAAATATTATAATGGCCCCTTATAATGGGCAGCACGGTGGCTCAGTGGTTAGCAAAAGACAACATCTGCAGGGAGTTTGTATGTATGTTCTCCCCATGTTTGCGTGGGCTTCCTCCAGGTTCTCTGGTTTCCTCCCACACTCCAAAGACATACTGATCAGGAATCTAGATTGTGAGCCCCATCGGTGACAGTGATGATGATGTGTGCAAAAACTGTAAATAAAAATAATTATTATTATATAACCTTCCACATAGTATAATGTGCCTCCCATAATCCTCCATATGGTATAATGCACGCTCCACAGTCCTCCATAGAATATAATGCATTTCCCATAGTTCTCCATACAACATAATGCACTTCCCATGGTCCTCCATACAATACAATGCACCCCCCATGGTCCGCCATATAATATAATGCACTCCCATGGTCCTCCTTACAATATAATGCACTCCCATGGTCTTTCATAAAATGTAATGCACCACATTGGTCCTCCATACAATATAATGCACCCCCATGGTCCTCCATACAATATAATGCACTCTCCATGGTCCATCATATAATATAATGCACTCCCCATGGTCCTCCGTACAATATAATGCACCCTCCATGGTGCTTTATACAATATAATGCACTCCCATGGTCATCTGTACAATGTAATGCACTCCCTATGGTCCTCCATACAATATAACGCACCCTCCATGGTTCTCCATACAATATAATGCACCCCCATGGTCCTCCATACAATACAATGCACTCCCATGGTCCTCCATACAATATAATGCACCCTCATGGTCCTCCGTAAAATATAATTCAATCCCCATGGTCCTCCATAGAATATAATGCACCCGCATGGTGCTTTATACAATATAATGCACTCCCATGGTCCTCTGTACAATATAATGCACTCCCTATGGTCCTCCATACAATATAACGCACCCTCCATGGTTCTCCATACAATATAACGCACCCCCATGGTCCTCCATACAATACAATGCACTCCCATGGTCCTCCATACAATATAATGCACCCTCATTGTCCTCCGTACAATATAATTCAATCCCCATGGTCCTCCATAGAATATAATGCACCCGCATGGTCCTCCATATAATATAATGCACTCCCATGGTCCTCCATACAATATAATGCACTCCCCATGGTCCATCATATAATATAATGCACTCCACGTGGTCCTCCATACAATATAATGCACCCTCCACGGTCCTTTATACAATATAATGCACCCTCCATGGTCCTTTATACAATATAATGCACCCTCCATGGTCCTTTATACAATATAATGCACTCCCTATGGTCCTCCATACAATATAATGCACCCTTCATGGTCCTCCATACAGTACAAAGCACCCCCATGGTCCTCCATAGAATATAATGCACTCCCCATGGTCCTCCATACAATATAATGAACACCCATGGTCCTACATATAATATAATGCACTCCCCATGGCCCTCCATGCAATATAATGCACCCTCGATGGTCCTCTATACAGTATAACGCACCCCCCATGGTCCTGCATACAATACAATGCACCCTCATGGTCCCCCATACAATGTAATGCCCTCTCAAAGGTCCTCCATACAATATAATGCACTCCCCATGGTCCTCCATACAATGTAATGCCCTCTCAAAGGTCCTCCATACAATAAAATGCACCCCCATGGTCCTCCATACAATATAATGCACCCCCATGGTCCTCCATACAATATAATGCACCCTCCATACAATGCAATGCACTTCTATTGTCCTCCATACAATATCATGCACTCCCCATGGTCCTCCATACAATACAATGCACTTCTATGGTACTCCATACAATATAATGCACCCCCATACAGAATAATGCACTCTCCATGGACCGCCATACAATATAATGCACCCTTCATGGTCCTCCATACAATATAATGCACCCTTGAGGGTCCTCCATACAATATAATGCACCCCTGTGGTCCTCTGTAATGTGCTCCCCATGGTCCTCCATACAATATAATGCACCTTTGATGGTCCTCCATACAATATAATGCACCCCTGTGGTCCTGTTAGGTGTCGAGATCCCACCTCTACTCAGGGGGAATCTCGAACCATCTCCGCCGGAGCCCGCATCAAAGCGGGGGTTCTGACCTTGGACGTACTATCCCGTCCGAGGTCAGAAAGGGGTTAAAATCCCCTCCCTTGTGTATGACTGTTCGCAAAAGGTGGATGCTTGCTGTCTAGCGCCCGACTAAGCTGTCAACATAAAGACACACGATACAGCGTCTATTGCTATAACCGCCAGAGCGGCGCCGTGCGCTTATAGAGCGCTTTCCTATCCCAAGTCTGGGTGGTTTGTGGCGTCCACCAAAGCGGCACAGCACGCACTCTTGTACTTTAAGTTATATTTTCAGTTACTCTAACACCCCAGTTGTGGTGTCAAGCGCAAGTGGTCTGAACGTACTCTAATCCTGTGTCTTGGGATAGAGTCCTGAGACTCCCTGCTTGCGCTCTTGGTGCTGTGCCGCGGCCCTGTGACGCAACAGGGTTTGCTTCCTTCACACAGGGTGAAGTTAACCAGCGTGTGTATCCACATTGTACCACCATATAGTCCGTCATTACTCAGCAGCAGGTTCCATCTCTGCACGGTGGACCCCAGGCTGCGAACGCACCTTATACCATCTTTCTTATAATTTGGTGCGTTCCCGTTAGCCCTAACAGGTCCTCCATACAATATAATGCACCCCCTATGGTTCCTCCATACAATATAATGCACCCCCATGGTTCTCCATACAGTGTAATGCACTCTCCATGGTCCTCCATACAATATAATGCACCCCTGGGGTCCTCCATACAATATAACGCACCCCCCATGGTCCTCCATACAATATAATAGCTTATGGGCCCCATAGCAGTGGAGTGGCCTGCTGCCATTGGCGATATGTCACTATCAGATAATCTTGATATAAATCCTTTCAGTTACTTATTTAGAGCAGTGGTGAAATCAGAACTTGGCCCCCACTAATACTCATACAACCCCCATTTGCCTATTTTGAGGGCTTTCTGTTTCTGTGATCACTATGGAAAAAGTCCAATAACTGGTAATCAATAAATGGTAAACATTCTGCGTTGATACCATTTTGCTCATGAAGAGAGAACACAAATGGAGGCTCAGGAATAGACAGAAGTGACATGTTCTTGGAACAGTTTCTATCTTTGTTGGAAAAGGAAATGTAACTAAAGACAGCATCTGCTGGGCATCAGCATGGAATATTACTCGCTCTTTTATGGATTTTTACATTTTATCAGAACTTGGATAAGCTTAGAAGCCTGTGAAATATGATTATATTGTCCCCAATGTGAAGGCGAAATTTTCTTTAATGTCAAAACTCTTTATTCAGTAACGAAGAGATATGAAGACTCTGGAGGTCCCCCAGGTGCTGGCAACATTTATTGTTTCACCACAACTGTCCTATTCATAGTGCGTTTACCTATTATTTTTAAGGCTGCGTTCCCACAATGAGTACTTGGTGAGTTTTTGATGTTATAGATTTTCTGCAGCATTTCTGGACCTATTGCTTTTTATTGCGTTTTTTTTTTCTGCTGTGGTTGTCTATTCTTGGTGTGTCATAATTTAAAGAAGCACTTCTCCTCCCATCAAGGTTTTTATCCTCTTAATATATTGCAGTCATCAGATTATATAGCACTGTGCACTTACAATCTTACAATTGCTCATTTTGCCTTTCTACCCAGCTAATTCTTTGATTTTCCATTAGATCTATGACATCACATGATTAATAACTGACTAGCTGAATCCTTCCTAGCTCTATGTAGAAACAGGAGGTCAATTTTCCCTGCATGAGTCATGAGTAGTGTTGAGCGATACCTTCCGATATTCAAAAGTATCGGTATCGGATTGGATCTGCCGATATCCAAAAAATATACCGAAGGAATTTAGGACCTGAGAATGACGTCACAGCTTGTGATTGGTCGCGTGGCGGTCACATGAGCGGCACGCGATCAAACAGAAGCCGTGACGTCATGGAAGGCCCTAAACGCGCTCATTTTAAGCAAAGAAGGCTGCCGGTTAACAGCGGTAAGGTGCAGGGGCCTCCGGAAAGGTGAGTATATCAATATTTTTTATTTTAATTCTTTATTTTACACATTAATATGGATCCGATACCGATTCCCAATACCACAAAAGTATCGGAACTCGGTATCGGAATTCCGATACCACAAGTATCGGCCGATACCCGATACTTGCGGTATCGGAATGCTCAACACTAATTATGGCAAGAAAAAAGCAGCTAAGTAAAGAAAAATGAGTGGCCATCATTACTTTAAGAAATGAAGGTCAGTCAGTCCGAAAAAATTGGGAAAACTTTGAAAGTGTCCCCAAGTGCAGTGGCAAAAACCATCAAGTGCTACAAAGAAACTGGCTCACATGAGGACCGCCCCAGGAAAGGAAGACCAAGAGTCACTTCTGCTTCTGAGGATAAGTTTATCCAAGTCACCAGCCTCAGAAATCGCAGGTTAACAGCAGCTCAGATTAGAGACCAGGTCAATGCCACACAGAGTTCTAGCAGCAAACACATCTCTACAACAACTGTTAAGAGGAGACTTTGTGCAGCAGGCCTTCATGGTAAAATAGCTGCTAGGAAACCACTGCTAAGGACAGGCAACAAGCAGAAGAGACTTGTTTGGGCTAAAGAACACAAGGAATGGACATTAGACCAGTGGAAATCTGTGCTTTGGTCTGATGAGTAGTGTTGAGCGATACCGTTCGATACTTGAAAGTATCGGTATCGGAAAGTATCGGCCGATACCGGCAAAGTATCGGATCTAATCCGATACCGATACCCGATACCCATACAAGTCAATGGGACACCAAGTATCGGATGGTATCCTGTATGGTTCCCAGGGTCTGAAGGAGAGGAAACTCTCCTTCAGGCCCTGGGATCCATATAAATGTGTAAAAGAAAGAATTAAAATAAAAAATAGGGATATACTCACTCTCCGACGCAGCCTGGACTTTACCGCTGTAACCGGGAGCCGTTGTACCTAAGAATGCGCGCTTGAAGGGCCTTAGATGAGGTCACTGCGCTCTGATTGGTCCGTAGCGGTCGCGTGACCGCTACGCGACCAATCACAAAGCAGTGACGTCACCTAAGGTCTTTCAAGCGCTTGAAATACCTTAGAAGACGTCTGCAGCTTCTGATTGGTCGCGTAGCGGTCGCGTGACCGCTACGCGACCAATCACAAAGCAGTGACGTCATCTAAGGTATTTCAAGCGCTTGAAAGACCTTAGGTGACGTCACTGCTTTGTGATTGGTCGCGTAGCGGTCACGCGACTGCTACGGACCAATCAGAGCGCAGTGACCTCATCTAAGGCCCTTCAAGCGCGCATTCTTAGGTACAACGACTCCCGGTTACGGCGGTAAAGTCCAGGAGCCGCCGGAGAGGTGAGTATATCCCTATTTTTTATTTTAATTCTTTATTTTACACATTGATATTAATCCCGATACCGATTCCCGATACCACAAAAGTATCGGATCTCGGTATCGGAATTCCGATACCCGCAAGTATCGGCCGATACCCGATACTTGCGGTATCGGAATGCTCAACACTACTGATGAGTACAAATTTGAGATCTTTGGTTCCAACCACCGTGTCTTTGTGCGAAAAGGTGAACGGATGGACTCTACATGCCTGGTTCCCACCGTGAAGCCTGGAGGAGGAGGTGTGATGGTGTGGGGGGTGCTTTGCTGGTGACACTGTTGGGGATTTATTCAAAATTGAAGGCATACTGAACCAGCATGGCTACCACAGCATCTTGCAGCGGCATGCTATTCCATCCGGTTTGCGTTTAGTTGGACCATCATTTATTTTTCAACAGGACAATGACCCCAAACACACCTCCAGGCTGTGTAAGGGCTATTTGACCAAGAAGGAGAGTGATGGGGTGCTACGCCAGATGACCTGGCCTCCACAGTCACCAGACCTGAACCCAATCGAGATGGTTTGGGGTGAGCTGGACCGCAGAGTGAAGGCAAAAGGGCCAACAAGTGCTAAGCATGTCTGGGAACTCCTTCAAGATTGTTGGAAGACCATTCCCGGTGACTACCTCTTGAAGCTCATCAAGAGAATGCCAAGAGTGTGCAAAGCAGTCATCAAAGCAAAAGGTGGCTACTTTGAAGAACCTGGAATTTAAGACATAATTTCAGTTGTTTCACACTTTTTTGTTAAGTATATAATTCCACATGTGTTAATTCATAGTTTTGATGCCTTCAGTGTGAATGTACAATTTTCATAGTCCTGAAAATATAGAAAAATCTTTAAATGAGAAGGTGTGTCCAAACTTTTGGCCTGTACTGTACATACTACATACATACATGCTACATACATGCTACATGCATACTACATACATACATGCTACATACATACTACATACATACATACATACATGCTACATACATGCTACATACATACATGCTACATACATATTATATACATACTACATACATACATGCTACATACATGCTACATACATGCTACATACATACTACATACATGCTACATACATGCTACATACTACATACATACATACTACATACATGCTACATACATGCTACATACATACATACTACATACATGCTACATACATGCTACATACATGCTACATACATGCTACATACATGCTACATACATGCTACATACATGCTACATACATACATACTACATACATGCTACATACATACATACATACAATACATACATTCATACATTACATACATGACATACATATAGACATACAGTACATTAAACATAGATTACATACTCACCATTACTTGTCACTTTGTTCCCGAAGCCAGTGTCAACCTGTAAAAAATATGAAAAAAAACAAACAACCAATATACTCCCTGTCCGCAGAAATCCACGAGTGTCCCAGGACGCTCTCCCATAGAGAATGGCAGCAACAGCTGTTGCAACCACTCTCTAGGGGCTCCAGAAACACAATGACAGAGGAAGGTATTCCTCCGCCGCTGTAAAAAAAAAGTCCCTAGTCTCACTTTATGGCATTGCTGTATGAGAAATTTTCCCAGGCAGCAATTGTCATAAAGTGAGATTTGTCCTAAGGTAACCTCAGTGATGCACTGCAGGAGCCATTGTCTCCTGTCAGTGTGTCACTGAGGGTCCTATAGAGCAGTGACATCACCCAATGTCACTGTTCTATAGGGGAGATCGTCGTGGGACACTCGTTATTAATTGGACTATGGCGGACAGGTAGTATACAGTTTATTATTTTACGTTTTTTGCAGGCGCTGAAGTATGGTAAGTATGGTGAAATGAAGAATATTAAAATACTTTTTCCTAATGTGTGCGTGTTTTATTAACCCTTTCTTACTATTGGATTAATAACGGATAGGCGTCTTATTGACGCCTCTCCGTTATTAACCCGGCTTAATGTCACCTTACAATAGCAAGGTGACATTAACCCCTTATTACCCCACATCCCAAAGCTACACGGGAGTGGGAAGAGAGGGGCTAAGTGCCGGAATTGGCTCATCTTACAGATGTGCCATTTCTGGGGAGGCTGCGGACTGGTATTTGTAGCCGGGGGGGCCAATATCCATGGCCCCTCTCTAGGCTATGAATATCAGCCCGCAGCTGTCTGCGTAGCCTTTCTGGCTATAAAATATAGGGGGACCCCACGTCATTTTTTTTAATTTTAATATCCAGTAAAGGCTACGCAGACAGCTGCGGCCTGATATTCATTGCAGGCTACAAATATTGGCCCCCGGCCGTCGGCTTTCCCCCTCTGGCGCAGAAAATTGCACGGGAGCCCACGCCGTTTTTTTTCCGTTCCCGAATATCCCCCATCCTCTCAAATTCTGTGCCCCAACACATCAGACTATCAACCACATTCGGATCCTTCAGACGGAACCTGAAAACCCATCTCTTCAGGAAAGCCTACAGCCTGCACTGACCCCGCTGCCTCAACACTACTGAAGCTACAGTCTCACCAACACCGGAGCTCCTGCAACCCTCAATCTATTGTCTCTGTTAGAAGGGTTAATAGGTTGCCTTTAAGTGCCTCTTGCCTTTAATTGCTAGAATTACTAGAATCTGTTGACGCAGTAGTCTGATGGTCTCCTCTTCAAGGAGACTATACTTCTTATCATGTATGCTTTCAATAGTCAGCCACAACATGTTCTGGGTTATGGTAAATAAAGTATGACCCTGGGTGATGATGGGGGCTACATGAGTTACATCCAAACGCATATGTTGTAAATGGTATAAAACATTGCCTTGGTTTTAATATATCAGATAAAAGTGACTTGCTCACAGGATATGTGTGAGGTGTCTTTTTGTCTCCAAGCGCGCTTGTAAAATGACGGGCGTAACTACCTGATTTGGTCTCACTGGTGATCTGTCAGCTGACATTGGGTCAGAACGAAAACAGCTACGACAGTTTTGCCGCCCGAACGGGGGCCGTGGTAACCAGCCTTATTCGGAATCCGTATGTGGGAGCTTCCTGAGAGATTGGACATGCAAAACACCGCTGCAGCAAGGTGAGAAATGTTATTCTTACAATTTGTTTTGCAATTGCAATCTCTCTTCTGGATCTGTCCATACCTCTGGGTAAAAGGCTGCCAACACGGTTCAAAGAATCCACATCACCAGTGAGTTTTGTGTTTTGTCTGTTTATGTCCGTATGAGAGTTGAATAATAGAGTTATAAGATGATAATTGTGATAATTGTTATCTGTATTATTTGTCAATATCCTAATTGGTTGTGTATTTGTTTAGTGTGTGTGTAATACAGAGCTGGGATAGGCTCTGTGCAGTGTTGTTATTTTGGTCATTTTGGACTAGCAGTACATTATATGAAGCTGTATTTTGAATAAGGCCGTGGTTTTTGTTGTTTGGCCTTAATGTGCTTTCAGAGTGTCAGTGGACACTGCTGCAGTTTTATTTATATAGAGTTGTGTAAATTCCAAAGTGCAAAATAGGCAGGCTGTGTGAGCCTTGTATGCATGTATGTCAATGAGAACCTCTGAATGAGATAAGAGGTGGAGTGATTGAGATAAGGGATTTTCTTCTTGTAAAATCAACTTAAAAGTGAAAGGAGAAAAGAGAAAAAAAACAATCCCTGAATGAGTATGTATGAATGAGTGATCACATGAGTATCATGAATAGAAAAAAAGTAGTAAGCCAGCTCACCGTTGATGAACGCAGGTGCACGGGACTCCGTAGCAGGAAGCCGAGTAGAATCCAAAGGTAAAAGGAGAAATGTGAGTTCCAGCTCCGTAAAATTCAAAACTTTTAATGAAGTCCAATATTAAAATACAGACAAATGACTGTGCTCCCTCCGGTATACATCCCCACGTGTGAGGAGCAAATGGCGACGCGTTTCGATCCGAGGATCTTTCTCAAAGCCATACCTGTAACGGATTGAGTTTCTCTATATATAGAGGTCCACCAATCAAAATCATTTGTTGAGTCACATGACATTTCTTAAGGTCCTAGTAAAAACATTATCTACAAATAAATGTACATAAAATATTCACTTTATATTTAACAATAGTGCAGCATAGTCTCAGTACGTTTGTTTAGTCCCATTGGGTGTCTAGTATTTAAATGAAATATCCAATACGCCTCTCGTGTTAGGAGACGTCTTCTCATATCCCCGCCCCGCCGAGGAATATTTACTTGCTCTATAGCCTGAATTTGAAAGCTTGCAGTTTTGCGCGCATGACAGGTAACAAAGTGTCTGGATGCTGCTGACATGTTTCTATTGCCACTTGTAATATTATTAATATCGTATAAATGTTCCCGGACACGGGTTTTAAGTTTCCTTGATGTGCAGCTGACATATGACATATTACACTCTATGCAATTAATTTTGTATACCAAATTAACAGAATTGCAATTGATATACTGTTTAATATTAAAATGTATTGTGCCCTCCGCATTTTGAAAGGTTTTAGCCACTAAGGCATGTTTGCACGTGCTGCAATTGTTTGTGCCGCATCTGAAAAAAACCTGGGTAATTTAACCACGTCCTTTTATGTCCCATTGTTTGCGATTGAAATAAGCTAGGGGATATTTGGCTTCCTATAGTTGGAGCCCTTCTTGACACCACATTAATACCCGATTTTAGTATATCATGTAATTGTTGGTCCTCATAGAGGATAGGCAGATATCTATGGATAATATTTTTGATTTCGTTGAACTGTGGACTATATTGGAAACATATATACGGTTTTTTCGCTTGACTAGAATCTATCCTCCTCTCTGATGTTATTAGATCTTTACGATCTTTTTTTTCCACTATTTTTTTAGCCCTATTTATTACCCAGTTTGGATATTTTCGATTTTTTAATTTATTTTCAATCTGCCTAATTTCCCCCTGAAGGTCCTCCTCCAGAGAGCAATTTCTCTTAATTCTGGTGAATTCACCCACCGGGATTGCCTTGATTGTATGTTTGCTGTGGCTACTGTCTGCATGTAGGATGGTATTACCACTAACTGGTTTGTGATGGGTTTTTGTACTGATGTTTAGATCGGTGGATCCGCTAAGTTCTAAATCCAGAAATGAAATCCTATTTCTATCGAACTTGTATGTAAATCTGATATTGTATTGGTTGTCATTAAGATAATTCACAAAGTGTGGTATGGCAGATACATCCCCCCTCCATATGATGAGGGTATCATCTATGTATCTGCCATACCACACTACCTGCTCCAGATACGGATTGGCCACCGAAAAGACGTATTCCAATTCCCAGAATGACATGACCAAATTTGCTAGGGAGGGTGAGTATTTGGCACCCATGGCCACTCCCGTTTTTTGCAAATAAAATTGGCCATCAAAAGAAAAAAAATTATTGGATAATAAAAATTGAATTACCATCAGCAGATAATTAATTAAATCCATGGAAAAATCACTAAATTTGACAAGATGATATTGTATTGCTTTGAGTGCCACACTGTGAGGAATACATGTATATAAAGAGATAACATCGCAACACACCCATGAATACTCCGCCTGCCATGTTTTTGTGTCCATAACTCTCAATACCTCCTTAGAGTCTTGTATATACCCCGGAGTTCGTTTTACTAATGGTTGGAGGAGAGAATCAACCCACTGGCAGAGTTTCTCATTACATGAACCTACTCCCGACACTATTGGTCGCATAGGAGGAATCCCTTCTTTTTTATGAATTTTGGGTACCCCATATATAATTGGGAGAATCGGGTTTTCTATCATGATGTAGTCTATTTGTTTTTTGGTTAATACTCCTAAATTCTGTCCCTCCTTTATAATTAGGTCCCTTTTTTGTACAATTGCACTAGACGGATTTGATTTTAGTTTTTCATATGTACTTTGGTCAGACAGCAATTCTTGCATTTTATTCTGGTAGTCTGTTATATTCAGCACTACTACTACCCCCCCTTTGTCTGACATTTTAATAATAATATCTGTCATACCTTTGAGTTCCTTTAGTGCTTTCTGAAATCTCCTGGGTATATTTTTTTGATTCCTATTGATATTATATTTATTTTCACTATACAATTGTCTGAATTCCCTCTCCACACTCTCCTGAAAGCGATCTATACATTCGGATCTATCTTGTACTGGATAATAGTATGGGTTTTTCGTATCAAAAGCCTGTGAACAATTAACTTTATCTAAATCAGACACCGCATCAGATCTAAGATCTTGCAACGCAGCTAGTATCATCTGATCTTTAAAGTCTATATTGGAAAATTCATTTCTTACTCTATTAGAGGTAATATTATCCATATATGGATAATATTACCTCTAATAGAGTAAGAAATGAATTTTCCAATATAGACTTTAAAGATCAGATGATACTAGCTGTGTTGCAGGATCTTAGATCTGATGCGGTGTCTGATTTAGATAAAGTTAATTGTTCACAGGCTTTTGATACGAAAAACCCATACTATTATCCAGTACAAGATAGATCCGAATGTATAGATCGCTTTCAGGAGAGTGTGGAGAGGGAATTCAGACAATTGTATAGTGAAAATAAATATAATATCAATAGGAATCAAAAAAATATACCCAGGAGATTTCAGAAAGCACTGTTGTGATTTTGCTTTTTGCTCCCTCTAGTGGTCATTAGTGATTTGACTCTGGAGCTTCTGTCTTTTCCTATATCCTCACCTGGGCCGTTAGTTCAGGGGCGTTGCTATATAAGCTCCCTGGACCTTCAGTTCAATCCTGGCATCGTTGAAATCAGAGCTAATCTGTTGTGCTCTTGTCCTATGATCCGGGTTCCTGTATTTCAAGCTAAGTCTTCTTCCTTGCTTTTTGCTTTTGTTTTGTTTGGTATTTTTGTCCAGCTTGTTCCAATCTGTATCCTGACCTTTGCTGGAAGCTCTAGGGGGCTGGTGTTCTCCCCCCGGACCGTTAGACGGTTCGGGGGTTCTTGAATCTCCAGCGTGGATTTTTATAGGGTTTTTGTTGACCAGATAAGTTATCTTGCTATATTCTGCTATTAGTAAGCTGGCCTCTCTTTGCTGAACCTGGTTCATTTCTGTGTTTGTCATTTCCTCTTACCTCACCGTTATTATTTGTGGGGGGCTTGTATCTTGCTTTGGGGTCCCTTTCTCTGGAGGCAAGAGAGGTCTTTGTTTTCTTCTCCTAGGGGTAGTTAGATTCTCCGGCTGGCGCGAGTCATCTAGCGATCCGTAGGCATGATCCCCGGCTACTTCTAGTGTTGGCGTTAGGAGTAGCTATTTGGTCAACCCAGTTACCACAGCCCTATGAGCTGGATTTTTGAATCTCGCAGACTTACACGTTCCTCTGAGACCCTGTCCACTGGGGTCATAACAGTATGCCAGGCCAGTATTAAATGTTTAATGCATTGCAGAAGTGGGATTATAAGAAAGAAAATTTTGAGTTTTTTTTTTCCCTCTCTCATTTTTTTTTTTTTTTCTTTTCCCCTTTACCTCAGAGTGGCTTAAAGCTTGCTGCAGACATGAATGTCCAGACCTTGATTACAAGTGTGGACCAGCTTGCCGCTCGTGTGCAGGGTATACAAGATTATGTTACCAGAAATGCTAGGTCTGAACCCAAGATTCCGATTCCTGAACTGTTTTCAGGAGACCGATTTAAGTTTAGGAATTTCAGGAATAATTGTAAATTGTTTTTGTCCCTGAAACCTTGTTCGTCTGGAGACTCTGCTCAACAAGTAAAAATTGTTATTTCATTCTTACGGGGTGACCCTCAAGATTGGGCTTTTTCGTTGGCGCCAGGAGATCCGGCATTGGCTGATATTGATGCGTTTTTTCTGGCGCTCGGTTTACTTTATGAGGAACCCAATCTTGAGATTCAGGCAGAGAAAGCCTTGCTGGCTATGTCTCAGGGCCAGGACGAGGCTGAGGTGTATTGCCAAAAATTTCGGAAATGGTCCGTGCTGACACATTGGAACGAGTGTGCACTGGCCGCTAATTTTAGAAATGGCCTTTCTGAGGCCATTAAGAATGTTATGGTGGGTTTTCCCATTCCCACAGGTCTGAATGATACCATGTCCCTGGCTATTCAAATTGACCGGCGGTTGCGGGAGCGCAAAACCGCAAATTCCCT
The DNA here is from genome assembly GCF_051348905.1 of Ranitomeya variabilis. Classification (NCBI taxonomy): domain Eukaryota; kingdom Metazoa; phylum Chordata; class Amphibia; order Anura; family Dendrobatidae; genus Ranitomeya; species Ranitomeya variabilis. The sequence goes on along the minus strand of NC_135235.1, from coordinate 54,697,470 downwards.
CATGTTGTTGTCTGAACAGACACCTGATGTGATGCAATGTGATAGAAAAACCGCAAATTCCCTCATGGTGTTGTCTGAACGGACACCTGATTTGATGCAATGTGATAGAATCCTGACTAGAAATGAGAGGAAAATTCATAGACGCCGGAATGGCTTGTGCTACTACTGTGGTGATTCTACACATGTTATCTCAGCATGCTCTAAACGTATATCTAAGGTTGTTAGTCCTGTCACCGTTGGTAATTTGCATCCTAAGTTTATTCTGTCTGTAACTTTGATTTGCTCACTGTCATCTTATCCTGTCATGGCGTTTGTAGATTCAGGTGCTGCCCTGAGTCTTATGGATCTCTCATTTGCTAAGCGCTGTGGTTTTATTCTTGAACCATTAGAAAATCCTATCCCTCTTAGGGGTATTGATGCTACGCCATTAGCAGAAAATAAACCGCAGTATTGGACACAGGTTACCATGTGCATGACTCCTGAACACCGCGAGGTGATACGTTTTCTCGTTCTACATAAAATGCATGATTTGGTTGTTTTGGGGCTGCCATGGTTACAGACCCATAATCCAGTCCTTGACTGGAAGGCTATGTCAGTGTCTAGTTGGGGCTGTCGTGGTATTCATGAGGATTCCCAGCCTGTGTCTATTGCTTCTTCTACGCCTTCGGAAGTTCCGGAGTATTTGTCTGATTATCAGGATGTCTTTAGCGAGTCCAGGTCCAGTGCATTGCCTCCTCATAGGGAATGTGACTGTGCAATAGATTTGATTCCAGGCAGTAAATTTCCTAAGGGAAGACTGTTTAATCTGTCGATACCTGAACATACCGCTATGCGTTCATATATCAAGGAGTCTCTGGAGAAAGGACACATCCGTCCGTCTTCTTCCCCTCTTGGTGCGGGATTCTTTTTTGTGGCTAAAAAGGACGGATCTTTGAGGCCTTGTATTGACTATCGGCTTTTAAATAAGATCACTGTCAAATTTCAGTATCCTTTGCCGCTGTTGTCTGACTTGTTTGCCCGGATTAAAGGTGCTAAGTGGTTTACCAAGATAGACCTTCGTGGTGCGTACAACCTTGTGCGCATTAAGCAAGGGGATGAATGGAAAACCGCATTCAATACGCCCGAAGGTCATTTTGAGTACTTGGTGATGCCTTTTGGGCTCTCTAATGCCCCTTCAGTTTTTCAGTCCTTTATGCATGACATTTTCCGGAACTATCTGGATAAATTTTTGATCGTTTATCTGGATGATATTCTGTTTTTTTCTGATAATTGGGACTCGCATGTGGAGCAGGTCAGGATGGTCTTTAAAATTTTGCGTGAAAATTCTTTGTTTGTCAAGGGCTCAAAGTGTCTTTTTGGTGTACAGAAGGTTCCCTTTTTGGGGTTCATTTTTTCCCCTTCTGCTGTGGAGATGGACCCAGTCAAGGTCCGAGCTATTCTTGATTGGACTCAGCCCTCGTCAGTTAAGAGTCTTCAGAAGTTCTTGGGTTTCGCTAACTTCTACCGTCGTTTTATCGCTAACTTTTCTAGCATTGTGAAACCTTTGACGGATATGACCAAGAAGGGCTCCGATGTGGTTAATTGGGCTCCTGCTGCCGTGGAGGCTTTCCAGGAGTTGAAACGTCGGTTTACTTCGGCGCCTGTTTTGTGCCAGCCTGATGTCTCGCTTCCCTTTCAGGTTGAGGTGGATGCTTCAGAGATTGGAGCAGGGGCCGTTTTGTCGCAGAGAGGCCCTGGTTGCTCTGTTATGAGACCTTGCGCCATTTTCTCTAGGAAGTTTTCGCCTGCGGAGCAAAATTATGATGTGGGCAATCGGGAGTTGTTGGCCATGAAATGGGCATTTGAGGAGTGGCGTCATTGGCTCGAGGGTGCTAAGCATCGTGTGGTGGTCTTGACTGATCACAAAAATCTCATGTATCTCGAGTCTGCTAAACGCCTGAATCCTAGACAGGCCCGCTGGTCATTGTTTTTCTCCCGTTTTGACTTTGTTGTCTCGTATTTACCAGGTTCAAAAAATGTGAAGGCCGATGCTCTTTCCAGGAGCTTTGTGCCTGATGCTCCTGGAGTCGCTGAACCTGTTAGTATTCTTAAGGATGGTATTATCTTGTCAGCTATTTCTCCAGATCTGCGACGTGTGTTGCAGAGATTTCAGGCTGATAGGCCTGATTCTTGTCCACCTGACAGACTGTTTGTGCCTGATAAGTGGACCAGCAGAGTCATTTCCGAGGTTCATTCCTCGGTGTTGGCAGGTCACCCAGGAATTTTTGGCACCAGAGATCTGGTGGCCAGATCCTTTTGGTGGCCTTCCTTGTCTAGGGATGTGCGGTCATTTGTACAGTCCTGTGGGACTTGTGCTCGAGCTAAGCCTTGCTGTTCTCGTGCCAGCGGGTTGCTCTTGCCCTTGCCTGTCCCTAAGAGACCTTGGACACATATCTCCATGGATTTCATTTCTGATCTTCCGGTGTCTCAAGGCATGTCTGTTATCTGGGTGATATGTGATCGCTTCTCCAAGATGGTCCATTTGGTTCCTTTGCCTAAGCTGCCTTCCTCTTCCGATCTGGTTCCTGTGTTTTTCCAGAACGTGGTTCGTTTGCACGGCATCCCTGAGAATATTGTGTCAGACAGAGGATCCCAGTTCGTTTCCAGATTCTGGCGATCCTTTTGTAGTAGGATGGGCATTGACTTGTCGTTTTCGTCTGCTTTCCATCCTCAGACTAATGGACAGACGGAGCGAACTAATCAGACTTTGGAGGCTTATTTGAGGTGTTTTGTCTCTGCTGATCAGGACGATTGGGTGACCTTCTTGCCGTTGGCTGAGTTTGCCCTTAATAATCGGGCTAGTTCCGCCACCTTGGTTTCGCCGTTTTTCTGCAACTCTGGTTTCCACCCTCGTTTTTCTTCGGGTCATGTGGAACCTTCTGACTGCCCTGGGGTGGATTCTGTGGTGGATAGGTTGCAGCGGATCTGGAATCTTGTGGTGGACAACTTGAAGTTGTCACAGGAGAGGGCTCAGCGCTTTGCCAACCGTCGCCGCGGTGTGGGTCCCCGACTACGTGTTGGGGATTTGGTGTGGCTTTCTTCCCGCTTTGTTCCTATGAAGGTTTCCTCTCTCAAATTTAACCTCGTTTTATTGGTCCTTACAAGATATTGGAAATCCTTAATCCTGTATCCTTTCGCCTGGATCTTCCTGTGTCGTTTGCTATCCACAACGTGTTTCATAGGTCCTTGTTGCGGCGGTACGTTGTGCCTGTGGTTCCTTCTGCTGAGCCTCCTGCTCCGGTGTTGGTTGAGGGCGAGTTGGAGTACGTGGTGGAGAAGATCTTGGATTCTCGTCTCTCCAGGCGGAGGCTTCAGTACCTGGTCAAGTGGAAGGGCTATGGTCAGGAAGATAATTCCTGGGTGGTCGCCTCTGATGTTCATGCGGCCGATTTAGTTCGTGCCTTTCACGCCGCTCGTCCTGATCGCCCTGGTGGTCGTGGTGAGGGTTCGGTGACCCCTTACTAAGGGGGGGGTACTGTTGTGATTTTGCTTTTTGCTCCCTCTAGTGGTCATTAGTGATTTGACTCTGGAGCTTCTGTCTTTTCCTATATCCTCACCTGGGCCGTTAGTTCAGGGGCGTTGCTATATAAGCTCCCTGGACCTTCAGTTCAATCCTGGCATCGTTGAAATCAGAGCTAATCTGTTGTGCTCTTGTCCTATGATCCGGGTTCCTGTATTTCAAGCTAAGTCTTCTTCCTTGCTTTTTGCTTTTGTTTTGTTTGGTATTTTTGTCCAGCTTGTTCCAATCTGTATCCTGACCTTTGCTGGAAGCTCTAGGGGGCTGGTGTTCTCCCCCCGGACCGTTAGACGGTTCGGGGGTTCTTGAATCTCCAGCGTGGATTTTTATAGGGTTTTTGTTGACCAGATAAGTTATCTTGCTATATTCTGCTATTAGTAAGCTGGCCTCTCTTTGCTGAACCTGGTTCATTTCTGTGTTTGTCATTTCCTCTTACCTCACCGTTATTATTTGTGGGGGGCTTGTATCTTGCTTTGGGGTCCCTTTCTCTGGAGGCAAGAGAGGTCTTTGTTTTCTTCTCCTAGGGGTAGTTAGATTCTCCGGCTGGCGCGAGTCATCTAGCGATCCGTAGGCATGATCCCCGGCTACTTCTAGTGTTGGCGTTAGGAGTAGCTATTTGGTCAACCCAGTTACCACAGCCCTATGAGCTGGATTTTTGAATCTCGCAGACTTACACGTTCCTCTGAGACCCTGTCCACTGGGGTCATAACAAGCACTAAAGGAACTCAAAGGTATGACAGATATTATTATTAAAATGTCAGACAAAGGGGGGGTAGTAGTAGTGCTGAATATAACAGACTACCAGAATAAAATGCAAGAATTGCTGTCTGACCAAAGTACATATGAATAACTAAAATCAAATCCGTCTAGTGCAATTGTACAAAAAAGGGACCTAATTATAAAGGAGGGACAGAATTTAGGAGTATTAACCAAAAAACAAATAGACTACATCATGATAGAAAACCCGATTCTCCCAATTATATATGGGGTACCCAAAATTCATAAAAAATAAGGGATTCCTCCTATGCGACCAATAGTGTCGGGAGTAGGTTCATGTAATGAGAAACTCTGCCAGTGGGTTGATTCTCTCCTCCAACCATTAGTAAAACGAACTCCGGGGTATATACAAGACTCTAAGGAGGTATTGAGAGTTATGGACACAAAAACATGGCAGGCGGAGTATTCATGGGTGTGTTGCGATGTTATCTCTTTATATACATGTATTCCTCACAGTGTGGCACTCAAAGCAATACAATATCATCTTGTCAAATTTAGTGATTTTTCCATGGATTTAATTAATTATCTGCTGATGGTAATTCAATTTTTATTATCCAATAATTTTTTTTCTTTTGATGGCCAATTTTATTTGCAAAAAACGGGAGTGGCCATGGGTGCCAAATACTCACCCTCCCTAGCAAATTTGGTCATGTCATTCTGGGAATTGGAATACGTCTTTTCGGTGGCCAATCCGTATCTGGAGCAGGTAGTGTGGTATGGCAGATACATAGATGATACCCTCATCATATGGAGGGGGGATGTATCTGCCATACCACACTTTGTGAATTATCTTAATGACAACCAATACAATATCAGATTTACATACAAGTTCGATAGAAATAGGATTTCATTTCTGGATTTGGAACTTAGCGGATCCACCGATCTAAACATCAGTACAAAAACCCATCACAAACCAGTTAGTGGTAATACCATCCTACATGCAGACAGTAGCCACAGCAAACATACAATCAAGGCAATCCCGGTGGGTGAATTCACCAGAATTAAGAGAAATTGCTCTCTGGAGGAGGACCTTCAGGGGGAAATTAGGCAGATTGAAAATAAATTAAAAAATCGAAAATATCCAAACTGGGTAATAAATAGGGCTAAAAAAATAGTGGAAAAAAAAGATCGTAAAGATCTAATAACATCAGAGAGGAGGATAGATTCTAGTCAAGCGAAAAAACCGTATATATGTTTCCAATATAGTCCACAGTTCAACGAAATCAAAAATATTATCCATAGATATCTGCCTATCCTCTATGAGGACCAACAATTACATGATATACTAAAATCGGGTATTAATGTGGTGTCAAGAAGGGCTCCAACTATAGGAAGCCAAATATCCCCTAGCTTATTTCAATCGCAAACAATGGGACATAAAAGGACGTGGTTAAATTACCCAGGTTTTTTCAGATGCGGCACAAACAATTGCAGCACGTGCAAACATGCCTTAGTGGCTAAAACCTTTCAAAATGCGGAGGGCACAATACATTTTAATATTAAACAGTATATCAATTGCAATTCTGTTAATTTGGTATACAAAATTAATTGCATAGAGTGTAATATGTCATATGTCAGCTGCACATCAAGGAAACTTAAAACCCGTGTCCGGGAACATTTATACGATATTAATAATATTACAAGTGGCAATAGAAACATGTCAGCAGCATCCAGACACTTTGTTACCTGTCATGCGCGCAAAACTGCAAGCTTTCAAATTCAGGCTATAGAGCAAGTAAATATTCCTCGGCGGGGCGGGGATATGAGAAGACGTCTCCTAACACGAGAGGCGTATTGGATATTTCATTTAAATTCTAGACACCCAATGGGACTAAACAAACGTACTGAGACTATGCTGCACTATTGTTAAATATAAAGTGAATATTTTATGTACATTTATTTGTAGATAATGTTTTTACTAGAACCTTAAGAAATTTCATGTGACTCAACAAATGAATTTGATTGGTGGACCTCTATATATAGAGAAACTCAATCCGTTACAGGTATGGCTTTGAGAAAGATCCTCGGATCGAAACGCATCGCCATTTGCTCCTCACACGTGGGGATGTATACCGGAGGGAGCACAGTCATTTGTCTGTATTTTAATATTGGACTTCATTAAAAGTTTTGAATTTTACGGAGCTGGAACTCACATTTCTCCTTTTACCTTTGGATCACATAAGTATCATTACTTATCAAACTCCTGTTGTAGGTCCAGGATGAATGAGTTGTGGATATTTTTAATGTACATTTGATTTGCATCTGAGATTCAGTGAGACCTGTGTTGTATATGGTTTGATACTGGATGTGTGTTTTGGCCGGACGCAGTCAGAATCAGCTTTTTCAAGTTATGCAGTGATTTGCCTGTATAGAGAAACTGTTTTTAATTCCGAGAGGATGAATGTTTGTAGAGATTAAGTCTGAAAACTGCTGCAATCCGTTTCTGTGTAGAAGATACTGAGCTCTTATCTGTGCTGAATACCAGATGGGAGGAGGGAGTCAAACCCCTGTGCGAATGCTTGTAATTTCTCCTCTCTGTGCTGTGGGCCAGAGGAAGGGGGGCACATAGCTGCATTCTAAGTTTCTCTGTCCTTGGTATTGTACAGTGTAAGATTTGAGTTTAAAGGAATACTGTAAGTTGAAGTTGGACGTCAAAAAGTAAAGAAACTGTGCCTATTTTAGAGGAAACTTGTAAGTGATTGAAAGATTGGTAAAAATATTCACCTGCTTCAAGTTGAGTGATTGATATAGCAAATTGAGGATCGACAGAGGAGGTAGCCAACTGCACGGCTGATGTAGTGTACGGGGTTACCTGCTACAGTCAGCCTTAGCATTAGGTGGTGTAACCTTGCCGTTCCATGGAGCTGTGCTAGCCAGCTGATCTACCGAGTGGTAGGTGGTGTAACCTGCTTGGTAAAATCCTTTAAGTCCACTGAGTGGTAGGTGGTGTAACCTGCTTGGTGTTGTTGAGCGGATAAGTTGAAGCCATGGGTAACTTATTCTGTGTGCAGTCAGGGCCCCCAATGGGATCCAAAACCGCTGTACAGATTGGAAAAAGGAAGCAGTGAAAGAGATTGAAAAAGGCACAGACAAAGGAGAAAAATAGCAAGTGAATAAATGGCATCTGAGAGAGTGCAGCAGAACGGAAATAAGGTGTATTATGAATGTTTTGATGTTCAAAAGTCTGACTATGACTGATACATTACTGCTACGGTTATACCTTTGTATAACCAGAGACCCAGACAAGACAGATGGACTTGTAAGCACTGTGGTCAGACAAACCCAGACTGGAGAAATACTTGTATGATCTGTGCTGCAACCCGACCTAAGAGAATTGCACTGAATCCTGTCCAGACAAGATCACATGTAGTGACTTAAGAAGCTGACACAGGATTGTGGTTGGTGGGTAGTGGGGACATTAACTTTTGGGAGTAGGCTGACAGTAATCCTTTTGGGAAGGAGCTGTAGACCAGCATGTCTAGTCACCCCCGACCGGTCATCTAGTCACCCCCACCACCAGAGAACCAACCACATCAGGTAGGGTAAAACAGATACAGGAGTATTATCCCTGGAGGCCCTCTGACAATTGGCTGACCCTGAGAACCAAACTTTCCCAGTTTTCAGATAAAGACAATATGATGGACGTATAAGTGCACCTGGGCAGGCCTAGGGAGTTAGTGAGCACAAAAGCAGGTGACGTACTAGGATGCAAATTAAGACTTTTACAGATGTGACAAAAGGAGAGAGTGTAGAGATGTACTTTGGATGGTTACAGCTGAAATGGGAAGACATAGGGTACAGTCCAGTAAACCCACTTGATGTTAAAGTATTGGTAAATACATTCATTGACGGTATGACCAAAGACTTACGAGATGCAATACAGAGAGCCAGACCTGAATGGAGAAATGTAGATCCAAAAGATCTCCTGAAAGTCGCTAAAGAGTTGAACAAACTAGGACAATAAGACGTGTCATGTATGCTGGAGTACAAGGAAAACAGTAGAGACGTAGTGAGGGACCTAAGGACTTAGAAACAGTAAAGTGCTGGAATTGTGGAGAAAATGGACACTCAGACCAATTTACTAGGGTTGAGCGAAACGGGTCGGCCATTTTCAGAAGTCGCCGACTTTTGGCAAAGTCGGGTTTCATGAAACCCGACCCGACCCCTGTGTGGGGTCGGCCATGAGGTCGGCGATCTTCTGAATCTGGGATCGGAATTCCGATACCGAGTTCCGATATGTTTGCGATATCGGGAATCGGTATCGGAATCCATATTTAAGTGTAAAATAAAGAATAAAAATAAAAAATTTTGATATACTCACCCTCTGACGCGCCCTGGTACTAACCGGCAGCCTTCCTTCCTAAGAATCAGCGCGTGAATGGCCTGCGGTGACGTCCGCGGCTTGTGATTGGTCGCGTGGCGGTCACATGGGCCGTCGCGACCAATCACAAAGCCGTGACGTCATCTTAAGGTCCTTCACGCGCTGATTCTTAGGAAGGAAGGCTGCCGGAAAGAAGCCGAGGGTGAGTATATACCTAATAGGAATATACTCACCCTCGGACGCGCCCTGCTTCTTTATTCTCAGGTCCTAAATTCCTAGAATTTAGAATTCTAGGAATTTAGGACCTGAGAATGACGTCCGCGGCTTGTGATTGGTCGCGTGGCAGTCACATGGGCCGTCGCGACCAATCACAAAGCCGTGACGTCACGGAAGGCCCTGGACGCGCTCATTTTAACCAAAGCAGGCCGCCGGTTCCCTCGGTAAGTTGCAGGGGCCGCCGGACAGGTGAGTATATCAATATTTTTTATTTTAATTCTTTATTTTACACATTAATATGGATATCCTGATGGATCCCAGGGCCTGAAGGAGAGTTTCCTCTCTTTCAGACCCTGGGAACCATAGTATCCCATTGCAGTGCATTGGGTTTCGGGTTTCGGCCGACCCCAACCCCGACTTTTTTATAGGATCGGCCGATTTCACTCGACCCGATCCTATAAAAGTTAAGGTCGCTCAACCCTACAATTTACCACTTCCTTCACCTTCAGACTAGGAAACTGACAACCCAGTGACAAATGTGTGCCCGGTTCTTGTCCCCTCCGGACCTGGTCCTGCCTTGATGACCACCATACCAATGCCGGGAGGGAAAGAGACAGAATTCTTGATTGACACTGGGGCAGCCGGAACTGTGGTACACAAAGACTTGATAACGCCAGACATGATTACTGACGAGACTGTGGAATGCATGAGTGTAGAGGGACAAGCGACTGAAGCCCTATGACTAAACAAATAAGACTAGAATCACGAGACCGCCAAGAGGTGCTTACAAACTTATTGTTAGTGACAATACCCCTATGAATTTGCTGGGAGCAGAGTTGAGTGCTATCTAGGCCATCATGCAGTACTTTCCTGAGGGTATTACAGTCACAAGTCCCCTTTCATATAAACTCTTGGGGCAGAGGGACGCCAGGGTCTTCCACGTGCACATTATACCACAGGTAAATCATGCCCAATTATAGTTACACTTAATTCCATTCATTTGCCAGTTTAGTAGTTTCCTTACCCAAGGTGGTATAGTTACCATGTATTTCTAGGTTGTCTTCATATGATATATAGTTTTTTAGCCATTCATTATATTGGCTCAAACCATAGTCACTGTTTATTTGTCCTTTCCACTTCCTATACCTTATTGCAAGCAACTGGTATTGATATTTGGTATTTTTCAAATCCCTTCGGTTTGTATTTGGAACTGTTAGTTATGGATTTATATAGGGCTGCTACCTTCTTAAAATAAGCTTGTGCTTTGCTGTGCCCTATGGCATTGTGCTCCCCCATTTTATGACTCAGTATCTTTCATAATTATATATTTTCATATATATAATTTTCTGTTGGTAACATATTTTGTGAATCAAATTTAGTTTTCTTAAGGGGTACTCTACCCAATCAAATACGGGTATAAATAATATTTGGTCATTAATGTGTGATTTATATAAACACTTGTGTAATATTGCAGAAATGGTGTATATGACAAGAGTAGTGAAAGTAACACCTGACATCAGAATATCTGAGGACAGGGAAAAGAGTCAGGTACCAGACACCGTTTGGGCAAGGGGAAAAATCTGATGTGGGTCAGCTGCTCATTCCCCCTGTCATGATAAATTAAAAGAAGGAACCACTCCTCTTTGGTTACAGCAATACCCCTTTGACCCTAGTCAAATAAATGGCCCTGAGCAGGGATATTAAAGAGTATATTAAGGCAGGGGTTCTGATGGAAAGATCTTCCCCCTGCAACACCCCTTTGTATCCCATTAAGAAGAAGAAGAAAAAAAAAAAAGGATCCAAGGGTTCCCCTGACACAGAATAGTTCATGACTTACAGGCTATTAATGATGTTACAGTGAGTGTGATCTCAATTGTCCCTAATACACACGCCGTACGGTCACAAAATGTTTCACAGTCATTAATTTGGCAAATGCATTCTTCTCTGTACCCCTGCACTCTGACTGTCAGTGTCTTTTCTCTTTTACTCACGAAGGTAAACAATACTGTTGGACGGTCCTCCCACAAGGGGGAAAGAACTCCCTAACCATCTATCCAACAGCGATGGCAGGGATTCTTGAGCAGTGGCAACCACCTCATCCACAGACTGTACTATTGCAGTACGTGGATGACCTCTTGCTCTGCTGCCCGGACCAGACGTCCAGCAAGGAAGCTACAGTTCCCTTGCTGGTTTTTTGGCAGAGAAGGGTTGCAAGGTCTCGCGTGCCAAATTACAGTATTACAAACAAAAGGTGACATTTTTAGGACATTGTATTGCTGAAGGTACAAGACACCTGACTGAAGACAGAAAACAGGCAATACAAAATCTCCCTTTACCCAGGTCACACCAGCATCTACGCATTTTCCTAGGTTTGGTGACCTACTGTAGGCCTTGGATAAGGTCTGCTTCACAAATGATGCAACCACTCAATGACAGGTTGTCATCAGACCCCTACAATCTCACTCAAGAAGCAATTGATTCCTTTAATTCTCTGAAGCTGCTCATTGTGTCAACCCCGGCCTTAGGCATTCCAAACTATGATCAGCCATTTTTCTTATTTTGCACAGAGCAGGGAGGACATGCTACTGCAGTACTGACACAACAACATGGTGAGATACATAGACCAATAGCTTACTACTCAGCACAATTAGACCCAGTGATTAGAGGGTCTCCTACGTGTGTCCGTGTTGTAAGAGCTGCTGTATTACTGCTAGGCATGTGAGCTCACACTGACTTTTTCTTTTGACAATTTGTTCCCCACATGACACTAATGCCATACTCATACAAGTTCAACCAAAACACCTGTCTATGGCTAGACAGATCAAACTTGAATGTGCTCTAATACTAATTTAATGAATACATCACCCTCAGAAGATACAATGTTCTGAATCCAGCCACTCATCTGCCTGTGGATTCAGAAAAGGGGGAATTGGTGACAGCATGAGAAAAAAAAAAAAAGTACTCTGGTACGTTGACATGACGCACAAACATGACTGCATAGGAACTGATGAGTCAGGAGACAGTATGTTTTACATATGTTCATGAAAAACCTGTTCCTAATGCATATTTTGAAGTTTTTATTTTTGTAGATGGCTCCAGATACCACCAGGATGGGTGATTCTACACTGGACATGCAGTAGTATCCTCACATGAGGTAATCCAAGTTGAACCACTCCCTCCTCACATGTCGGTGCAGGAGGCAGAGTTGAAGGCACTCACTGAGGCGTGTAGAGCTGCTGCAGGTAAAGTCGCTAATATTTACACAGATTCGAATTGTGCATGGGGAATATCCCATGATTATTGCCCCATCTGGAGAAGCAGAACGTCTCTTACATCAGCCGGTAAGCCCATTAAAAATGCAGAGCTGGTGAAACAATTAGTGGAGGCATTGACGTTACCAGTCCAGATTGGCATCGTCAAGGTAAAAGCACACATGGACGGTGACTCTGTGGAGGTAGAGGGCAACAGAAGGGCGGACGAGGCTGCTAAAGTAGCAGCAAGGCGGCCTAGGGAGCAGTGGATGGTGGCAGAGAGTCAGCGTATTCCAGCCACACTGAGCCTAGATGTCCTGAAATCCCTCCAGCTGCCCAAACAGAGAAGGAACACGGGGGAGAATGGGAGCTGAGCTGAACTCAAAAAGAGTTTTGGGAGAATAAGGATAAATTGTATATACCGAGGTCCCTGTTCCTAATTATGGCGCAAGCAACACCTGGTCCCACACACACCTCAAAATGTCACGTGTCCATGGTAGATGCCTTCTGGATCGCTCCTGGTTTCAGTTACGCAGCAGCAAAGCTCGTACGGTCATGCCTCATCTGTGCACAGCACAAACCAGGTAAAACAGTAAAAAATCCCTAAGAAAGCGACACCCAGGCCTCTCTACCCGTTTCAGAGACTGCAGACTGGCTACATACAGCTACCCAAGGTAGGAGTGTGTGGAAAAAGGAAAAAAAAATGTGTCCTAGTATGTGTGGATCTCTTTTCTGGTTGGCTGGAAGCCTATCTGGAAAAATGTGCAAATGCTAAAGTGACTGCAGACAAACTGATGAAAGAACTGATCTGCAGGTATGGTGTCCAGAGACCATAGAAAGCAATAGGGGTACACACTTCATGGGAGAAATATTGAGGGAAGTCATGCAGGCCCTGGGAGTACAGCAAGCATATCATGCACCATATAGACAACAAAGTAGTGGGAAAGTGGAAAGACTAAATGGGACACTTAAACTGAAAATTCAAAGGCCATGGCAGACACAGGAAAGAGCGGGGTAGAGTGCTTGTCTCTTGCACTCTTTCTAGTCAGACACACTCCAAATAGAAAGACAGGATTGTCCACTTTTGAAGTCCTGTGTAGTAGTTTGCCAGAGACTGGTCTGTACTTCCCACAGGTGCTACAAATGCAACACGGTGCTATAACAGCCCATGTCCAGGCCTTGCAGAAAAGACTTAATGTGGTGCATAAACATGTGTTTCATCCATTCCAGATCTTAATGCCAGTGCAGACGCATATCTGCTGAATCCAGGTGATTGGGTGGTCATACACAGACACGTGAGAAGGAGCCTATATCCACGGTTTGACGGCCCGTTGTAAAGTCCAGCTGACCACATTCACTTGAGGGAAAGCCCACCTGGATCCATGCCAGTCACTGCAAAAAGATCTTTTCACTAGCAGAATAACTGTTCTCCTAATCACCTTGCTGGCAGTGGTAGGATGTTTGCACCTCACAGAGACACTGGATAAACTTTTAAATGTTGACAAGGACAGCAACTTATTCAACATCTTGCTTTTCTTACAAACGACGAGGAAGGACAAAAACTGCTGGACTGTTGGATCTGTATACACAGCCCAGTATTTGTAAGGACTATGCTGTATTTAGCCTTTACCCCTGGAGCCAAGGAAGGTATTAACACCACACAGCATACCCAATGAGACTTGGGACTCAGATTTTCTAGGTTCCTTAACCCCTTCCTGACATCAGACGTACTATCCCGTCGAGGTGGGGTGGGCCCGTATGACCACCGACGGGATAGTACGTCATCACCGATCAGCGGCGCTCACGGGGGGAGCGCGGCCGATCGCGGCCGGGTGTCAGCTGCATATCGCAGCTGACATCCGGCACTATGTGCCAGGAGCGGTCATGGACCGCCCCCGGCACATTAACCCCCGGCACACCGCGATCAAACATGATCGCAGTGTACCGGCGGTATAGGGAAGCATCGCGCAGGGAGGGGGCTCCCTGCGGGCTTCCCTGAGACCCCCGAAGCAACGCGATGTGATCGCGTTGCTGCGAGGGTCTCCTACCTCCTTCCTGGCTGCAGGTCCCGGATCCAAGATGGCCACGGCATCCGGGTCCTGCAGGGAAGGAGGTGGCTTACCGAGTGTCTGCTCAGAGCAGACACTTGGTAAGCCTGCAGCCCTGCACAGCAGATCGCAGATCTGGCAGAGTGCTGTGCACACTGCCAGATCAATGATCTGTGATGTCCCCCCCTGGGACAAAGTAAAAAAGTAAAAAAAAATTTTTTCCACATGTGTAAAAAAAAAAAAAAAAAAAAAAAAATCCTAAATAAATAATAATAAAAAAAAAAATATTATTCCCATAAATACATTTCTTTATCTAAATAAACAAAACAAAACAATAAAAGTACACATATTTAGTATTGCCGCGTCCGTAACGACCCAACCTATAAAACTGCCCCACTAGTTAACCCCTTCAGTAAACACCGTAAGAAAAAAAAAAAAAAAACGAGGCAAAAAACAACGCTTTATTACCATACCGCCGAACAAAAAGTGGAATAACACGCGATCAAAAAGACTGATATAAATATCCATGGTACCGCTGAAAACGTCATCTTGTCCCGCAAAAAACAAGCCGCCACACAGCATCATCAGCAAAAAAATAAAAAAGTTATAGTCCTGAGAATAAAGCGATACCAAAATAATTATTTTTTCTATATTTTAGTTTTTATCGTATAAAAGCGCCAAAACATAAAAAAATGATATAAATGAGATATCACTGTAATCGTACTGACCCGACGAATAAAACTGCTTTATCAATTTTACCAAACGCGGAACGGTATAAACGCCTCTCCCAAAAGAAATTCATGAATAGCAGGTTTTTGGTCATTCTGCCTCACAAAAATCGGAATAAAAAGCGATCAAAAACGGTCACGTGTCCGAAAATGTAACCAATAAAAACGTCAACTCGTCCCGCAAAAAACAAGACCTCACATGACTCTGTGTAGCAAAATGTGGAAAAATTATAGGTCTCAAAATGTGGAGACGCAAAAACTTTTTTGCTATAAAAAGCGTCGCTGGTTTCACACTTGCGTTTTTGTCTGCAGCGTTTTTTGCACAAAAAAACGCATGCGTTTTTTCCCTATATTTAACATTGAAAACGCATGCGGTTTTTTTGTACGCGTTTGGTCGCGTTTTCAAACGCATGCGGTTTTTTTCTGCATGCGTTCATTTTCAGAAATACAACCTGCAGTATTTTCTTGCGTTTTTAAGCACATGCGTTTGTTTGCGTTAAAAACGCATGCATTTTTATCGAAAAAAAAACAGAAAACACACTGAAAAGCCACCCACCACCATCAAGGTGATAAAGGGATCCAAACCCTAACCCTAACTCTACCCCTAACCTCACCCCTAACCGTTTAATGAACATTTTCTGACAGTCATAGTGCCACGTATTTCAGTGCCACGTATTTCAGTGCCACGTATTTCAGTGCCACGTATTTCAGTGCCACGTATCACGTATTTCAGTGCCACGTATTTCAGTGCCACGTATTTCAGTGCCACGTATCACGTATTTCAGTGCCACATATTTTAGTACCACGTATTTCAGTTGCACGTATTTCAGTGCCACGTATTTCAGTGCCACGTATTTCAGTGCCACGTATTTCAGTGCCACGTATTTCAGTGCCACGTATCACGTATTTCAGTGCCACGTGTTTCAGTGCCACGTATTTCAGTGCCACGTATTTCAGTGCCACGTATTTCAGTCACGTTTAGGGTTAGGGGTAGGGTTAGGGTTAGGGCTAGGGTTGGAGATAAAGTTAGGGTTGGGGCTAAAGTTAGGGTTGGGGCTAAAGTTAGGGTTAGGGTTTGGATTACATTTACGTTTGGATTAGGGTTGGGATTAGAATTATGGGTGTGTCAGGGCTAGGGGTGTGGTTAGGGTTACCGTTGGGATTAGGGTTAGGGGTGTGTTTGGGTTAGGGTTTCAGGTAGAATTGGGGAGTTTCCACTGTCCAGGCACATCAGGGGCTCTCCAAGCGCGACATGGCGTCCAATCTCAATTCCAGCCAATTCTGCGTTGAAAAAGTAAAACAGTGCTCCTTCCCTTCCGAGCTCTCCCGTGCGCCCAAAAAGGGGTTTACCCCAACATATGTGTTATCAGCATACTCGGGACAAATTGAACAACAACTTCTGGGGTCCAAGTTCAAATGCAACGTGACGCCTGCAGACCAATCCATTTAAGGCTGCATTCCAAATGGCGCTCCTTCCCTTCCGAGCTCTGTCATGCACCCAAACAGTGGTTCCAACCCACATATGGGGTATCAGCGTACTCAGGACAAATTGGACAACAACTTTTGGGGTCTAATTTATCCTGTTACCCTTGTGAAAATACAAAACTGGGGGCTAAAAAATCATTTTTGTGAAAAAAAAAAGAATTTTTATTTTCACGGCTTTGCGCTATAAACTTTAGTGAAACACTTGGGGGTTCAAAGTTCTCAAAACACATCTAGATAAGTTCCTTGGGAGGTCTAGTTTCCAATATGGGGTCACTTGTGGGGGGTTTGTACTGTTTGGGTACATCAGGGGCTCTGTAAATGCAACGTGACGGCTGCTGACCAATCCATTTAAGTCTGCATTCCAAATGGCGCTCCTTCCCTTCCGAGCTCTGTCATGCGCCCAAACAGTGGTTCCCCCCCACATATGGGGTATCAGCGTACTCAGGACAAATTGGAAAACAAATTTTGGGGTCCAATTTATTCTGTTACCCTTGTAAAAATACAAAGCTGGGTGCTAAAAAATCATTTTTGAGAAAAAAAATAAAAATTATTTTCACGGCTCTGCGTTATAATCTGTAGTGAAACACTTGGGGGTTCAAAGCTCTCAAAACACATCTAGATAAGTTCCTTAGGGGGTCTACTTTCCAAAATGGTGTCACTTGTAGGGAGTTTCAATGTTTAGGCACATCAGGGGCTCTCCAAACGCAACATGGCGTCCCATCTCAATTCCAGTCAATTTTGCATTGAAAAGTCAAATGGCGCTCCTTCCCTTCCAAGCTCTGCCATGCGCCCAAACAATGGTTTACACCCACATATGGGGTATCAGCGTACTCAGGACAAATTGCACAACATTTTTTGGGGTCCAATTTCTTCTCTTACCCTTGGGAAAATAAAAAATTGGGGGCAAAAAGATCATTTTTGTGAAAACATATGATTTTTAATTTTTACGGCTCTGCATTATAAACTTCTGTGAAGCACTTGGTGGGTCAAAGTGCTCACCACACATCTAGATAAGTTCCTTAGGGGGTCTACTTTCCAAAATGGTGTCACTTGTAGGGAGTTTCAATGTTTAGGCACATCAGGGGCTCTCCAAACGCAACATGGCGTCCCATCTCAATTCCAGTCAATTTTGCATTGAAAAGTCAAATGGCGCTCCTTTCCTTCCGAGCTCTGCCATACGCCCAAACAATGGTTTACACCCACATATGGGGTATCATCGTACTCAGGACAAATTGCACAACATTTTTTGGGGTCCAATTTCTTCTCTTACCCTTGGGAAAATAAAAAATTGGGGGCGAAAAGATCATTTTTGTGAAAAAATATGATTTTTTATTTTTACGGCTCTGCATTATAAACTTCTGTGAAGCACTTGGTGGGTCAAAGTGCTCACCACACATCAAGATAAGTTCCTTAGGGGGTCTACTTTCCAAAATGGTGTCACTTGTAGGGGGTTTCAGTGTTTAGGCACATCAGGGGCTCTCCAAACGCAACATGGCGTCCCATCTCAATTCCAGTCAATTTTGCATTGAAAAGTCAAATGGCGCTCCTTTCCTTCCGAGCTCTGCCATACGCCCAAACAGTGGTTTACCCCCACATATGGGGTATCAGCGTACTCAGGAGAAATTGTACAACAACTTTGGGGGTCCATTTTCTCCTGTTACCCTTGGTAAAATAAAACAAATTGGAGCTGAAATAAATTTTGTGTGAAAAAAAGTTAAATGTTCATTTTTATTTAAACATTCCAAAAATTCCTGTGAAACACCTGAAGGGTTAATAAACTTCTTGAATGTGGTTTTGAGCACCTTGAGGGGTGCAGTTTTTAGAATGGTGTCACACTTGAGTATTTTCTATCATATAGACCCCTCAAAATGACTTCAAATGAGATGTGGTCCCTAAAAAAAAATGGTGTTGTAAAAATGAAAAATTGCTGGTCAACTTTTAACCCTTATAACTCCGTCACAAAAAAAAATTTTGGTTCCAAAATTGTACTGATGTAAAGTAGACATGTGGGAAATGTTACTTATTAAGTATTTTGTGTGACATATGTCTGTGATTTAAGGGCATAAAAATTCAAAGTTGGAAAATTGCAAAATTTTCAAAATTTTCGCCAAATTTCCATTTTTTTCACAAATAAACGCAAGTTATATCGAATAAATTTTACCACTACCATGAAGTACAATATGTCACGAGAAAACAGTGTCAGAATCGCCAAGATCCGTCAAAGCGTTCCAGAGTTATAGCCTCATAAAGGGACAGTGGTCAGAATTGTAAAAATTGGCCCGGTCATTAACGTGCAAACCACCCTTGGGGGTGAAGGGGTTAAGGCTCTTAATAACACTAATACAATATAGAGACTCCTTTTTAAATCCAGCCGATTGGCTTAGCGGCCTAGAGGGATGGATTATTTTTGACTTGACTTGACAGACTTGTATGCAAATTTTATTGCTTTGCTTATTGTTTTATGTAGCCATAAAAGCGCTAATATATGTATTACCTAAGGCTGAACCCTCTGTAGTGTATCATAGGCCCCGTATGGCCACTGCTGACGGGGAGTTGAGTGTCCACACTGAGGGTGGATGGGCGAAGCAGGTAGAAAGCCCCCTTGTGGGTACTAGACCCATGAGACAGTAGCTCCTTTGTGGACATCAGCTGACCCCGTAGCAAAGGTTATACCATTTACAAAAGGGGGAAATTGTTATAGAAGGGTTAATAGGTTGCCTTTAAGTGCCTCTTGCCTTTAATTGCTAGAATTACTAGAATCTGTTGACGCAGTAGTCTGATGGTCTCCTCTTCAAGGAGACTATACTTCTTATCATGTATGCTTTCAATAGTCAGCCACAACATGTTCTGGGTTATGGTAAATAAAGTATGACCCTGGGTGATGGTGGGGGCTACATGAGTTACATCCAAATGCATATGTTGTAAATGGTATAAAACATTGCCTTGGTTTTAATATATCAGATAAAAGTGACTTGCTCACAGGATATGTGTGAGGTGTCTTTTTGTCTCCAAGCGCGCTTGTAAAATGACGGGCGTAACTACCTGATTTGGTCTCACTGGTGATCTGTCAGCTGACATTGGGTCAGAACGAAAACAGCTAAGACATCTCCATCCCCACCATCCTGTAGAATGTAAGCCAACAAGGGCAGGGTCCTCGCCCCTCTGTATCAGTCTGTCATTGTTAGTTTGCTTACTGTAAGTGATATCTGTAATTTGTATGTAGCCCCTTCTCATGTACAGCACCATGGAATCAATAGTGCTATATAAATAAATAATAATAATATTGATTTACTATTAATATTATGCAGGCAGTTTGATTCTGGTTTGTTCTCTATCTATTTTGCAGTGCTGGAAATTATTGTACCGTATTTTTCGGACTATAAGGCGCACCCAGGTTTTAGATGTGGAAAATAGGGAAAAAAAATATTTGAAGCAAAAAAATGTGGTAAAATATTTAATAACATAAATAACATACTATTATATGTGGTGTTATTATATATAATAGTATGTTATTATGTTGGAAGCTGCGGGACCAGTGTGGTGTCTGTACAGTACTGTATGAAGATGCTGGAGGGTGAGTACAAGAATGGGGGCACAGGGCTTATATTGAAAGCACCACTCCAGCACTGCAAAATAACACTGGAGTGCTGCTTTAAAATCCCATGGGAGAACTATAACTCCCAGCATGTCCTGCAGATCCTATGACATGCTGGGAGTTATAGTTCACTAAAGGAGTGGCAGAGTGCTTTATTGTGTTTTGGAAAGACTAACCTCTTAATTGTGGCAGCCAGCCAGCCAATGTGGTGAGGTAAAAGCATCCCATGACTGCACACACATAACCTGTGCTGTGGAAAGGCAACAAGAGGGAGGGCTCTAAGAGGAAGCCTGCAGATTCTAGTGGGGAGTCTGGAGGACCTGTGATGATGTCAAGAAGAGGGAGGGTTCTGTGCTGCCATGTGATGCTCCAGCCCGCCCACTTCTGACATCATCACAGGTCCTCCTTGTGCACACTGCACAGAACTCAGCTCCAGCCCAGGAAGGTACTCAGCGATCTCCTCTCCCCCGGACCCTGCTGCTGCTGCCTCCTCCTCCCCCGGACACACGGATCTCCCCAGCTGCTGCAGGAATCAGCGCTGGGGAAACCATGTGTGTTGCTGCTTAAGTGCAGTATTCATTTGCTGCTCCAGGCTCACCGCTCAGCTGATAGGTGGGCGGGGAGTAGCTAATGAATATTCACTGCACTTAATCATCAGGACCACATGGTTTCCTCAGCCTGATTCCCAGCAGTGGGGACATTTTTCTGCCTCCTGAAGTGGGATAACAGTGCGATCCCACTCGCTGCTGCCCCCCTCCCCACATGCTACATCCCTACCATAAGACGCACCCACACTTTCCTCCCAAATTTGGAGGAAGAAAAGTGCGTCTTATGGTCAGAAAAATACGTAATTTCCTGTGCACTTTAGCCCTCACTTTATTTCTTAAATGATATTTTACACTTTATTGGTGTGTTTTAACTCCCATTTATTATCACTTTTTACAGCATTTATCCATTTATGTTGTTCTATATCATCTTTAGAGCTGTCTTCCTAAACGTCTCATGATTCTTAACTGTTGAATTATTCTATTTTTTTTTTAATTTGTCTGTGTTCAGCCATTCATTAAGAGTGTTTCTTTTTATTAATCGTGTATTTGGTCCTCATTGGGCTCTTGTAGGTGCATCATGCTTTGGTGTTGGTTTTGGGAACCTTTGAGATTATTGCAGTGCAATTTCCATCTTGCCATAGGTGTTATTATTTAAGGGACCACAGTAGACATTGCTATTTTATACAGAAGGTCCAAGAAAAAATGCTGAATGTCTTTTGCTTACAATGGCATTCAATGGTTGACAATGACATATACCACCGTATGCAGGTAAAGTGTCATATGTTAGGAAGAGAGAGCACAGTGTGTACAGCACTATATATATATATATATATATATATATATATATATATATATATATATATATATATATATATATATTAATATATTGTGGTGCAGTGACCAATGTTACAGCCAGGGGGCGCTGTGTGTGCACTTCAAGATGCGCTTGGAGGCATAATGGTGATGAGAGAAAGTCCGGCAGGATTGTAAATGGCCGGTATGTGTGTCGCAGAGGAGGTCACTCTGCGCTGTCAGTCTGAAGTTAAGTTTGTGTGCTGGGACCTGTAGTCCCACGTGTAATTGTGTAGTTCTAATGGGAGATTGGCAGGGCTAGTTATGAGAGATGGGAGGGTCAGACTAGCCACACACACCCACACTCCCACCCATGGGAGTGGTTACAGGTATGTAATGTGACCAGGGTGTGGGTCACATGGTTCCTGTGTATGGATCCGTTTGGCCCATGTGCAAGGTCCTGGACGGTCGGTGTTGGAAGCTCCTGTGAGTGGAGTCTTCCTGGAATCACCTGAGACCGTGGACTTAGTGGACGAGGTGTTGGATTGTCCTGCTATGGACTGGAGTCCTGCAAGCGCCTGGTAAGAGTGAGTCCTGCAATAGCCTGTGTGTTGGATTGTCCTGTGATGGACTGGAGTCCTGGTAGCACTGCTGAGGCTATGGACTGAATGCTCGAGGGTGTTGGATTGTCCTGGGATGGGCTGGATTCCTGCAAGCACCTGATAAGAGTGTGAGTCCTGGAATGGTCAGGGAGTTGGATTGTCCTGGGTTGGACTGGAGTCCTGCAAGCACCTGGTAAGATCATGGACTGATGGCCTGTGTGTTGGAAGTGCCTGTGATTGGACTTCCTGGAAGCGCATGGAAAGGCTGCATCTACAGAGCCTGAGATGGTTTCTGTGTTGGGGAAGCTACAGTTCCTACTGTGGGTCTGGACTATCCGAGGTGCCCTGGTCACAAGGACGGTGATCCCAGTGAGGCCGCTTTCCCCTGTGAACCAGCACTGGCTGGAGTCAGTCAGTATATGGAGCCGGAGCTCCTGTAAGGTAACTCCAGATAACAAGGGGTTATGGGCAGACACGGATCTGCCATTGGAACAGACTATCGATGGTTAATGTGTTCCGTTGATGTAAATAATGAACTGTTTGTGTTATGGTTTATGACGTTTAATAAACCGGAATAGACTGTTTAAGTGGAGAAATCATGCCTGAGTGCTTAAATCCCATGCCAAGCGAGTGTCCCCCAACACACTCAGGTAGCGTATCACCACAATATATATATATATATATATATATATATATATATATATATATATATATATACACTCACCGGCCACTTTATTAGGTACACCATGCTAGTAACGGGTTGGACCCCCTTTTGCCTTCAGAACTGCCTCAATTCTTCGTGGCATAGATTCAACAAGGTGCTGGAAGCATTCCTCAGAGATTTTGGTCCATATTGACATGATGGCATCACACAGTTGCCGCAGATTTGTCGGCTGCACATCCCAAAGATGCTCCATACAAGGCAGGATGGATCCATGCTTTCATGTTGTTTATGCCAAATTCTGACCCTACCATCCGAATGTCGCAGCAGAAATCGAGACTCATCAGACCAAGCAACGTTTTTCCAATCTTCTACTGTCCAATTTCGATGAGCTTGTACAAATTGTAGCCTCAGTTTCCTGTTCTTAGCTGAAAGGAGTGGTACCCGGTGTGGTCTTCTGCTGCTGTAGCCCATCTGCCTCAAAGTTCGACGCACTGTGCGTTCAGAGATGCTCTTAGGCCTACCTTGGTTGTAACGGGTGGCGATTTGAGTCACTGTTGCCTTTCTATCAGCTCGAACCAGTCTGCCCATTCTCCTCTGACCTCTGGCATCAACAAGGCATTTCCGCCCACAGAACTGCCGCTCACTGGATTTTTTTTCTTTTTCGGACCATTCTCTGTAAACCCTAGAGATGGTTGTGCGTGAAAATCCCAGTAGATCAGCAGTTTCTGAAATACTCAGACCAGCCCTTCTGGCACCAACAACCATGCCACGTTCAAAGGCACTCAAATCACCTTTCTTCCCCATACTGATGCTCGGTTTGAACTGCAGGAGATTGTCTTGACCATGTCTACATGCCTAAATGCACTGAGTTGCCGCCATGTGATTGGCTGAATAGAAATTAAGTGTTAACAAGAAGTTGGACAGGTGTACCTAATAAAGTGGCCAGTGAGTGTATATATATAGTATATATGCACTATTTCTTTTTAATCTAAGAGTTTGTTCACAAGTGGCATTTTTATTTCAATGCAGCGTATTTGGTGCGTAAAATATGCAGCGATTTACAGTACCAGTATAATCAATAAGATTTCTGAAATCTCATGCTCACATTGTTTTTTTTTTCTACGCCATGTCAATTATTTTTAGCATTTTTCTGTTCAGGGCATCCTGAAGCCTCTCAAAATACACCAGTCCAATGGACCCTGGTGTCTACAGGTAAGTAGCTCCATCTAGCCATTCAGGTCAATATTGGAAGGGAATCAATGAACAAAATTAAATTAGGGACCAACAATGGTGTCCTTTATTGTTGGCCATAGCAGAAGGGGGAGATTCAGCTCACAAACAAATAAAGATGTGTGCTCGAGATGATTAACTGTTATGTCTAGGGTTGAGCGAAACGGATCGGTCATTTTCAAAAGTCGCCGACTTTTGGCAAAGTCGTGGGATCGGCCATGCGGTACACGATCTTCGCGCCAAAGCCGCGTTTCATATGACGCTTAAAGCGCCATTTCTCAGCCAATGAAGGTGCACCCAGAGTGTGGGCAGCGTGATGACATAGGTCCTGGTCCCCACCATCTTAGAGAAGGGCATGGCAGTGATTGGCTTGCTTTCTGCGGCGTCACAGGGGCTATAAAGGGTTGTTCCCGCCGACCGCCATCTTACTGCTGCTGATCTGAGCATAGGGAGAGGATGCTGCCGCTTCGTCAGAAGCAGGGATAGCGTTAGGCAGGGTAAATTAATACCAAAACCGCTTGTGCTGTAGCGATTTCCACTGTCCAACACCACCTTTTCTTTGCAGGGACAGTGGAGGCTAGATTTCTCTTCATCAGCTCTGTAGGTTATACGGCTCCCTGATAGCTGCTTTGCTGTGTGTACGCCGCTGTACAAACCAACTGCTTTTTTCAAAGCACAAATCCTGTTGCTCCTTCCTTTCTGCACAGCTATCTTGTTTGTTTGTCCACACTTTTGACTTTTGTGTGCAGCAGTCCTTTTTATTGCTGCCCGCCACACTTTTCTGAGATTACTGTAGGGAGATAGTAATTGTAGTACAGTCACTTTTTTTTTTTTTTTTGTTATATCTCTTCAAGCCACTTTCTGCCACAGAAAATATACCCTCAGATTTATTCACTAGTCTCCCTGAAAAAAAAAAAAAAGGGGGCAGATTAAAATTGGCAAATCTGCATCAGTGCCAGTCCTGTCTGTGGCATCTGTCTTTCATTTTCTGCCACAGAAAACCTACTGTATAAGGGTATGTGCACACGTCAGGATTTCTTGCAGAAATTTCCTGAAGAAATCCGGAAATTTTCTGCAAGAAATCCGCATTTTTTTTGTGTGTTTTTTTCCCGTTTTTTTCGCGTTTTTTTTAGCATTTTGCAAGCGTAATTAGCTTGCAGAATGCTAAAGTTTTTCAAGCGATCTGTAGCATCGCTTGGAAAACTGACTGACAGGTTGGTCACACTTGTCAAACATAGTGTTTGACAAGTGTGACCAACTTTTTACAGCAGCCTATGCAGCATCTATAATAAAAGATAGAATGTTTAAAAATAATAAAAAAAATAAAAACATGGTTATACTCACCCTCTGCAGACAGCCGATATCCTCAGCGGCGTCCGTTCCTATAGATGGTGTGGTTCAGGACCTTCGATGACGTCGCGGTCACGTGAGCGGTCACATGACCGGTCTCGCGAGCGGTCACATGACCGGTCTCGCGACCAATCACAAGACAGCGACGTCATCGCAGGTCCTGAACCACACCATCTATAGGAACCGAAGCGGCAGCATGCAGCGGTGAGAGGCGGGAAGACTGCGGGGGCATCGAAGGTGAGTATATGACTATTTTTTATTTTAATTCTTTTTTTTGACCAATTATATGGTGCCCAGTCCATGGAGGAGAGTCTCCTCTCCTCCACCCTGGGTACCAACCGCATATAATCTGCTTACTTCCCGCATGGTGTGCACAGCCCCGTGTGGGAAGTAAGCAGATCAAGGCACTCCTAGGTGTGCGGAATCCCCGCAATTCCGCATTTTTAGTGAACATGTTGCTTTTTTTTCCGCGATGCGATTTTTTCGTGGAAAAAAATGCAACATTTGCACAAAAAATGTGGAATACACTGTAAATAATAGGAAGCATATGTTAGCGTTTTTATCACATTTTTATAGCGAAAAAGCGTGAAAAAAACCGCGAAAAATACTGAACGTGTGCACATGGCCTAACAGTGGGCCTGATTTCTTCACAATTCTCCCAGAAAAAATAAAACAAGTGGGAGATTAAGATTGGCAAATCTGCATCAGTGCCAGTCCTGTGTGTGGCATCTGTCTTTCTTTTTCTGCCACAGAAAACCTACTGTATAACAGTGGGCCTGATTTCTTCACAATTTTCCCAGAAAAAAAAACAAGTGGGAGATTAAGATTGGCAAATCTGCATCAGTGCCAGTCCTGTGTTTGGCATCTGTCTTTCTTTTTCTGCCACAGAAAACCTACTGTATAACAGTGGGCCTGATTTCTTCACAATTCTCACAGAAAAAATAAAACAAGTGGGAGATTAAGATTGGCAAATCTGCATCAGTGCCAGTCCTGTGTGTGGCATCTGTCTTTCTTTTTCTGCCACAGAAAACCTACTGTATAACAGTGGGCCTGATTTCTTCACAATTCTCCCAGAAAAAAAAAACAAGTGGGAGATTAAGATTGGCAAATCTGCATCAGTGCCAGTCCTGTGTGTGGCATCTGTCTTTCTTTTTCTGCCACAGAAAACCTACTGTATAACAGTGGGCCTGATTTCTTCACAATTCTCACAGAAAAAAGAAAACAAGTGGGAGATTAAGATTGGCAAATCTGCATCAGTGCCAGTCCTGTGTGTGGCATCTGTCTTTCTTTTTCTGCCACAGAAAACCTACTGTATAACAGTGGGCCTGATTTCTTCACAATTCTCCCAGAAAAAATAAAACAAGTGGGAGATTAAGATTGGCAAATCTGCATCAGTGCCAGTCCTGTGTGTGGCATCTGTCTTTCTTTTTCTGCCACAGAAAACCTACTGTATAACAGTGGGCCTGATTTCTTCACAATTCTCCCAGAAAAAAAAACAAGTGGGAGATTAAGATTGGCAAATCTGCATCAGTGCCAGTCCTGTGTGTGGCATCTGTCTTTCTTTTTCTGCCACAGAAAACCTACTGTATAACAGTGGGCCTGATTTCTTCACAATTCTCACAGAAAAAATAAAACAAGTGGGAGATTAAGATTGGCAAATCTGCATCAGTGCCAGTCCTGTGTGTGGCATCTGTCTTTCTTTTTCTGCCACAGAAAACCTACTGTATAACAGTGGGCCTGATTTCTTCACAATTCTCCCAGAAAAAAAAAAACAAGTGGGAGATTAAGATTGGCAAATCTGCATCAGTGCCAGTCCTGTGTGTGGCATCTGTCTTTCTTTTTCTGCCACAGAAAACCTACTGTATAACAGTGGGCCTGATTTCTTCACAATTATGCCAGAAAAAATAAAACAAGTGGGAGATTAAGATTGGCAAATCTGCATCAGTGCCAGTCCTGTGTGTGGCATCTGTCTTTCTTTTTCTGCCACAGAAAACCTACTGTATAACAGTGGGCCTGATTTCTTCACAATTCTCACAGAAAAAATAAAACAAGTGGGAGATTAAGATTGGTAAATCTGCATCAGTGCCAGTCCTGTGTGTGGCATCTGTCTTTCTTTTTCTGCCACAGAAAACCTACTGTATAACAGTGGGCCTGATTTCTTCACAATTCTCACAGAAAAAATAAAACAAGTGGGAGATTAAGATTGGTAAATCTGCATCAGTGCCAGTCCTGTGTGTGGCATCTGTCTTTCTTTTTCTGCCACAGAAAACCTACTGTATAACAGTGGGCCTGATTTCTTCACAATTCTCCCAGAAAAAAAAAACAAGTGGGAGATTAAGATTGGCAAATCTGCATCAGTGCCAGTCCTGTGTGTGGCATCTGTCTTTCTTTTTCTGCCACAGAAAACCTACTGTATAACAGTGGGCCTGATTTCTTCACACTTCTCCCAGAAAAAAAAAACAAGTGGGAGATTAAGATTGGCAAATCTGCATCAGTGCCAGTCCTGTGTGTGGCATCTCTCTTTCTTTTTCTGCCACAGAAAACCTACTGTATAACAGTGGGCCTGATTAAATCACTTGCCTCCCATATCAAAAAAAAGAGTGACATTTCTAATGCCAGTGTGTGCATCTGCGTCAGTCCTGTTAGTGCCATATCTGCCAGCCTCTTTCTGCCAATCAAACTGTGTAGTGTAATACAGTGGGCCTGATTTTTCCCTGCATTCTCCCACACATAAAGAGGGACATTTCTATTGCCAGTGTGTGCATCTGCGTCAGTCCTGTTAGTGCCATATCTGCCAGCCTCTTTCTGCCAATCAAACTGTGTAGTGTAATACAGTGGGCCTGATTTTTCCCTGCATTCTCCCACACATAAAGAGGGACATTTCTATTGCCAGTGTGTGCATCTGCGTCAGTCCTGTTAGTGCCATATCTGCCAGCCTCTTTCTGCCAATCAAACTGTGTAGTGTAATACAGTGGGCCTGATTTTTCCCTGCATTCTCCCACACATAAAGAGGGACATTTCAATTGTCAGTGTGTGCATCTGCGTCAGTCCTGTTAGTGCCATATCTGCCAGCCTCTTTCTGCCAATCAAACTGTGTAGTGTAATACAGTGGGCCTGATTTTTTCCTGCATTCTTCCACACATAAAAAAGGGAGATTTCAATTCACAACAAGTTCACGTACAACTTCTACCTGGTTTTACAGGACCACATAATGGTTGTTAGATTGATTACATTTTTCCAAGAATGAGGAAGTCTGGTGGAAGAGGTCGTGGCCGTGGGCGTTCATTGCCAGCTGGTAATGATGATAGTGGTGGTGATCGTGGAGCATCAGGTGGTCGTGGGAAAAGCAATATAGCCCCTAAGTCTCGAGTTGTTGAGCCAGCATCATCGTCTGGCTACACAAGGCCTCGAAGGCTCTCTTTTCTGGGAGTAGGAAAACCACTTTTGAAGCTGGAGCAGGAGGAACAAGTATTGGCTTTCATTGCTGACTCTGCCTCAAGCTCTTTCGCCTCCTCCTCGGAAAGTGCCAAATGTCAGAGCAGTGCGTCGTCAGTGGATGCTCCCGGTCAGGAACAAGTCGCTTCCTTGTGTCCTTCACCCAGAACAACAGTGAAGGATGCGTCAGGTGACACAACAGGTTACTCCGTGGAGCTCTTTACACATACCGTGCCTGGGTTAGAAAGGGAAATTGTTAGCAGGCCATGCCCATTACAAGATGAATCGGACATGGAGTGCACAGATGCACAGCCACAGCCAGATTATTATGCTGTTCCTTTGACTCAGATCAGAACATTGCCCTCGCAGTGTACTGATCCAGAATCTGACCCCGATGAGACTATGGAGCCCCGTCACCAACGCTATAGCACCGGCTTACACGGTGACCCAGAGGAAGGTGCACAGGACATAGAAGAGGAGGTCATAGATGACCCAGTTGTTGACCCCGATTGGCAGCCATTGGGGGAACAGGGTGCAGGCGGCAGTAGCTCTGAAGCGGAGGAGGAGGAGCCGCAGCAGGCATCAACATCACAACAGGTTCCATCTGGCAGGCCCGTATCTGGCCAAAAACGTGTGGCAAAACCAAAACCAGTTGTAGGACAGCGTGGCCATCCGGGTAAAGTAGCTCAGTGTGCAATGCCTAAAAAGGTATCCGATAGTAGGAAGAGTGCAGTCTGGAATTTTTTTAACCAAGATCCCAGTGATCAGTGCAAAGTCATCTGTAAGAAATGCTCAAGGACCTTCAGCAGAGGTCAGAATGTTAAAAATCTAAATACACGTTTCATGCGTAGACATTTAACCACCATGCACTTGCAAGCCTGGACAAACTACCAAACGTCCCTTAACGATGTAGCACCCTCTCACAATGAAGCTAGTCAGCAACGCGACATCCCTTCCCTCACTGTAAGCCCACTGTTTACCACACCACCTGCAGGTAATGTGGCGGTTTCGTCGCAAGGCCAAAGCAGTCAGGGAATCACCAGGTTCGTGGTAGGAAAAACTGTATGTAGGGCAACAGCAAGAATACCATCACCAACCCTCTCTCAGTCACCCATGTCCACCGGGGCACCCCCGCTACTTCCACCCTATGCAGCTCTCCAGTCCAGCTCACCCTACATGAGACTCTCGTTAGGAAAAGGAAGTACTCATCCTCGCATCCGCGTACACAGGGTTTGAACGCCCACATTGCTAGACTAATCTCGTTAGAGATGATGCCCTACCTGTTAGTTGAAAGCGAAGCTTTCAAAGCCCTGATGGACTACGCTGCACCACGCTACGAGCTACCCAGTCGACACTTTTTTTTCCAGAAAAGCCATCCCAGCCCTCCACCAGCATGTAAAAGACCGCATTGTCCATGCGCTCAGGCAATCTGTGAGTAGAAAGGTGCACCTGACAACAGATGCATGGACCAGTAGGCATGGCCAGGGGCGTTACGTCTCCATCACGGTACACTGGGTTAATGTGGTGGATGCAGGGTCCACAGGGGACAGTAATCTTGGGACAGTTCTGCCTAGCCCACGGTCTAGGAAACAGTTGGCTGTAGGCGTTCATCACCCCTCCTCCTCCTCGTCCTCCAGCAGAAGCGAGAGCTCGTCCACAGACCGCAGTCGCACGACCACTCCATCCGCAGCTGCCACTGTTGCACACGAGGTGTCCAATTATGGAACAGCTAGTGGCAAGCGTCAGCAGGCTGTATTGGCAATGAAGTGTTTGGGCGACAAGAGACACACCGCAGAAGTTCTGTCCGAGTTCTTGCAGCAAGAAACTCAGTCATGGCTGGGCACTGTACATCTTGAGGCAGGCAAGGTAGTGAGTGATAACGGAAGGAATTTTATGGCTGCCATAGCCCTTTCACAACTGAAACACATTCCTTGCCTGGCTCACACCTTAAACCTGGTGGTGCAGTGCTTCCTGAAAAGTTATCCGGGGTTACCCGACCTGCTGCTGAAAGTGCGCAGACTTTGCTCTCACATCCGCCGTTCGCCCGTACACTACAGCCGTATGCAGAACCATCAGCGGTCTTTGACCTTCCCCAGCATCGCCTAATTATCGACGATGCAACAAGGTGGAACTCCACACTGCACATGCTTCATAGACTGTGCGAACAGAGGCGTGCTGTTATGTATTTGTGGGAGGATACACATACATGGGCAGGCAGTTGGATGGCAGACATGGAGTTGTCAGCTGTGCAGTGGTCGAAGCTCCAAGACCTGTGTCAAGTCCTTCAGTGTTTTGAGGAATGCACACGGCTGGTTAGTGCAGACAACGCCGTAATAAGCATGAGCATCCCCCTAATGCGTCTGCTGATGCAAAGTTTGACGCACATAAAGGAGCAGTCGTCTGCAGCCGAGGACGAGGGAAGCCTTGATGACAGTCAGCCATTGTCTGCTCAGGGAAGTCTACAGGACAAGGTGGCGGGCGAAGAGGAGGAGGACGAGGAGGATGATGGGGATGAGTATTTTTTGGATGAGGAAGCTTCTCAAGGGGCAATAGAAACTGCTGGCGGTGCAAGGCAAGGTTCAGGTTTTTTGAGGGAGACAAGTGACGTTGATTTGCCAGAAACTGCTCCTCAAACCAGCATATGCACTGACTTGACAACTGGAACATTGGCCCACATGACGGATTATGCCTTGCGTATCCTCAAAAGGGACCCACGCATTATAAAAATGAGGACCGATGACGATTACTGGTTGGCCTGCCTCCTTGATCCTCGCTATAAAGGCAAATTGCAAAATATCATGCCAAATGAGAACCTCGAACAAATATTGGCAACCAAACAAGCTACTCTTGTAGACCGTTTGATTCAGGCATTCCCAGCACACAGCGCCGGTGATGGTTCTCACACGAGCTGCAGGGGGCAACAGGGCAGAGGTGTTAGAAGTGCACAAATCAGAAGTGGCGTAGGACAGAGGGGTTTTCTGACCAGGTTGTGGAGTGATTTCGCAATGACCGCAGACATGACAGGTACAGCAGCATCAATTCAAAGTGACAGGAGACAACATTTGTCCAGTATGGTTACTAACTATTTTTTCTCCATTACCGATGTTCTCCCTCAACCGTCATTCCCCTTTGATTACTGGGCATCCAAAATAGACACCTGGCCTGAATTGGCCGAATATGCATTGCAGGAGCTTGCTTGCCCAGCAGCTAGTGTGCTATCAGAAAGAGTATTCAGTGCTGCTGGTTCAATACTAACCGAAAAAAGGACTCGTCTGGCTACCCAAAATGTTGATGATCTAACCTTCATTAAAATGAACCACTCATGGATTTCAAATTATTTTGCCCCACCTTTCCCGGCTGTCACCTAGCTTTCCTGTAAAAAGGTCTTGCTTTGGGACTGGTGTTACTGACTGTTCCAATCTCTTAATTTGCAGCTGCTGTTTGTCCTGCATACGACATGTTTACACCTCCCAAAATGGCCTAACTCCCCCCACGGGGCCGTGGTCTCGCCACTTGGCGCAAGCATCCGTCAGAGTGCCGTTTGTCTGAAGAGGTGGGTGTGCCCACTTTTGGTCGACGGCACTGGCACTGGGTCCCTCATAGTACAGTGAAGTGTCTCTGGCGGTGGTGGCGCGCACCCAACGTCAGACACACCGTTGTAACATGAGGGGCCCTGGGCTTGTACCGCTGGCCAGGAGAGAGTGTCCCTTCCCCCAAGGTAAAACAGTGCTCTACCACTTGCAAAATTATCTGTCGCTGCTCCACCACTGTTTAGTCTATGCACTGAAATCCTTCAATGGCTGGCACAGACAATAACAATTTGTTGACATGTATGATGCTAGTCAAAATAGTCAGGGGCCCTGTCCTACATTTACACCAGTAAATACTTTGCGCAAAATTACAATGTCTGAAAGTCAGCATAGAAGCACACCCCTGTACCTAAGTATGCCACCCTTTTTTTTTGGGGGGGGGGGTGTTTTTTTTGGGGGAGTACTTACTGTGTCAGACACTCCTTCCAATTGTCCTCCACTGACCACACCAATGCTGCCTGTGTGCCCCTGTAACCAATTTAAAACTGCATAGAGCCTATTTTATTATTTTAGGCCTAGGAAGTCTGTCTGCGGTCCCTCCTTCCAATTGTCCTCCGCTGACCACACCAATGCTGCCTGTGCACCCCTGTAGCCAAATTTAAGCTGCATAGAGCCTATTTTACTATTTTGGGCCTAGGAAGTCTGTCTGCGGTCCCTCCTTCCAATTGTCCTCCGCTGACCACACCAATGCTGCCTGTGTACCCCTGTAGCCAAATTTAAGCTGCATAGAGCCTATTTTATTATTTTGGGCCTAAGAAGTCTGTCTGCGGTCCCTCCTTCCAATTGTCCTCCACTGACCACACCAATGCTGCCTGTGTACCTCTGCCACCTAATGGAAGCTGCATAGAGCCATTTTTTTATTTTAGGCCTAGGAAGTCTGTCTGCGGTCCCTCCTTCCAATTGTCCTCCGTTGACCACACCAATGCTGCCTGTGTACCCCTGCCACATAATGGAAGCTGCATAGAGCCTATTTTATTATTTTAGGCCTAGGAAGTCTGTCTGCGGTCCCTCCTTCCAATTGTCCTTCGCTGACCACACCAATGCTGCCTGTGCACCCCTGTAGCCAAATTTAAGCTGCATAGAGCCTATTTTATTATTTTGGGCCTAGGAAGTCTGTCTGCGGTCCCTCCTTCCAATTGTCCTCCGCTGACCACACCAATGCTGCCTGTGTACCCCTGCCACATAATGGAAGCTGCATAGAGCCTATTTTATTATTTTAGGCCTAGGAAGTCTGTCTGCGGTCCCTCCTTCCAATTGTCCTCCACTGACCACACCAATGCTGCCTGTGTACCCCTGCCACATAATGGAAGCTGCATAGAGCCTATTTTATTATTTTAGGCCTAGGAAGTCTGTCTGCGGTCCCTCCTTCCAATTGTCCTCCACTGACCACACCAATGCTGCCTGTGTACCCCTGCCACATAATGGAAGCTGCATAGAGCCTATTTTATTATTTTAGGCCTAGGAAGTCTGTCTGCGGTCCCTCCTTCCAATTGTCCTCCCCTGACCACACCAATGCTGCCTGTGTACCCCTGTAGCCAAATATAAGCTGCATAGAGCCTATTTTATTATTTTAGGCCTAGGAAGTCTGTCTGCGGTCCCTCCTTCCAATTGTCCTCCGCTGACCACACCAATGCTGCCTGTGTACCCCTGTAGCCAAATTTAAGCTGCATAGAGCCTATTTTATTATTTTAGGCCTAGGAAGTCTTTCTGCGGTCCCTCCTTCCAATTGTCCTCCGCTGACCACACCAATGCTGCCTGTGCACCCCTGTAGCCAAATTTAAGCTGCATAGAGCCTATTTTATTATTTTGGGCCTAAGAAGTCTGTCTGCGGTCCCTCCTTCCAATTGTCCTCCGCTGACCACACCAATGCTGCCTGTGCACCCCTGTAGCCAAACTTAAGCTGCATAGAGCCTATTTTATTATTTTGGGCCTAGGAAGTCTGTCTGCGGTCCCTCCTTCCAATTGTCCTCCGCTGAGCACACCAATGTTGCCTGTGTACCCCTGTAACCAATTTAAAACTGCATAGAGCCAACTTTTTGAGTTAACACATACTACCTTTGTCTGTCTGTGCCACTCAATCACGCGGTCCTCCACTGAAAAAGCTGAGCTTCAACCTTCAGGCTCTCATTAAGTAGTTTTTAATGTAACACTGCAGTTGCCCTACTACTTTGGTTGGGGCCTAGTAACGGTGTCTGCCGCTCCTTGGTGTTCTCCTCCAGGTTTCCTTGTCTGAGCTTCAACCTTCAGGCTCTCATTAAGTAGTTTTTAATGTAACACTGCTGTTGCCCTACTGTTATGATCCCAGTGGCTGGGGATCACAGGAAATACTAGCTAAGTAACTAAACATAGACACGAGCTCTAGGGAGGTGGTAACTGGACTGACCGCAAAACCTGATCCTATCCAAACACACTAAAGGTAGCCGGTGAACGTGCCTAAAATCCTGGACGTCTCGACGCAGCCTGAGAAACTGACTACCCCTAAAGAGAAAGCAAGACCTCACTTGCCTCAAGAGAAATAATCCCAAAGATATAGGAAGCCCCCAACAAATAATAACGGTGAGGTAAGGAGAAAAGACACACGTAGGAATGAAAACAGATTCAGCCAATGAGGCCCGCTAATACTAGATAGCAGAAGACAGATAGCGAACTGTGCGGTCAGTAAAAAACCCTACCAAAATATCCACGCTGAGAATTCAAGAACCCCCACACCAACTAACGGTGTGGGGGGAGAAACTCAGCCCCCCAGAGCTACCAGCAACCTGGGAAATCACACATTAGCAAGCTGGACAAGAAACATATAGAACACTGATGATCAAAAAATGAACAAAACGGAAACTTAGCTTCTCTTGAAGAGACTGGGAGCAAGGTAGTCAGAAGGAATCAGAATAGCACTGAATACATTGACAGCAGGCATAGACTGAGAGTCCAAGTGAGCTTAAATAGAAAACCAGCCCACAGATAACGAGACAGCTGATGCCAGTCACAAACCTGCAGAAAGACAGCACTCACACAGTACCACTTGTGACCACAAGAGGGAGCCCAGAAATAGAGTTCACAACACCCTACTACTTTGGTTGGGGCCTAGTAATGGTGTCTGCCGCTCCTTGGTGTTCTCCTCCAGGTTTCCTTGTCTGAGCTTCAACCTTCAGGCTCTCATTAAGTAGTTGTTTATATAAGACAGCAGTTGGCCTACTAGTTTGGTTGGGGCCTAGTAACGGTGTCTGCCGCTCCTTGGTGTTCTCCTCCTCCTTGGTGTTCTCCTCCAGGTTTCCTTGTCTGAGCTTCAACCTTCAGGCTTTCATTAAGTAGTTTTTAATGTAACACTGCAGTTGCCCTACTACTTTGGTTGGGGCCTAGTAATGGTGTCTGCCACTCCTTGGTGTTCTCCTCCTCCTTGGTGTTCTCCTCCAGGTTTCCTTGTCTGAGCTTCAACCTTCAGGCTCTCATTAAGTAGTTTTTAATGTAACACTGCACTTGCCCTACTACTTTGGTTGGGGCCTAGTAACGGTGTCTGCCGCTCCTTGGTGTTCTCCTCCAGGTTTCCTTGTCTGAGCTTCAACCTTCAGGCTCTCATTAAGTAGTTGTTTAGATAACACTGCATCAGGCCTACTAGTTTGGTTGGGGCCTTCTAACGGTGTCTGCCGCTCCTGGGTTTCCTCCTGTTTGTTTGCTTCAACCTTCAGGCTCTCATTAGGTAGTTGTTAATGTAACACTGCAGTTGGCCTACTAGTTTGGTTGGGGCCTAGTAACGGTGTCTGCCGCTGCTTGGTGTTCTCCTCCACTGAACAAAGCAGTGCCGCCTGTTTCCTACTGTTACCAATTTAGAACTGCATTTAGCCTAGTTACTTATTTGGCCCTACTCACTGTGTCAGCCTCTCATTACAGTTGTCCTCCACTGAACAAAGCAATGCCGCCTGGTTAGTCCTGTTACCAATTTTGAACTGCATTTAGCCCACTTTATTATTTGGGGCTAGATCTGTGTTTCCTCCTCATCCTGCCCATTGCCCAGCCACTGCTAGATGAGTCCGCTGGTACATTGACCCAGACCACTACATTCCCCTTGCACTCTACACAGCCAGAATCTGACCCTGCTGAAAGTCAGGTTCCTCTTCCCGCTTACTATACCACCTTACACGGGGACAAAGAGGAAGGTGCAGGTGAAAGTGCAGGTTCCTTCATCAGGTGGGGGGGCATACTCGTTGGCGACGTCACAGGCACAGGGCCCCTCATAGTACGCAAAAGTGTCGCTGCCGGTGGGAGGCGCCCCCGCCGTGCAAACACACCGCCGTACTGTGAGGGGCCCTGTGCCAGTGCCAATGCGAATGAGTGGGCCCCCCCTGCTTGCTCAGGATCACAGCACTTGCAACGTTGAAATACTTACCTTTCCCTGCTCCACGCCGTGACGTAGTCCACGTTTCCTGGGCCCACTAAAAACTTTAACCAGCCCTACCCCCCACAACTTTAGCCAAATGACCCCCCAATTTCCAATGCCTAACTATTATTATAAAGTAAATTAATATTGACAAGCTTCAGTAACAAGAATGGATGTTTTTGCCATTAAAATGGGCACTGTAGGTGTTTTCCTGGCCTCCACTCACTGCCGACTATGCTTCCCCATTGACTTGCATTGGGTTTCATGTTTCGGTCGATCCCCGACTTTTCGCGATAATCGACCGACTTCACTCGACTCGACTTTTGACAAAGTCGGGTTTCGCAAAACCCGACTCGACCCCAAAAAAGTAAAAGTCGCTCAACCCTAGTTATGTCATCATGTCATGTTACCGTCCCTGTTGCTTTCATCATTTTAGAAACATATTGTATTAAACTATCTTTGACTACCATAAGCATTCTGCCATTTCTCTAAACTCCCCTCCGAGAGAACACAAATTCCCTCTTTAATGCCATGTATTCAAAGTAGCTATCCTATAATTTAATGTCTGGTCATTTAAAAGGAATCTCTCATCAGATTTTTGCTTTGTAATCTGGCAGCAGCATGAGGTAGGGATAGTGACCCTGATTCCAATAATGTATCACTGAGTTTCCTGAGTGCAGCAGTTGTGATAGAATCACAGTTTTATCTGTTGCAGATTTTGCAGAGATCAGAATGTTCAGCTCTTTGTAACCCCGCCCACTCCACATTCTACAAAGAAAGCTACCAATCAGTGGTGGGGGCGCAGTTGGACCAGGAAGCACGAGACAACTAGTCCTGAAGGGATAATCTCCTGCTGTCAGATTTCATAACAAACATCGAGTGACAAATTCTCTTTAACAACTCTGCCACATAACATATTTAGCCAAACATGCATCTTCTCCAAAATCCAAAAATAAAAGACTTGTAAAAGTCTGGCATTGACTTACATGGTAGCTACCTCTGATATGTGACACTAGAGAGCCAGCTTTCTTCTTTCTGGTCCTTCGGGAAAAAGCTAATTCCCAGGGAACATTGCCTGACATATAAGTCACTTCAAGGAAAAACCTTAGCCTGAGGGTTTGTGCACATATCTTTGCAGGTGGGGAAACCTGCCCCCCCCCCCAAAAAAAAAACAAACAGTTAAATGTCTGAGGTTTTTTTACCTGAAGCGTATTTTGTAAGGTTTTCATGTTGGTCATTTCCTGAATGCTTTTTCAAGGTTTTTGACCGACTTAATTTTTTTTTCGAGGGGACAGAAACCACCTGAAAAATGGTCAACTCACTTCTTTTAAATGCTTGAAGTAAACATACAAAAAGGCAACACCTTGTAATCCCGTCCAAACCACAGCAGTGAGGCAGTCAAAGGACCAAAATTGTAAGTAGATAAATCCATAAATTATTCCATCGCAAAAAAAACAGACATCGACGTTTCAATTCCTTTTTTGCTATGGAATAAAGGATTTAGTTATCTACCAACTGGAGTACTGCGATACACCCTTTTTATATACCTTCTTTTAAATGCATGTCATCTTTGGCAGCCTGAAACAATTAAGAAAGTTGTTTTTACATAGAAATATACATGTTCATTCTTTGGAACATTTCGCTAGAGCTTTTTCAGGTGGTTTTCCAGACAGAATTCCCTGACAAAGGCGTTGTGTGCACCTATCCTTAGAGACAGACTGCCGTATAACTCGTGCGAGGCTCACAATGTAAACCTCATGTTGACTGTCTGCTCTCCTGACCTGAGCTTCACAGCTGCATACAAATACATCACGCTGTCATGCTCAGGTCAGGAGAAGTGCTGGGCCAGTCCAATCATCGCACGAGTTATACGGCAGTCTGTCTCTGCCCGTAGACCTTCATTTCTCTCGGAGTCAGTAAGAACTGCTATAATGTCTCCAACTTCACTTTCAGCTTTTTGTGAATTCTTCGTGCTTATGGAAGACTGTTGTGTAATGCACAGCGTCACATACAATGGTTGCTGCATGCTTTGCAAAGACATTGGAGTGAGTTTTAATGAAAGTTTATCATAATATCTCAGACCAAGGATTGTGCCACTTACACTAGTGCAGAGGTGAATTTTGGTGGATTCAGAATGTTCTACCAACATGATTTTCACAGTCTGTAACAGTACTGCATCTTTAACATGTAACATTGAAAAACAACAAATGGTATATTCTGACCTGCGTCATGCAAATAACAACCAACACAACACTATGGATGGAAAAGGAGTCATATTAGGGATCTCTGGCCTCCAACATGGAGAGAAGGTAACACTGAGTGGACGTTATGTGGTGGTGAGTGCTAATGGCAGACATCCGAGGCAATATCATTAGTACACATTTTATTGAATGAAGACTGTGCAAATATCTCTTTGTCAGAATGGTATCACCATTGCCGATATCAATCATATTCCTCCAAGCCACTTTTTTTCAGATCCATCCGGTCCAATAGTAGTGACATATACACAGTGGAGGCTGGGGAAAGGTAGATTTTATTGACCTATGAAGACACAAGTGACTTGCCAAATATCCGCAAAAAAACACAATATTTATGATTTTCATAAGTCATAGTTGCTGTAGGGTGTAGGAAAAAAACAAGGAACCACTGGGCATTGTTGGAAAAAATGACGGCTCATAGATAGTGATCTTATTCAGGCTGTGTGTTTCAGCACCGTACAGGTGCCTTCATCAGGCCTCATGAATATCAGCATTAAAAGGATCCTTGTTTTTATTTTACACCTTACAGTATTTATTGTGGCTGCCATCGTGTCGGACCGGCACAACAAAGAGCTACAGCTGGTCCACACTTTACGAGTTTTCAGCCTGAGTTGTTCCTGTTAGGCTATGTTCACACATACCTGACGAAGGAACTTGCTTCCGAAACACGCGTCGGGGTGCGTGCTATCAAGACCAGGTGGTCCTTAAAGGTATATTACACTTTTTTACCATTATGGCACTTTAGTACTATGCACTTTTAGTGTGTTATTGAGGTATGTTGCTTACCTTGACACTTGTGCACTTTAGTTTTTTTGCCTCTATTTGAGGCTCCTCTTTTTGTTCGTCTTTATTTTTACACGTATACACTTGTATGGAATAATTTAATACATGAAATTCCTTTCTTTGGTGCTTAATTAGATGAATTTTTATGGTATTCACATATGTAATTTTATTTATATCTTAGGTGCCTTTTGATCATATCACGCTACTAATACCTTTAATTCGCCATTTGTAATATTGTTTTTTTTATATATAAGAAATATTTTATCCTATATTTTTTCTGATGTTAACCACTGTGACAAAACACTCCGGGATCGCCTTTGCTGGGGTCAAAGGTCACGTGGTTTTTGCATTGAATTCTGAGGTGACAGCAGGTTTCT
The DNA here is from genome assembly GCF_051348905.1 of Ranitomeya variabilis. Classification (NCBI taxonomy): domain Eukaryota; kingdom Metazoa; phylum Chordata; class Amphibia; order Anura; family Dendrobatidae; genus Ranitomeya; species Ranitomeya variabilis. The sequence continues at coordinate 54,657,492 of NC_135235.1, read as the reverse complement.
GAGTTGGCTGACCTCAGGTCAGATTTATTAACGTGAAAGCAACATAGAAAAAACAAAACATTAAAATAAATCCTAGCCTGTCCGGCACTAACTAAACAGATACGTTGCTATCTAAACAACTGGGGGGGCTTCTGTTCTGATCCTTAGTGGTTGAGGATCACAAATTACTCCAGCAAGGTGACTAAACATAGGACAAGCTCTAGGGAGGTGGAAAACTGGACTGACCGCAAAACTGAACCTATCCAACCACACTAGAGGCAGCCGGTGAACGTGTCTAAAATCCTAGATGTCTCGAGCCAGCCTGAGGAACTAACTACCCCTAGAGAGAAAGAAAGACCTCTCTTGCCTCCAGAGAAATAATCCCCAAAGATATAGAAGCCCCCAACAGATAATAACGGTGAGGTAAGAGGAAGGCACATACACAGGGGTGAAAGCAGATTCAGCAAAAGAGGCCCACTAATTCTAGATAGCAGAAAATAGAAAAGGGGTCTATGCGGTCAGTAAAAAACCCTTACAAAATATCCACACTGAGATTTCAAGAACCCCCACACCAACTAACGGTGTGAGGGGAGAAAGTCAGTCCCCTAGAGCAACCAGCAAGTAAGAAATCACATTTTAACAAGCTGGACAAAAAACATGATGAACGCTGATAATCAGAAACTGAACAAACAAAAACTTAGCTTGTCTTGGAGAGACTGGGAGCAAGGTAGTCACCAGGAATCTGAAGAGCACTGAATACATTGATAGCAGGCAAGGAACTGAGTATCCAGGTGAGCTAAATACCAAGGATAACCAACCAAGGATAACGAACCAGCTGATGAAACAACCTGCAGAAAGACAACACTACACAGTACCGCTTGTGACCACTAGAGGGAGCCCAAAAATAGAGTTCACAACAGGCTTCTCCCTCCCAGCTAACAACACACAGTCCTTGAGCACAGCTCTCACTCACGTTTGTCTCACACAGACAGGCAATCTGTGTGCCCCAGGCTGACGCCGGAAACCCTCAGCTGGTCATCCTTTATTCCTGCACTCATTAACCCATCATTATCCTGAAGATACTGAGCAGCCTAATTCACATAGGACAAATACCTGGGCGAGATATACCTGCCCCCAACTACCAGACCGACATGATTCTTACATATCCCCCCCCCCTGCTCAGACCACTCAGGTCGAGCAAGAACACTCTCGAAACAGTGCACTCGGGACAGGGCATCAGCATTCCCCATCTGCACCCCGGGGCGGTGCTCCACCATGAAAGAGTAAGCCTGCAGGGCAAGGAATCACCGGGTTACCCGACTATTACGGTCTTTGTGGAGGTGCATCCACTTGAGAGGGGCATGGTCCGTGACCAGCTTAAACTTCCTACCTGCCAGGTAATACTTGAGGGAGTCGAGAGCCCATTTAATGGCTAGGCACTCTTTTTCAACCACGGCATACCTCTGCTCATGTACATTCAGTTTCCGGCTGAGGTAGAGGACCGGGTGTTCGACTCCGTCCCTCACCTGGGAAAGTACAGCTCCGACCCCAGTATCAGAAGCATCAGTTTGGACCACAAACTCGCTGCTGAAATCAGGAGTCACTAGTACGGGCTGAGAGCACAAAGCTCGTTTCAGGCTGTGGAAGGCCTCTCCAGCCGCTGAGGTCCATTTTACCATGACGGAACCCTTCCCTTTGGTAAGATCCGTCAAGGGGGTAGCCATGGCTGCAAAATTGGGTATGAACCGGCGATAATAGCCGGCGATCCCCAGGAAAGCTTGTACTTGTTTCTTGTTCACTGGTTGCGGCCAGCCCTGAATGGCCTGTATTTTGTCGATCTGTGGTTTAACCACTCCTCTGCCAATCACGTAACCCAAGTATCGGGCTTCTTCAAGACCGATGTGACATTTCTTGGGGTTTGCCGTTAAGCCTGCGTCTCGCAGGTCATCAATCACCGCCTGTACCTTCCGGAGGTGAGTTTCCCAGTCCAAGCTGTAAATTATGATGTCATCCAGGTAGGCCAAAGCGTACTGCCTGTGGGGCCTCAAGACTCGATCCATCAACCTCTGGAACGTTGCTGGAGCTCCGTGAAGTCCAAACGGCATGTAGACATACTGGAACAGACCTTCTGGTGTAGCAAATGCCGTCTGCCAGTACCCCTTTGTTAGATCCAGGGTCGTAATGTATCGGGCTTTACCCAGCCGGTCGATCAACTCATCGACCCGAGGCATAGGGTACGCATCAAATTTAGAAACCGCATTCAGTTTCCTAAAGTCATTACAAAACCGTATGGAGCCATCCGGCTTTGGTATCAACACGATTGGACTGGACCAGGCGCTGTGTGACTCCTCAATGACTCCTAAGTCCAACATTGCCACCACCTCCCGGGAGACGGCTTCACGGCGTGCTTTTAGAATCCGGTATGGCTTCACATGAA